>NC_064899.1:11519284-11821641 GCF_929443795.1 Astur gentilis | reverse complement strand
GGAAAGACTTGAAATGGGAGAAGCACGATGGGGACAAATCACTGCTGGCAGTCACACATACGCTACTGCCTGCAGTTGCATTAAAAGAAACATGCTATTGTGTGATTTTTTTTCTCCCCCCCCCCCTCTAACTCAAACTAGTTAAGCTCCGAGGTAGCAGGCAGAAGTTTCCTAACTACTCTCCAGACTACAAAGTTGTCACATACGTTTCCTGAGAACGTTACAGGAAAATTTCTGGCAAGCAATCCAAAGACTCCTGCGCGTGCCAGCAGTCCAGATACCAACAGCACCACACCTCAAGTGCCAAGAGAGAATCCATTCATCCGGCAGTGACTGTATCTGTTTGCAAATTAATTTCCTTGAATATATTCCCATTACCCAAAGAAAACAAATACACTGAGAAATGTGCACCCTGTAGATAATCCGAACAAAGCATGTTTTACAGATGGGAGATTAGCTAACAAAATCTGAGATAATGCTGTCTCAGCTTAGCGCTAGATTACTTGTGTGCATCGCCTTCTTACAAATTAACACAGGAAACAATTACAAGATTTAGAAGTATGCCTTCTTTTTTCCCCACACTGTCCTTGACAGGTTTTGTAAACTGGCTCTTTGGTTGGTATAAGTCTGTGCATCTGTGCTGAGGATGTTATGCTTACTTATATTCTCTGAGGAGCTGAATATAAGTTTTTTAGTCAAGTCTTCATTGTAGAGCTACTTATAGAATTGTAAAACTCTTCACAAGAGGATACCTAGTCTAGCCATCAAAGCACTAAGTTAACTGTCAGGAAGGCTAGTCTCCATCCCAACACAAACTCGGATGCATCACTTGATCTTCTTGTGCCTCTATTTCCTTCCTGAGAACTGAAATTAATTTTACCTCTTAGTACTTGTTTCATTGATTTTTAAAGCCAAAAAAGGTCTGACAGAAGTCAAAGAATCTCTTTGCCCTCACACAAGGAAGTCTGCGTTACAAAAAACCCCTACGTCAAATATTTAACTTCCAGCTGAGTAGCAGTGCATGTTTTTAAAAAACGTCCAGTCTTGATTATTAATATATTGGGTCTTCTACTGATTACATTTTAAAAGTTAGTCATTTAATTGTTTAGTTACATGCCCCCCAAAAGCCTTACCTCTTTTGTGATCTGAATTTCACTTATATCAACTTCCTATTATCAGGCCTCATCAAGTCCTTGGAAATATATTCTGTTCTTTACTATATCATACAGGCATGTATATAAAGGATGAATAAATACTTCTTTTTTTTTTTATAAGCAAGTAGATTAAATATCTTGGAATAGGACTGGAGAGAAAAATTCAATTGCATGTTTGCTCACACACCATCTACTTTACCTGATGAGAAAAAGAGTATGATAGCTCTGACTCAGTGTCTTTGTAACAAGACTACTATAACATACCTATCAGACTGGTAGTAAATACAACAGGCCACAACCCTGTCAAGAATACAAACACAGGCATAAAACATCAGACCGATGGTCCACCTGGCCCCGCTGTATTTGCCACACTGGCCAAAAGAAAACAGAGTATAAAAATAAGGAACCTATACATGCTACTCTCTGAAATACTGTTTCAGCCTTCAACAACTTGCAGCTACAAATTACCTGAGAAAAATGGAGCTTTGGACATATGTAAAATTTCTCCTTCCATAAACTTATCCTCTTCTTGAACCCATGGTGACTTTTAGCTACCACGACTGCTGTGGCAAAGAATTACCCAGCTAACCTCACATGCTGTGAAGAGCCACCTTCTTCTGTTTGTTTTGAATCAACCACTTGGTTTTTTCATTCGATGCCCCCCTAGGTCGTGTGTTGGAAGATACTGAGCAATCAACCGTGCTCACCCAGCCTGCGATTTTATGGGCATTTACTCTCACGTCAATCAGCTGTCTGAGGCTGAACCAGCTGTCCTGTTTTCCAGGCTAAAGAATCCTAAGCTACTAAGTAGTTCCTTGTATGGAAGCCACTCAATGATTTTCATCACAGAGAAAGCCTCAATGATTTGTCATCTAACTTTTAGATGGCAAAAGTTAGGAGAGTTGCATACCACCTTTCATATTCAGAGTTTCCAGCCCAGGTGAGTGCCTCTTTGCCTTACAGAGCGAGAGTTCCTGAAAATTTGAGCTTTAAGTGGACAAGGCACGTACTAATAGACAACATGAGGCTTAGTTCATTGAGAAAGTTTCAAGATATACAATGGCAAGAGCTTTGGGAACAGGCATGGGAGCTGATTCTATTCTTATTCAGGCCAGCTTGCACCTGTTTTTCCCCCAAGATGTCAGCAGCGGTGCAGTGCCATAAATGACAGCAGAATCAAGCTTATAAAGTTTATATTTTATAACCTTGCAAGAACATATGCACAAGCCCCAGTGCTATAAAAGTTTCTAGAAAGCATGCTTTGAAAAGTGTTTGATCTCCCCAACTCCTTCTCTCCAGCAGATAACACTGCATGATGCATACCTACAAAGTCCCACCAGCCAAGCCATTCCTCCTCTGGTGAAGATTTAACCATCAGTTGCCAGACGAGGATCCAGAAACTACTTTCTTTAAACACAAATACCATGACACAGACACAGAGAAGGAAGCAAATATTTTTTTTTCCCCTCAGGATTGTCTTTTGAAGTGAAAGGGAAGAAAGAAGCAAATTATTAGCCAGACTCCTTAACTTTTAAAATATAAATTCTGCATTGCTGTAGTAAGTGACATAAAACCAGGGAAAAGGCCTAGCAAATGATAAAAACTAGGATCGTACTATGGCAAAGCCAGCAGGTTATTAGAACGTACACTGTCTGCATATTTAAAGATGTTGAACGTTGGTCAATATGCCAAGTAATTTAATCTGTTCCTCTGGCTGCCAGCCACTACTACCTTATCTGGACATGACTAAAGGGAAGAATTACACGCAGGCAAAGAGCGAGCTCAAAGAGGTAGAAATGTTTTGGGATACCACCTTCCCAAATTAAATGGCTATAGAAACGGCCAAAGACAAAACTATATCGAATCCACTTGTTTGAGTCAGCTAGCTCCTGAAAAATGGGTCTGAACAGTCCTGCTTTAACTACACATTCTGGATGTAAACAAGCATATGCAGTCATAATAGTATTCATCCCTTTTTGAAATCCTCACTGTATCTGTGGCCAAAACCCTCCCCCCCCCCCCCAAAGTCATTACCTGGGTGCAGAATTTATTTCTGCTACTTATTGTCCCTGTTTTCTTACACATTAGTCAAATCTTAGAACTCACAGTGTGACAACTGGTATAAAAGATGACAAGGTCTTTGAGAAGGAAAATATCTGGTGCACAATGCCCTACCCAAGCATTTTTTGGTAGACAGCCTCCTTTTTTTTTCTAAAAAAAAAAATAATAAAAAAATAGTAGTACACTATTTGATTACTGTAATCTAGGAAATGTGTGTCTTGGCCATGTTAAAAGATACAATTAATGTCTCTCTCTTCTTTTCTGTTCAATGGCCCAAAGCATGCAGCTGCAACAATATTTACTGAAGCTCAGGGGATAAATCGCACTGAAATTTTACCCAAGTGAATTCTGTTGTCAGATGCTATAGGTAAATAAACATTTTATTTCAATACATTCTGTAGTAGTGCTTTATTAAATGGCACAAGATTTGTATTCTTGAGAGAGCTTGCAGACAGTATGTAATTGAAAATTTAGTTTTTCCCTACTTTATTTGGGGCTTTAAAACATTTTTAAAAATATCAAAGCTGCCAATTTTTTAGTGAAAAATATAGTTTTAATTAAAAAAAATATTAAGATATTTCCTTTTCCAAAATGGGTTAGAAATAATTTACTGAGTGTTCCCCCCCCGGCCCAAATCCTTCAAATGAAATATCACTCTAGAATTTTTAACTTTTTTTTTTTTTTTTTTTTTTAAATAAACCAGCGATAGTCTTTGGATTTTCCATACTGATGAATTCTGAGCAAGCCTCAATTCACCAGATGTTTATGATACTGGAAATCAGGTATGCAAAAATGCACTGGTTCAGATGGAAGACTTGGAATTTTCCGGGGACAAAATTCTCCAATTGCTGTTTTATTTTCATGCCAAGTGCATGTTCTCCCAATATAATCCTCTGATTAGGCCACATAAAATGGCCTTAGTTTCAACTGCTTGTTGTCTCCTTGACCTACTAACAGCATTAGGTTTGCACAGAAAAAGGCCTCAAGCTAATATAAATCAGTAAATTTCATTTCAAGCTATTGTCCTTTATCTTTCCACACTGGGCATACACAATGGGGACAACTCAAAAGGCTGGTTAATTGCCTTAGGAATAGCAAGTTCACAGTCAAGCTCAGAGAACACAGCATTGCAGGAAGGAGAAAACCTGTAGTTGAAAGACAAGACCCTTTTTTACAAATCCTTGACTACCCTGGGCTGAGATTGCTCTTATGATCTTTCTTCAGTTTAGTGTTGCTGGTGCATCACTACTGCTGCTAGTGAGAGATGAAATTATATCATCATCTAGGGGTCTTATCCCAGTGCCCTGTACGTTATTCTGTGCAGGTCCAGAAAATGCCAAGAAATTGCTTAGAAATTGGACACTCAACAAAATCATAGAAAAATTGAAGTTGGAAGGGACACATGGAGGTCCCTAGTCCAACCCTCTGCTCATAGTAGGGCTAATTTCAAAACTAGATCAGGTTCCCCATGGCTTTTGGCAGTTGAGTTATGAAGATCTCCAAGGATGGAGATCCCATGACTTCTCTGGACGCCTGATCTAATGCTTGATGCTTGACCAGCTTCAGCAGGATTCCCCCCCCCACCCCCCCATTTTATCCATTTGGAGCTTCCAATGCTGTAGCTTTTGAGCATTGCTTCTTGTCCTTTTGCTGTGTCCCTCTGAGGGAAGCATGGCTCAGTCTTCTCTATGATGACCCTTCTGGTAGTAGTAGATGGAAATGAGATTCCCCAGTGGTTTTCTCTTTAAAGGTCAACAAATCCATCTAGGGGCCCCAAACTGGACGGCGTGCTCTAGCCGTGACCTCACGAGTGCCTAGTAAAGGAGAACGACCCCTTTGCTGGATCTGCAGGATGGGCGCTTGCAGGGGCTGCCCAGGCTGCCGTTACTGCCAGGGCACTCCACAGGCCTGGGCTCTCAAAGCGCGAAGACGCTCCACAGCCAGTCTGTACCCAGCTCGTATTGCTGGGGATTCTTCTGCCCTCCGTGCGGCGCTTGGCTTTTGGCACTTCTGAGTACCTGGAGGTACCAGAACTGGGACCTAAAGCTTCTCACGATTCAGCTAACAAGCATCTGGCAACTAGCGCCAAAACTCGGCACGAGGCCTTCTCTGCCTTTCGCAGTTAAAGTCAATCCAAATATACAGAAAATAACATTGTTAATATTCATTAAGAGCACATAATGCACACATGCAAACTTTATATATATATACATGCAGTGACTTGAAAGTTCAAATACGCAAATCAAAAAAGCTCAGCCTGTTCTGTACCCATGAAAAAAGGTGTTAACTAAAGCTTTAGTATTTTTCTTGTCATCAGCAACAAACTGCATAAATCCAGTTAATGAACTCCTCAGGTTTATGCCTGACATTAATAGGAAGTGAAAATTACCTCTAGACCTATCAACATTTACAATAGAGCACTATGGATCTTAAGTATTGTTAATGATCATTTCTTTAAACAGAAGAACAGTGTAAGCATCAGCTTTATAGCTGGCACAACGAAACAGCTGAGTCTCACAGACAAGAGTAAGCATCAATCAGTAAACAGCATTCCAAAAAGCAGGTGGGGACACCTCTCTGCACTGCCTGAGACCAAGCCAGCATCTGCATGATTAACAACATCATTGATATTCACCATCATATTACAAAGTCCATTCAGCTCACTCAGGGCTCCGGCAAGATTCCCAGGGTCAGCACAGCATTGCTACAAAGAGACAATGCAAATATCGAGTAGTAGTGCAATAAGATCTCTAGTATTGAGCAGGGTGGAAACGCACCGTGCTGCAAAGGAAATTGTAGTGGAGCACTCTGATCGTAAAATCTTTGGCAAAGCAACCATTTCAAGGAAGTTGCACGCTGAGAAAGGAATTTTTTTACAGAGTCATTGGAGCATCAAGTCCCTTTTGGGTAATCCCAGTTCTGTTTCTTGAATGAGTAATACAAAGCAAAGGAACCTCATGTTCATAGACACATTTAGAACAGATGAGTGGTGCATCTTGGCACTAGTAATCCTTTCTCTAACAACACGGAGATAACAGTCATCACTGCACTGTTTGCAGAAATCACTTTTTTTTTCCTTAATGTAAAACTGATAACTGTTCTGTGGAGCCTCCATGAATAAAAAAGTGCTCTTGGGCACATGCCTTTTTTTCCAACACAGATGCATAATTTGGAAGCAAGAAAGAATTCCTTCTCGTCGAGGTGTTGCAGACATAACCATAGCCCGCTGTGGCAGAAAGCAGGTGACGCCAGCTCCTTAATGAATGAGGCTCAGGTAAACTTCATGCTGGAGTTAAGTCAGCTGGCACCAGCTATAGTTGAAGGCCTGGTTTAAGGGATCTTTGTGGCAAGCAGAGCAATGGTCATCCTGTAATGAGTCATACATGCAAATCAAAGTAGTGAGGTCTGTTACTAGTAAAGAAAGGTTAAATGCTCCCAGCTATGACAGCACATTCGCAACAAGAAGCAGTCTTCAAGAGAATGAAAGTGGGGGATATTCAAGCAATCGCACTGCGGTACGGGATATGGAGCTTGTATCTTAAGCTCGGTGTTGTAAACCTCAGATGGCTGAACTCCACACTGAGCAGCAAGCCCTTAGGCCTTATTAGCCCTTTCTATACAGTACAACTTCTTTATACAGACTATGAGGTTTTTTCATGACCTTTGCGTTATGGCAAACAAGTAAGATAGCTCTTGTGAGCTTACAGAGGAGATCACCAAGAAAACGGATTTCAATCTTCATTCATTTGTATGACTGTAAAAATTTCAATACAACTGTGGGTACCTGAATAGTGAATGTAACCCTACCAACAGCCTTTTATACAAGAGCAGCACAAGTGGAAAACTGGTGAGGTAGGTCAAATGTCTCCTAAGGTGCTGGAATCCACTTTGCCTGCTGAAGCATGCTTACAATTTTCATAAGCTAAACATTTCCAAGGCAACATGAAATCTTAGACAAAGCTGTAACTGAGGTTACACACCCACAAGTAGATTTGTGATACTAAAGTTAGCTGGCCATCACAAAGCTGAACAGGTACATGGGCAAGCACAGAAAGACAGTGCCATACCTTGAAGAGTTCTCCAAGCATCAGTCCCAGCAGCTGGCTACTCACACAGCGCTGCTTCAGCAGCTTGCCTATAGTGTTTATATTTGAAAATTCCTGGCTGCAAGCATCAGGCTTCTTTTATGATAAAAAGGTAAACATTAGGATGAATGACATATTGCATCCTATATGTATGTTTCCAAGAAAGGAGATTTTTCTATGAAAAATGTAATTTCTGTTGCACATCATCTCCTCCTCCCCTCCAACCTTACTCTCACCATCATGGGATTCCCAAAAAATGCATCCCAACAGGCCTCAGCGAGGGTTGTTTTGATGCTTGATGGATGTTTTGACTTTTTGGCACCGTGGGAACCACTTTTCTCTCCCTGTGGATAATTTCATGAGAAGACCTGGCGTGAAGAATGTTTCTCACATCAGCAGGAGCATGGCAAATGGTCCCAATCTGAGAGATAAATGACTCTTTTGTTTTGCTTTCCCAAAACTCTTGTTTTATCTTAAAACTCTCTCCCTTTATAGTCTAGGTGCAGCATTGTCATCTTAAACACAAGCCTTTGTAAGGGGAGCAACGCAACGAAATGAGACATTCAGATGCTCAATTTTGTTATAATGCGGTTAAAGTGATCAGTTGCTTGAGCTTTCTCACAAGGCTCTTGTTCAGCTGGAATTCTCCCAGAGGAACAGAAAGCACAATTAAAAGACATTTGCAACCTTAAACAGTATTTCTTAGTTCTTCAGAGACATTTAATTGGAATTATGCTGCTCTCTGTAAGAGATTAGGAAGATGAAGTTTTATTTCAGGTCTTGATTTCACAGAATTGTTAATACTATTTTTCAACTCGTACACTTGGGACCTAATTTCCCAGTCAAAAAGGTCAATAGCCTATAAACCAGAGCTGCCTATAAATCAGGGCTGTAACTCAACTGGAATCAGCAGACTTTATGACAGTTTTCACTACTTTAGGATCCAGACCAAAGTCATAAACATAGGAGGTGCTCACTGTCTTCCAGAGGAGAGCAATGGCTGTGGAAACACCAAACCAGAACACGAGTGGAGTAATAGTAGCAAGACTTCCTCTTGTCAGCAGGGTAGATTTGCTCTTGGTTATATTTATATAATCCATTGATGGCAGGACAAGGCTTAATGGGTTAATTAAGGACGGAATTGGCACATGCTCCCATAATAGCATTTTGAATTCGGGGCCTTTGTAGAAAGCAGCCAGGATAATTCAGAGGATTTTAATATCTATTTCTCAACATGAATAAACTATGCTTAGAGTAGTTCTGACCCAAATTTGCTAATGTGGGTTTGGATTTAGGGCACTTCACTGAAGCTTACAGCGTAACTTTTTCAAAGGTTTTAGCCTTCCCAGACCAAGCCTATCTTGTGCCAGTTATTCCAGAAATCAGAGTTTCTGCTTCTAAAGCCATCCACCAGTAATTAGAAGATAAGATTTGAAAATTGGGCACAATTCAAATTAACTAAGGTGCTGTCATGAGCTCACAGCTCCTTAACCTCTGTGTTTCCTGGATGGTAATAATAGGAAGCAAATGGGAATGATTAAGACAGGAAGAGGACATAAATTAATAGTATTGAGATACAGTCAAAAAGGCTACATTTAAGTAGGAAAAGGAGCAGGATCCATTAAGATAGGAGTTCTTTCCCAGAGGAAATGGTGGAAATTCCATGGCTTGAGAAAGCAAAAATTCAGAATAGGTGAAGTTTTAGAAAAGGCCCTACAGAGACCATCTTCCACTGTACTGAGGCAGCCTGCCGTGTATACAGACAATTTTAAAGCCTTTTCTGTCTACAGCTATAATGTTTGTGCATGAATGTTTGTCTTGCCACTAGACTGGGCAACGGTACATCTCCCTTATTTTTTCCCCAGAAAGAAGATAGACACTTCTTGCTGGACAGGTCACTAGTCAGATTTTTTTGAGGAAAGGGAGGGCTGAAAAACAGTCCAGCAAGAAATAATGAAAACATTGCACTGGTTGTTCAGTTGAAAGAAATTCAGAAAGATTTTGATAGCAGCTATGGGTAGGAAAAAAAATAATGGAAAGTAGAAGAACAGAAAACAGCATAGTAAGGGAGGAGGATAAAGGTGCCCACTTAATTGATCTCATTACTGCTTTGGCAGCCCAAAAAGAGATGGAAACCATCTGTGGCACTTCTTTCAGGGGTAGTGAGGCTGTGTCCTTCCTTCAAGGGGAAAAAACCCACCGCAAAACCCCGTCCTTTCAATGGCAGGTTTTTGTCCTGTGACATAATCTAAGCAAGATGAACCTGGCAGGAAAGGGTATATAATTTTGCATTGAACTCACAGCAGAAACTATGGAGGTCTTGTTTGTGTAGGATTTTACAGCCGGATAGCTAATACAAACTTGTTATCTTGGGAAAAGTACACACTATTTCTTCCCCTCTTTTTTTCTGGCACTAAAGACAAAGCCTCAGTCTGACTTTGCCCTCAGCTCTAGCAGCTCTTGCAGATATAAAATTCAAGCCCTTGGCTCTATTCCATTTTGCTACCTTGCAGCTGCTCCTCAAACCCCCTGCCCAAACCTCTTCTTCCAACTGCACGTGCCAGGCTGGAAACACAGAGTTCAGCAGCCCCGCAAGCTCCCGTCCTCCGCGTGCACGCCAAGAGTGCCCTGAAGCCATTTCCCACCTAGCCTGCTGCTGTGCGCCCTGCGCCCATGGAGAAATATGGCTAAACCCATACTTACTGGGGTCAACAGGAGGACTCCCACTGACAGAAAATACTAGCTGTCACCGTGGCTCTCTGTTTTTAAACAACCACACCGAGAGGGCTAGAGAGGAGGCTGGTGTCAGACATTTGGGATTACTGTGCAGAGTTAGGGGGAAAATGTATGTAAAGTGAGAACCGATTCCTGCATCAAACCTCATTTCTAGATTATAAACCAAGCCTAACTCAGTAGTCACGTACATACAGAATCACACGTTACAATTCCTTTACGTTGGGCAAAATCCTCTATGTGGATCATATACTAATTCCACTTTAAGATGAAAAGCTTACTTGAATAAAAAGATCATAATCTTACTCCAGACTATGAAGAACTACGTTCTGATTTGTCTGCTTTGGAGGCAGAAATGAGGAATTTTAAAGAAATATGTACATGCCATATGCTAATGCAGAGCTCCCGCATTATAAAAATACATTTATAACAAGATTGCAGTATTGCGATCGTATTTGTGGATCTAACATTTTGTTATTTTACCCCTACTGACTTATTAACTCTTCTGTGCTTGCATCTCTAGAAATCTGGGGTAGGTTGCATCTTTGATTAGGATGTGGGCTTTACAAGAACAGTTTGCAAATAGCTCGTTGACAAAAAAGGGAAAAGAAATCCTCCGGTCTTTGCATTCTTTCCATACAGGTGCAATTTGTAAAACAAGAAAGAAAAAGAACAGGTTTCAAAAAAAAACCTAAAAACCCCACCAATATCTATATTTTATAAGTAGATGGTGGGGGTTCACGGCATCATTCAAAACAAAAAGGATTGGCCTGAATGTTCATGGGTTTGCCTGAACTAGGTATAATATAAACAGCTGAAAACTCGGTTACTGTCTTTCTTCCACTCTAGAAGAACCTATATTTAAACACTATTGTGCAAGTCACCTCTGTTGTTTGGCATTACTGTGAGGAGAACAGGGAACACATTCTCTTATGTTTTAGTGATCAATAGAGATGACTGCATATTTCTAGAGAAACTTTAGTATTAAAACTAAACAGTAATAAAAAATTGAAAAATGGGGCTTAGCCCCATCTGGAACTAGTTTTCATTATAAGAAGACACATCCATGTTTACTTTCCCCCCCTTTAAAGGGCAACATATATTTTCAACACAGTTTTTATCAAGCTGCAATGGATGTCTCAAAACGCATCCATAATGCAACATCTTGGAATTATGTCATCCATTCAAACTGTTTCCCCTGGAAGAAGGGCAGGTAACTCAAATACTCTTGCCATTTATGTAGTTCCTCCTCTTCCTGCACATACAGCAGTATAAATCATAGCTTTTATAGATCTTGCAGTACTCTTTCTCTCCAGACCACAGGAGAGAAAGGAAAGATCGCACACCAATTTCAACCAATATTAGACCAATCTATGGTAAGCAGGTCTGTTTATAATGTATACCAGAAACAGCTGCACAGTATAGTCTCCATGCCAGGCTTGTAAAGCTCTTCTTCCTTCTCTGTCCATGACAATAACCTTTATTTTTGACCAGCAACGAAAGTATCACTGGGGTTTTGTTTTCCTAGTTCTGGACAGCTTCAGGAAGGGTAAGAGTAGAAGAAAAATGAACGCTACCTTTTCCTGCTGGCCCAGCACAGATTGCTGCAGCGTGTTTATGCGGTTTAGAGTTTACTCAGAGGGCAGGAATAGAAGCCATTCTGAAACGTTCATTCACTAAAATCAGCCAGCCTCGTGCAAAATATGTTTCCGTGCTACAGAGCCGAGGAGGTTTACCCACCTTCCTGGGAAAATCTCCTCTTCTTTTATTCATACACATCTTAAACATATTTACTTGGCATTTAAAGTTCTCCCATCCACCATAATTAAACAAAGCAAGCCCCAGTGTTTTGCTGCCACTTTTTCCTCCTCCTGTGTTTGAGTCAGCTGTGGAAAGGCCCATATGCTCGCTGCTCCGCAGAAGATACAGGACTCCCCAGCAGCAGGCACACCAGCAATTGGCTGGAGCCACCGGCAGCTGTGTGGATGGCTTGTGTCCAGTCTGTCCAAAGTGGCTGGCTTGTTCTCTGGGAAGTCATTTCCTCTGGATCCATTTTTAATTTTAGGGAACTGGCACACAAGCCCTCTATTTAAAAGTTAAACTCCAAGAAGAGTTGGTTGTCACACTGATGCAAGTCCTATTTGCCACAAGTTTCTCTTCTTTCTTCTCCATCTTCTCCCCAATAATACTACTTTGTTTTGTGGCAGTTCTTGAAAAATGCTGTCTAGAAGGTAGTCTCTGGGTCTTTAGAATGAAATTCTTAGTTTAAAAGAAAAAAAAAAAAACAAACCCAGTACATTTTATTGGCAAGTTGCTCTGTAAAATTGTCACCCTGTTGTTAGAAACTGCTGCTGCTGCTAATAAAGTCCTCAGGCTTCCTTCCTCTTCCGTTAACTCAGTTTTTAGGCAGTACCTGAATCTTCCTGAAGCTACTGTCTTCCCTTTCAAAACTTACTGACACTGGTCCTTAACTGGCCCACAGAGACACTCAGTCTAAAATACAGCCTCCTCCTTCTAAAACCTCATTGATTCGTGAGGATTTTACAAGAACTGCAGTGTACATAAAGCTTCATTTATGAAAAACTGAACACAAGAGCTAGCCACACGCAGAATTACTAATTAACACATAGAACTTACTGAAAAATAAGGGAGAAAAATAGAATCAATGGGTAGAGTGTGCATGTGTGTGCCTGTGAGAGATGGGGATGTGGGGGTAGGAAGGGATGCCGAGAGGTTTTTTTGCACTATTACCTGTGGTCATTTTCCATGGAAGCTGTTTGTTACCTGTTCATGCCAGTACCAGGGGAAAAAAACAAAACAAAACAAAAACAACCCATCAGCAACTCTTCCACTCAGTTGATTCATTGAACTAGGGCGGACAAGAATCTGGACTGAATTTTTGTATCGACTTTAAGAACTGTGGCTATGCCAAGGGCAGCGTACTGTACGTAAGTTTATAGGCACAGTGGATCGTTTCTTTCTATTTATGCACTTTTCCCTATTCATACCAATGTCATTCAAATAAATAGGGAAAAACTTTCCCACTAATGAAAGAGAAAGGAAAACTTATACCATTATTCTTACTGCAACAGCTTGGAAATTGACTTTATTATATATACTCATTGGGTGATATTTGGGAGGCTATAGAGGACTAGAATGCCTGATAAAAGTCTTGTCAACATTGACACATTTGATTTATATGGCTCCTTCCATAACAATTATATGATTTTTAAATTAAACCACATTTCCCCACCAAGTAGACTGCAATCTTTTTTAGTCTTCTTCCATATCATTTTTCTCCAAAGTGTCTGTCTTTGTAATGTGTCGATCATTAGAATAATGCATATTTGATGAAAACTTGCAATAAATAACATTTCGGACACTCTTTCCAGTCACTGATTGATGTGCATATTATTTTGTCTGCTGTATTTAACTGACATGTCTCAATTTTTCCAGTATCCAAGGGACATGTACTGTATAGTAATGGAGAATTCAGTTTCTTTTATGGAAATAAAAGATTCACTAAGTTGCAATTCTATACAAAGAAAACCAGTGTAATTCACTGAAAATCCAAGCTCACCAATTTTCACACATGCTCACACAGACCAGAATATATAGTATATCAAACAAGAATCTGTCTGTTTGTAAAAACTCGAAAAACACTGCTATTTATGGGAACACACAAGAGAAATTAAAAACAGCATCGCTTCCTTTGCAATGGTAGAATCATAATTGCATGTGATGAATGTGAGATTTATTGGTCACCAAGAGGTTTGTCTCCATCCTAGAGTTGTCAGATGCCTCACCAGCAGAACCAGCTTTGTCTGTAAAGGGACAAACTGAAGTTAAATACACAGGGGGGTAGATATTCTAACTTCTACTGTACCACTGAGATTACTTTAATTATGTTTCCTCCTAAGTTAGTGTGCACATGGGTCTGGGACTGAGGCTGGTGAACAAGATGCCCCCTGATATCATCCTCTCCGCGCTCAAAGAGGAGAGTGCCTTTTGCCCATCTTCCTGTGAAAGTCACCTTCTGCAGCTTCGATTTTCTCTGAGTTAATGCTGGTAAGATGATGTATCTTGAAAAGAGACTGGTAACTGGGTGAAATGCACCCCTTCCTTAAGGGCACATGGGTATATGTATGGGTAGAACTTTGTAACTCTTGTGTTTTGCAGAAGAACATTCCAAAGAGAGGGGAAAGAAAGAATTTGTGGGTGAGGAAAGCATATCTTTGTATGATAGGACTTCTATGAATCTGCATACTTTGCATCCACTGTCAAGTGTTGCCCGAAGCATATGTCTGCTGGCAACCTCTCCCCAATCCAGTTCATTTCAAAACAGTTACTCTATTTAGGACAGAAGCTTTTATAATTCAGGTTGTTATGCATGGGGTAAAAGGGATTTAAACAAAAACCTGTCTGATTTATGCTTTTACCTATCATCTAGAGCAGAAATTATACCTGACTGATATTCCAGATCTTTCCCAGACAACTCTTGTAGCAAAAAATAAACTGCAATTTGCATATTGGTTGGTTTGGGTTTTTTTTCCCCATCCATCTAATATTTTGTACCTGATCATTTGTGTATGGGGCTTTTAGCGCAAGTAAATCAGTACTGACAAACGTTGGAGAACATGCATTAAATGGCTCAGCTGAGCACTGAACATATCAGCTCTTTTTCTGCTAAAGCCTCTCTCACTCAACAGGATGAAGAGTTCCTGGATTAAAAGCATGACTAAGTTACATTTATTTTGTCATACCATACTTTGTAGCACAAACATCAAAGACTTAAAGGACATGCTCCGTTATTTTGGAGCTTGTATATTAGAAAATCTAATACTTTTGGATATTAGATTATCTTTGCAACTTGCAAATGAACAGTAGTATAGTCCTTAAAAAAGTTTTCATCCCTAAAAAGCTCCATTTATCCAGGCACTCTGCAAGTATGAATCACAGCGACTCTTCAGTAATAGAACACGGGGGAAAGCAGGGGCACTGGAATGCTTTGGTTGAAAGTAAAAGAAAAATGATTTGTGTTTTCTCATTAGAAAGAGGTAAAATTGTCCGTTTTGGTGTAGAAAACCTACATTGTCTGAACTTCATGCTACAGATGCTCAGGTACGTCTCAGGCCTGATCGTACAGCTGAAGAACTGTAGGAAGAACAGGTAGTCCCTTGAAGCAACAGCCTAAGGACGCTTATTAGGTGACCTTGATAGAAAGATGATTTCAGTTGTTCTATTTTATTGTTGGGGTTTTTTTTTGTGTGGTTTTTTTTTGTTTTGTTTTGTTTTTTTCCTCTGCCCCCTAAATGAATGTGAAATGTAGATGGCAAGAAAAGTCCAACATGAGACTGGAGCTAGGGATCAATACATTAGCAAGATCTCACAGGCTTACTCAATGCAAAATAGAACAGATCATTTATCTAGGACCCCCCTGCAAAAACAAAGCTTGAGAAGTCAGGTGTTCAAGTGGAAGATCTTCATGTCATTATAACATGGTGTAGCAACAACATTCTCCTAGCCTCTCTACCCTTAAAACAATTTTATTAGGTCATTGATTGATGACTGTCTAGAAAGCTCCCAATTTCTTGCCTACTTCAGCCAAGGCACTGTCAAAAAAAAAACCCCAACGCCAAACTTTTTTATTTTATTCTATTTAATTTCAATGCACACACATGCAGAGTAAGTCCCTAAAACTAGGCCAGAGAAACGGAGTTGTTTATATGCCTTTATGGAATATTTTGCAAAAGTGATGGCAATCGTTATATCCTCAATGTATGTACCAGTCCAAATGGCTAAATAGCTTGGGGGAAAATACTGCTGGAAGACTAATTTTGAACAAATTCAGTCACTGCCCCCAGTAACAAAGGTCTTAAAGTAAACCATAACTTTCATGTTTGGCCATAATGAAACATCACACCTCAGGCCATCGTGAGCCACAAAACCTCGGCTGAGGTTATGATACTCTAGGGTGTGCCTACAGAGCAGATTTGTTAACTCATGTTGCGATAACCATTACTTGGAAGAATTTTATTTCTAGTGATGGGAGACTTCATGGAACATGGAAAAGAGAGATAGGTATGGATGTACTTGTGTGAAGAAATATGAAAAATTAATTTAGCCAAGACCTCTGTTGACTGATGAACATGATGAAGAAACAGACTAATATCCCCTATGTAAACACTCTGCTGATAGGAAAAGGTTTGTTTCTTGATTACTGCACAACAGTGTCTACATTACCCAACTAAACAAAAAAATGCTTAGCCTCTGATTTCACAAATTCCACAGAAGTGTTGAACGTCCATGCCAGATATCAATTCCTTATATCCACAGGCAAATGTGGATTAAATATTTCTTCCAAACTGTTTAGCAACTGCCTAATCATCTGAATAGAGAAGAAAAAGAAAGCAAAGAGACTTCAAAGGTAAACATCTGTGATAAGCACCTTTCTCAGTGCCCCTAAAGGTACATTTTATGTGACCTTGCCTCTATGCTGCAAAACTAAGTGCTCAAGTCAAAGCATCAGGTCTAAAACCCTCAGCCAGAACCTATTCAATGAAATACTGGGTTCTGTTTATACAAAAGAAATGAACTTCATTGGTCATAGCGAGCATGGGCTCATGAGGGGAAAGTCCTGCTTAACTAACTAAATTTCCTTTTATGACCAAGGGAAGCCAGTACATGTGGGTTTTTTTGGATTTGAGCAAAGCTTTTGATACTCTCACAGAATACTTCTGGACAAAATGTCCAGCATGCAGCTAGACAAGTCCATAATACAGTGGGTGAACAATTGGCTGATGGGTTGGGCTCAAAGAGTTATAGTGAATGGGGTTACATCAGGCTGGTGGCCAGTCACCAGCAGGGTTCTCCAGGGCTCAATTTTAGAGCCAGTGCTCTTTAATGTTTTTATAAATGGTATGGATGCAGGAATTGAATGTACATTAAGTAAGTTTGCCAATGATACTAAACTAGAAGAAGCTGTGGGCTCCCTCGAGGGTAGAGAGACCTTACAAAGAGATCCGGATAGACTAGAGAGATGAGCAATCACCAACTGTACAAAATCTAACAAAAGCAAGTGCTGGATTCTTCACCTGGGATGGGGTAATCCTGCTTATATGTACAAACTGGGGGACAAGAGGCTGGAGAGCAGCCCCACGGAAAGAGATCTGGGGGTCTGGGTTGGTGGCAAGTCGAATATGAGTCAACAGCGTGCCCTGGCAGCCAAAAGGGCCAACCCTGCCCTGGGGTGCATCAAGCACAGCATAACCAGCCAGGCAAGGGAGGGGATTGTCCCACTCTACACTGCACTGCTGTGGACCCCCTCCAGCACTGTGTGCGGTTTGGGGTGCCTCAATATAAAAAGGACATCAAACTATGGAGTGTGTCCAGAGGAGAGTGACCAAGAGGGTGAAAGGCCTCGAGGGCAAGACTTACGAGGAATGGCTGAGGTCACTTGGTTTGCTCAGCTTGGAGAAGAGAAGGCTGAGGGGTGACCTCATCACAGCCTACAACGTCCTCAAGGGGGGCAGCGGACGGGGAGGTGCTGATCTCCTCTCTCTGGTGACCAGCGACAGGACACGAGGAAATGGAATGAAACTGTGTCAGGGAAGTTCAGGTCAGACATTAGGAAGAGGTTCTTCACTGAGCAGAGTGGGTGGTCAGTCACTGGAACAGGCTCCCCAGGTAGTCACGGCACCAAGCCTGTCAGAGTTCAAGGAGTGTCTGGACGATGCTCTTAGTCATATGGTTTACTTTTAGGTAGTCCTGTGAGGAGCAGGGAGTTGGACTTGATGATCCTTACGGGTCCTTTCTAACTTGAGATACTCTACGATTCTGTGATTCTGTTGCTAAGACAATGACAGAGCTACCTGGGGGAGACATAAGACAAAAGGTAGGGGTTGGGGCAGAGATTGGCAGCAGAGGGGTTGATTTGCCACCAAAATCCAGATGGCCTGCTTTGTTTAAATGGGTTGTTGTTTTCTACACTCCAAGTACGTGCTTTGATTACCCTGCTATTGGTATAGCTGGGGGCAAGGATAAGGAGGAGAAGATACAAGCAACATTTCTCCTCTCTCTGTGAGGAACTTAAGAAAACATTTTTGAAAATCCTGAAAGGGTTTCCCAGGACAGAGACTCTGCTTCCAGCACTAGTCTACAGCTCAATTCAACATTTGTTGTTTAATCTCACTGCAACCAAGGCTTAAGGAAATAAAACAGACGTTTTAATTCACAGCCAAAGGAAATTTAGAAATAACTGGGTTATTGAAATTTGTATTTGTCAGGATTCTTTTTTTTTTTTTTACTAGTTTGAGTTTTTGTGTACATCTTCAATTTGTGTAATACGTTCAAAAGCTATGTGAAAAATAAGGATTTGTTCAGGATAAATGTATTTTCCTCTGGGAAATTTAGAAGACCTGATACTTAGCTTTCTGGTTGAAGTTTTATGATGATGGATTTTTGCTCAGAATTATGCAAAAAAAAGGGAAGAATAGATTTTTATCACATTTCAACGTATATTAGAGCAGTGATTGTCTTTGATTATATAAAGAAAGAAGACAAAGGAGTGGGATGAAGTACAACTGTCAGAACCATAGGAAAAGTACCTACCATATAGAAATATTTAATCCTAAATGAAGGGGGTCTTGCATTACATTTAATGCACAACATTTGGGAAGCACATCACCCATGGATCTGTTCCAATCATTAAGCACCAGAATCTTCCAAACTTTTTTTTTTTTTTTTTTTTTTTTTTTAAGATAGGCATCTTACTACCGATGATGCATTCTGGCCTAGACTTGCACCAGTTCTCTTCCTTCAGTCTTTAAGGAGCAGCTAGGACATTCATTACTAGATATGACTTTTGCAGGTTAAGCATTGCATATATATATACTGTCAGAGAGCCAAAGACTGTCAAAAAAAGCTGAAGACAAATTTATTAGTCTTGTCCAATAACATATCATCTTCTTCAGCAGAGAATGCCAAATCTACTTCTGAGAGTACCCAAGACATCATACATTTGTCATAGTTCTCTTTTGCTTTCTATTTAATGAATCATTTTCAACCTCCCCTTCTAACCAGAAACAAGCAACAAAAATCTAACATAGCTTTGTAGGCTTTCAGTTCACGGGTGGTGTACTACTTTGTATTTTCAAGTTCCCCCTGCAGAACAATGAACCATAAAACAAAGTAATACTTTTTCTTCTCCCTCAAGGTACTTCCTATCCTGCTGTTTCAACTCGAAGTGGAATAAAATATTTAAACAAGGAAATGAACACAGAAGGAGGAAACACAACAAGGCTAAACATGAGAGCTCTTCTTACAGCAATTTCAACATTACCAAATGGTCCAAGCTTCCCCCATACATCAGAGTTCTCCACTGTATATCCCACCTACACGCACCACACATATGAAACCAGAAGGCATTGCCTTTTTAGAAATGAAAGCTGGTCTCTTAACCCATGAAACAGAAGTATATAGCAACACTGGTACTCAGCAGAAAAATAGCTGGAAGCAGGCAAAGTGTACTCTACATATCAAAATTCCTTTTGAGGAGTGCAAAAAGCACTAGATATATAACATTGCAATGGTATTATAATTGTCATCTTAAAATGGGTAGGGAGGGGAAGGAAATGCAGGTATGAAAGACTACATGATCTTCTCAATGTTATGTAGAAGCCAATCTAAATAAATACCTGTAGAAAAATAAATGCATATCTGTGTATAAAGTGCCAGCAGTGAGGGGCTCTTGGAAGGGAGTGCTTCAAAGTTACCCAGGTCCTACGTAACGTCAGCACTGGCTAAACCTGCCTGGATGCAAGTCAGTGGCAACAGGCAGAGTCCACTTCTTTGGCCAGAGGTTTTAAACTAAAAGCATTATCACCAGATGACTTTGTTAATTCCTGGGTCATGGAGGTGCAAGAACTAGAGGGAGGAAGAAAAACATTTCTTCTCAAATTACCAGTTCAGTCAACCTGCCCTTCATAAGCCTACACTGCTGGAAATTTTTTCAGTTATGTTTTATCTCAGCACTTATTTTCTCCACCCTTTTTGGATTACTTCTCTATGGCAGATATCAAATCCAAACATTTGCCTGTCAAGGTTGATCTTCGGCCTTCTAAACCTCCATTGTTCAGCTAGAAAACAGGCAGCTTCCTACAGCCCATCGAAGTCTAGCAAGCCGACTCCAGGGGTAGACCCCCCCCCCCAGCATGAAGCACCAGACTTTAGTACACTTCAGTGCAACAAACATTTAAATAGTGGGAAGAGACAGGATGAGTGAAATACATGCCCGGCACCGTGAATTGCTTTGCTGACGTCTGTGTTTTCCAGTGATCAGAGATCTTCACGATAAAGGACAATTTCTTTTAGCACTTTCATTTTCCCACCAATTACTTCAAAGTCTAGGCTTGATGATGCCTACACCATGTGCTTTCTCCCCCAGAGACGCAGATCTCAAGCTGGAGACACCAGCTAGCATGGCCCCTTCAGAACAGCAATGTTTCTGCCATGTTGATGGTATCCAAGCCAGAAAGACCTGAAAGGGAGATGCAATTCTCCACCTGCCAAAAACTCAAACTGATGTGACATCTGTGGGTTGATCTGATTTTCTACCTTGAAATGAGTGAATTCAGAGCATTTCAGGAGCTCAAAAAGAGAAAAGGTTTAAGGATCAGAGGCATCAGTATGTTAGGAACCGTACTCAAAACCTTGCACCCCCAGTTAGAGCTGTCTGCTGCTGGTCTGGAAAATACTTTATGTATTTTGACTTCACAGAAAACATCACTTTTAGCTAAACCCACAGCCAAACCTCCTGCCCAGCTGATATTTGCCTTTTTCACATTCTGCCAGTGATACGTTTGCACGTTCTGCCACCGCACTGCTACGCGAGCTTGCTGTACTTTCGCTATCGCTTGCCTATGCTAAAGTCGCCTCGAAAGATTAATAGGGCTCCATTCTTCAGCACTGTCATTTCAGCGCCTTTTATAAAGGTCATTCACACTTAAAAATGAGGCGGTTCAAAAACAGTTAAGCATCTCTGGCAGAATGACTTTTAGGTCACAGGATACAGAGGGCCTCAGCTCCGGTGTGCGTCACTCCCATAAAAAAACCTAGTAATTTACTGATAACCAAAATTGGTATAATAATTCATGCATGCAAATTAAATAGAAAACAGAAGTATTTTAGGAGGATAACATCCATTATTACAACACTGTATATGCCCGAGACAAAGCTGACAAGTTTCATGGACATTTTCACCATAGTCATGGTGAAAATATTACATTTTATGGTTTGTCGCAGATTAATGAGAAAATACTTTTAAGTGCAGTTTTAATATTAAGAAATTAGCAGAGATTTAATGGTCCTTATTTAGTTGAGTTAAGCAAAGAAAAAAGCCCTTGAACAACTACAAACATCAGCTTGTGATATGTGCCTCATTAATTCCTTTCACACAGCTGGAAAGCGGGTGAAGCAAAGACAGCATCCAGCAACAAGTGCCTTTGTGTGAAGATTGATTTTTTCTTTTTTTCCTTTTTTTTTTTTTTGTTATGTTCTTAATGCAGAATATGAATAGAATCCACAGAACCAGAATGCCAATAATTTGAATTGACTCAACCTAGGTTTGATTCAGGGGGGAAAGACCTGCCACCCCAAGTGAAACACAGGGATGCGATGTAAAGCGCGCAGAAAACAGACAAGCCCCAATTCATTGTGGTAACTGTTAACATTTTTTCAATCTTCAGAAGATCATGTTGGTGTCATTCACCAACAAACAGTAGAAAATTGTTGAGGTGAAATAAAAGTTTTGCCTCCATCAACAATGAAGTGTCATTTACAACTGTTACGCCAAGTCGCAGCTTCAGGGTTTAACTTCGCCTACCAACAATCCTGTGGAAAAGTATGGGGCTCCTTTCCCCAAGGGGCAGCAAAATAACCTCTGCAGAATGTAACATGGAGGCTTCCTCCTCACAGGCCACAACATGTTGAAGGCAGCGACTTCACTGACTGCATGGACCAGCCATCAAACTGGTGACTGCCTGCCCAGATATCACATTTAGGATTTCCAGAGATTTGGCAGCTCTGTTTGGAGACAGAGAAACAAGAGCATTGTACCATATCCCTTGGGCCCCATTGTAGCTGTGAGAATCATATAGAATGGGTTGTTTGCAAGTCCTAAATCTGCATAGGAAAACCCTTGTGCCTTCCTCTATTGCCTCTGAAAGCACCACACCCCCCAAATAACAGGAATGTACATCTTTCAACAGCCTTATGTATTAATATCTATGTTTCTGGATAAATGAAGGCAGGAGATTTAGGTCATTGAAATCTGTGTCTTATCCATCCCAGTTGCGACATACCACGTTAGAGTTCACCCCAAAATATCTATTTTAACACTGCTGCTTTGGATTCAGCACCGAAGAGGTGCTTCATGTCACCTGAATTCTTCCATCATTAGAAAATACTGATTTTCTGAGGAGGCAAGAGGGCGAAGAAGACATTTCCTTTGGATCAGGCTTCCGACAAGGAGGAACCTACCACAGAAAGGACCATGAGGGCCTCAGAAAGGTTTTTCACTCTGCAGGTGGATTTTTACACCAAAGCTATAGAGGCAAAACAACCAGCTTGATGTCCTTGCCTGACTCCAAGCAAGGGGCTGAACCTGATCCTGCCACAAACTTACTGCCTGCTTTAATAGCAGGATCTCAGTTGCTTGTGTAGAAATTTGTAGAGAGACAAGTGCAGCAGTTAAGCAGTTCCACATCCATCAGCGTCGCAGGACATTGACCACGGATGGATTTATATGTCCCAAAAGATTAACACAACCCATACACTAACAGCTATTCTAGCACATACACTTCTCTGTGTCCATCACCTCCATTTTAGAGGCTTTAGGATTTTAGGGATTCTGCTCACAGAAGCTAGTTTTGCTGTAACAATTTAAAATTCTAACCAAATATTTGCATGTATGTATTGCCACTGCATTATGGAAGTGATTAATATGAAGATTTACGCACTTGGATGTTGTAGTGTGCATCCTTCATAAGGTGCTTTCATCCTGCCTAAGCACTCTGGATAAGATTGAGTCTAGCGGCACACATTATAATTAAACAAATCTATCATTTTTACAGTTATACTTATGTTCTTTAGCTAGATTAAAACACAGTTCAACAGATTCTTATCATGGACATCACTGGTTTGAAGTACAGCCAGGTCAGTTCCCTGCTGCTGTACTTTTCCCCATCATTGATTTCTTTCCCAGAGAAGAGAGAAATATTAAAATACAGTACTTGAACAGAGCTCTTGCTCTGAGTGAGCACAGGGGGGCACTGGATGGAGGGAAGGAAAGAAAGGCCAGGGTGAAAATTAAGGAAAGACAACGCGTAACAAGTAAGAGGCAAGGCCACAAATTATTTTGTTGTATACTGATTTAAGCCACCCTAAAAAAGCACTTCCAGTTCTGAAATTAATTTCTTATGTACAGCACTACTAGTAAATCAAACAATTCAAGTATTTGCACAAAATGGACATGCAAAAGGATTGAAGGCATCAGCAGTCATAAATCCAGATATTCTAAGGCACAGACAAAGCTTATACCCACCCTGCACAGAGTTTGGTCATTCCAGACAGGAATGTGACACCTGCTCCATGAAAAAGATCTGCACCAGCCCCTGTATTTCAAGACAAATGCTGTGGGTCAGCCAGCAAACAGTTAAAGTACTGTAAATCCTCAAATGAGTCCATAATAATTTATCTCCTCTTTTCACATAGAAGATATTTCCTAAGTTACTAAGATTAAAGGCTAAGGTTTCAAAAGCTTTTCCTTTTTTTGGGCAAGAAAAAAAAAAGGGGGGGGGAGGGAACCCACCCCACAAACTGAAGAGCCAAATTAATACAATAAAATTGAAACCCAGTTTTCAGAGCTTGAA
The DNA here is from genome assembly GCF_929443795.1 of Astur gentilis. NCBI lineage: Eukaryota > Metazoa > Chordata > Aves > Accipitriformes > Accipitridae > Astur > Astur gentilis. Next base: position 11,797,680 of record NC_064899.1, on the reverse strand, counting down.
TGCTCAGGACTTTTGGAAGATTTCAGCCCACTTATGAGAGACTCAGGCTGGGTGTTTAGAAGCAGCCAACATCACTAGTTATTTTGCAATTTTTCTGCTGAAAGGCTGCAATCAGCATGGCTGTGCCACAGACTCCCGAGTCTAGTCAGGTCAAAGCATCAACTGAAATCACAGCTGGTTGTTGAACTGCCCATTACAGCTTGTCCTCAGGGCCCCCTACCCCAAGCCACTGCTTCCAAGAAACCCTGCTACCCAAAAGCCCCTGCCCACTACCCAAGCTTCCTTCTCAGTCCTACAATGACTGTGTTCATCTTTGCAGAAAGGTTTTCTCCCTCCAAGTCATAAAATCATAGAATGGGTTGGGTTGGAAGGGACCTTTAAAGGTCATCTAGTTCAAGCCCCCTGCAACGAGCAGGGACATCTTCATCTAGATCAGGTTGCTCAGAGCCCCGTCCAACCTGACCTTGAATGTTTCTAGGGATGGAGCATCTACCACCTCTCTGGACAACGCGTGCCAGTGTTTCACCACCCTCATCGTTAAAAACGTCTTCCTTATATCTAGTCTGAATATAGCCTCTTTTAGTTTAAAACCATTACCCCTTTTCCTATCCTAACAGGCCCTACTAAAAAGTCTGTCCCTGTCTTTCTCATAAGCCCACTTAAAGTATTGAAAAGCCACAATGAGGTCTCCCCAGAGCCTTCTCTTCTCCAAGCTAAACAACCCCAACTCTCAGCCTTTCTTCAGAAGAGAGTTGTTTCATCCCTCTGATCACTTTTGTGGCCCTCCTCTGGATCCACTCCAACAGGTCCCTGTTTCTCCTGTGCTGAGGACACCAGAGCTGGACGCAGCACTCCAGGTGGGGTCTCACAAGAGCAGAGTAGAGGGGCAGAATCACCTCCCTCAACCTGCTGGCCACGCTTCTTTTGATGTGGCCCAGGGTACAATTGGCTTTCTGGGCTGCAAGCTCACATTGCTGGCTCACGTTGGGCTTTTCAATCACCAGTACCCCCAAGTCCTCCTCCACAGGACTGCTCTCAATCCCTTCCTCCCCCAGCCTGTATTGATACCAGGGACTGCCCTGACCCAGGGGCAGGACCTTGCACTTGGCCTTGTTGAACCTCATGAGGTTCACATGGGCCCACTTCTCCAGCTTGTCCAGGTCCCTCTGGATGGCATCCCTTCCCTCCAGCATGTCAGCCGCTTAGTGTTGTCTGCAAACTTGCTGAGGGTGCACTTGATCCCACTGTCTATGTCATTGATGAAGATACTGGTCCCAATACAGACCCCCAAGGGACACCACTCGTCACTGATCTCCATCTGGACATTGAACCGTTGACCACTACTGTCTGGATGTGACCATCCTCATCCACCAAACAGTCCACACATCAAATCCATTTAGCCTCAGACACAGCAGTCTGCACACAGACTTCCCACCAGTTTTTTTGCTGCTTGCTCCTAAATTGGAACATTTGGAAAGGATTAGACAGCCCTGGGTGCCAGTCTCACACTCATCGGAAAAACACAGATGCTACTACCAAGGTCTCAGAGATGATCTATGAATGCCTTTAAAAACCACAGCATTCTGAGGTAGAAATACCCTGGTAACATAAAGGTAGCACCACCAACTGCAGAAGTATTACAACACCGCATTATTTAGGTTATACAAATCATAACTAGATTGAATAAAACATTCAGAATCATTAAAAAAAAAAAAGGGGGGGGGGGAGGGAAGGGGAAGTGAGAGAGTTTCTACGTGTCACTTAACAGACAACCAGCTGCTTCTTCAGTTCCTACTCCCAAGAGATTAAGCAGAAAAGGTTATCAGTTTCAGCTTCAGCTACCTCTTCCAGGCTGTAGTAGGTCACTGAAACTGTTCTACACTCAGCACTTTGCTAGTAACTGCAGGATATTTTTGTGGAGCAAGTCTAACGTATCCACATGCTGCAGGTAACAAACATGCCTCTACCTGTCCTTCATTCATATGGAGACGCCAGAGGGTTTGGCAGATGAACCACTAGCACAAAAAACATCCCAGACTTATTGGGCACATGCTAGGATTTCTTTCAAACAACAATATTAGGGGGTCTTCCATCATATACGCAGACCAGCCACTGAAATGCAGTATCCCTCCATGAAACAGATATAGAGTTAGCATTACATACATCATATTCTGAGAAAAATGTTCTTTCTGCCCTCTCATCAATTCTTCAAGACAGGAAGACTTCAGTATTCTTAGTACTCTTTATCCCCCCTTTTCCTCCTTTACAAGATCTTCCACATGCACTTTTAGTTAAAAGACAGGACACAGTACTCATTAAAAAAAACCTCCAAAGCTCTACCCCATTGAGCAGAAACCATACTAATGTAAGAAAGAGATGGTCAATTATTAAGAAAAAAATAAGCAAAAGCCAAATCCACTTGTAGCACTTACCGCAAACATGAAGAATCCCAGACCACTGAGTTTTGCTGCTTTTCTCCAAAGTAACACTACTCCCAGTAGGTCTACAGTACCTCTCAGTCAGTCTTAGCACCTGCTGCATCAGGAATAATACAGAATAGAAGCAGGTGAGTTGCTTGATTGTGATTATAAACCTGCCTTTAGCAGAAGGGTGTGGCAAAGTTCCACCTTGCTGGAATTAAGGGAGCAACCACAACCCTTCAGTATATGGTTTGCATTGATAAACACAAGGCTACCTGTTTTGGGGTTAAAGGAGATGAATATGGTGTCCCTTTCATGTGCAGCAAACAAGGGGTGACTTAAACATAGTACACATACCCTCTTCCATAGCGTCAAGAGGCAAGACGTGAAAGCTGTGTTGTGCTTCTTGGGGGTCTTACAGTGAACAGGTAGGACAACCCAAGTGTGGCAACAGGGTCAAACAATACCAGCATTATAAATCCCAGACTAGGTGGTTGAGCTACCACAGTAATACATTTCTGCCTTAGAGCCTGATCTTGTAAAGACTTATGCAGGTACTTAGCTTTAAGCACAAAGTGCCGCTGCTTTCAATAGAGCTATTCATGTGTTTAAAGGCCTGGAGCTTTACAGTGCCGATTCCTTCGGTCTGGGATTAGCTAAAATTTATAGCACCAGTAATTCTCAAGAAAGGCACAATCACTTGTCTGGTCTTATTTATACCAATGTTTCCTCCAGGTAGAGGGAATTCCTTTAGAACAGAAATTACCTATACTGGAAAGCCAAATGATCTTTTTGTAATACTGCGATAGCCTGCAACCAAAATAAGACTCTTAAGATGACAAAAGATCAAGACCACTGACATAAAATTGGCTTAACGTGAAAGGATATTGGCTTGGTTTCATTTCCCCATTTCTTCCCACAATGGCCCATTATAACTAATCATTTAAAAGGATAGTTAGCATTCCAAAATGCTAACAGAAAAAACATGCAACAAATAAAATACAGAAACATTTATTTCCAACACAGTAGGAAGGACTCCAGTGACAAGATTCCTTCAGTGGTTTTCTGCTTTATTATGTTATCTACATCTGCATTGACAGTTGTTGCTGGGGACCTAGGAGATAAAAGGAGACAAATCAGTCTATTTTGCTTTTTTACTTCACTTTATTGAGTTTAAAATTCACACAAGGTCTTCCACCTACTGGTTTTCTTGAAAATGAGCAAGGTTTTTTTGAAGCAAACTCCTCTAATTTTGGGGGAACATTTGAGAAGCAGTTCCAATAAACCAGGTTTGCTGCCATTTGCTGTCTACCTTTAGGATGTAACTAATTTTGGGGGGTGGACAATAAGGGGTTGATTATGCAACTCTCCGTACTGGTACTCCATCCCCACAGCTAAAAGTGATGCCTTATTTCAGCCAGCTCCAAGCTGGAGCATGCAACTCCATATCCCACAGTGGTTGCCTAATCAAACTTCATAGTGCAAGCTAGACTCTGGAAACATGGATGTTGTGTTTGGTATCACACCATGTTTTACTCTTTCAGGAATGACTGCAAGAACTGCTGTATCCAGTAAAAATTTTGTCTGCATAAGGTCTACATTATTCCTGACATATGAGTATTCCAGACTCATATGTGCCAATTCATGCAGATATATGAAAAAATGTGCTGGCTAGTATTTTACCCCCGCTCCAGAAAAAAAACCAAACCAAATTACATTAACAATTTCTATGGATAATTCATTTTTCATCTGTTGTCCTAGCAGAAATATATCCGATAACTGGGAAGAAGACAATCTGTTCTGCCCATTGTATTTTCCAATAACTTTAATATTTCCATTAAAAAGAAACCTGAGGTAAGAATTACTTTATAAGCAAATGCTAAGAAATCACACAAACCAACAATACTGCACAATTTGTGCTGATAAAGTCTGGAGGTAGTTTATTGACTCCAGAAGGCTTCAACATGAAAATTAACGTTTAATTCTCAGAGGACAAAATATTTCTCATTTCTCAAAATATCTCCTTTTACACTCTAACTTGAAGAAACCAATCCCCAAACTCTGTTCTCAGCAACTTTTGTGTCAGAGACAGAGTGATAGCCGTTGAAAGCTCCGTTCCTCGCTCTAACAAGGTTAATCACTTTAACAACTTCCATGACATTTGCCAGTGCTAGTACCTTCCTGCATGAGGCTTTTTGGTACCTCATTCATTGAAAAGGTAGGAAGTTCACTCCATATTTCTTTTTAAGTAAACCAATAAAACTGTTGACTCCCCCCCACGCACAGCTGGAGAACCGTCAGTCACCACAGCTGTTATTTTGTCAAAGCCACCAAAGCAATTCACAGTGCCCTTCACAGGATTAAAAATAAAATCCTTTTTATAGTGCCACGTAGGGATAACAGCCTCAGCCATTCCTCATGAACCTTAAAATCCTTGTTAATCATATAAAAAATATCAACAGTTGATTTAATGTACAGCAGTTACCTCTGCACTTTTCACCAAGTGCCAAAGAATAAACAACTCCATTATCCATTTCCAGTTTCAGATTTTCAGTCAAAATCACACATATAGCTAACTCAGGTGACATTTGTCATGAAAGGGACACAGATTCAATTTCTGTTGTTGTTACTAGTACTTTCTCATCTTCAGGCACTGTGACAGATGCTACAGCACAGCTATATGACAAATTCTGCGTCAGCTAAATCTATTCTTTGGCTATGCAACTGATACATTTTACAACATTAGATGCACTAGTTTTCTGGCATGAAATCCTGGCTTCATTGAAGTCAAAGGCAAAAATCCCATATCCTTCAAATCTTGAAGAGTCAGGGTTTCACTTCTGGCTTATACCACCCCCATATTGTTGAAACTCCCACTCGAAGCAAGACCATCTCTGTCACTGACAAACAAGCTCCACTGCCTCTACATTCATTAGATTTCTCCAGTCTTAATGAAAATAACCTGGCACAGCGTGCTGGGGACCTTCTGTCCGTGAGTAACAGGTCCAGTAGCTGTGTGCTACAGCAGTTCAAGATGTAAGTTTTTCCCTGTCTTGGTGCTACAGCTGTTTAAAAGCTTTTATTTTACTTTAGCCTTTTGATAGCTGTGACTCACTCCACCCTGTCTGTTATAACTTTGCTCTCTCGTAAAGCAATGATGGCCATTGTGCTGTTAAATGACCTTGCCCACAGCTAGTCTCTATTGGAGAGACCAACCTTAGGAGGAAACCCATATTTCCCTCAGATTTGACTGGGAGAATGATGGCCGAGTTATCAGACTGTCTAAAGTCTTACTGCAGCCTGGAAAATGCCTTCTTAGCATATATCATAACCGTAGATGTCTTAGTGAGTAAGGAAATGAGCTCCAGAGTAAACACTCTTGCTGAAGCTTGCCCACCCCTGTCAACATTTGTTTAAAAATATGTCGACATGTTGGACAAGGTTATAAAGATTTCCCCTATGAACAGAAAAAATGTGCTGGATGAAACTGTAAGTGCCAATTCTGTTTCCCTTTTCATCCTCCCCCATTTTTTTGGCCTGCGGCTCACTTCTGAGAAAGCCGGAGTAGAAAAGGAAAGGTCACCGGCATGGCGATAGGTTATAAAAAGAGGGAAGGAGTACGATGCACTGCACACCAGCAGCCAGAAAAGGATGTTAAAAGGAGCGAGGACTTTATTTGAGACTGGACCTGCACTGTGAATCCTTGAACCTTGGCTGAGGAATGCCCAGGTAGGGCAGTTTAAAGAAAGAGTGGGGACAAAGCTCTCCTCCCCCTTCCAAGTATTCGGTATTTTTTTGTAACTTAAACACAAGGCTTGATGAAATATAAATATCTCCGTACAGATTTTTTTATTATTATTTCAGTGGTGATTAAAGGGAATAAACAAATACGCTGCACCCTTGCCTGTAGCACTTAAAATTCAAACCCTGCTAGGATATGAAACCTGGCGCTAGAAATCATAAGAGAATAATATGTAGTAAATTCATTAACCTTGATTGGCCAGCATAAAGCAAAGAAAAATAAGTAAACCTCCCAAATCCAGAAATTAATTTAAATTATTTCTTATAATTATCTAAGCAATCTAAGGTTTTCATAGTAACATAAGTAAGAACATTTTATTTTTAACAATGTGATTCTTTGAAACCCAGGACTGTAGCTCTTTTTCCTCAGAACAGTACTTTAAATTGCAAAAGATGAGAGGGACACCTTTCAGCATTAATAAACTGAGGAATATTTATGAGAATTAGCCTGGCATCTTCTTTGAAGCACCAGACCCCTGAGATGAATACGATGGGTACAAGGCATACCTATTACCGGTGTGAGAGATGCTTCAGAATTCGTGATGCGGTACCACTCCAAGGGCACACGGGCACACAGGACCACACGGACTCACTGCGGTTCGGGACACACCTGACATTAATCCTCGTGGCAAGAGGAGCCCAAACGAGGAAGACAAAGTCAGGAATGGGCTTCTAGGGTGGATGCCCGTGTCTGTGCAGGCACATTAGCTTTGGAAGCCACATATTGTTATTTGATGGCTTTATAGTGCTCCAACAAAGGAAGCAGAATGAAACAGAAACTCACCTTTTCAGCAAGGGGGAGAGATAAAGAATGAGAATAAAGTATATAATTAAACCTGATTAAAAATGATTACATTTCCATTGCATTATCCATGATAACAAGAAAGAAAACAGAAAATAGAGGAAGTGCTATGAATACTGCCTGTGATTAAAAAGAAAAATGGACTATCCTTGTCTGACTCCCATTTAGAATGAGAAATGAGCTGTTTGGCTTTTAGTATATTGGGCTCTTTTTCTGTACCACACCACGGAGTGCTGAGAACACAAAGAAGAAATCTAAATAACCTGTTCATAAAAAAAAAGAAAAAAACCACCACTGATGACCTTTCAGCATTTGTTGGGAATGAAATGTAAGCAGCAGTTTGAAGATGAAAAGTAATTGGCATGGCACCTTCTTAATTATTTTTCCAGTTTCAGGCCTTTAATATAGTTCTGGCTCTTGCTGACACACCTAAATGAGGTTTACAGAACCCAGAGCATGAATTTTGTGCTCATTAATGGAAAGGCTGCAGGAGGAAGGCTGCAGGTATTATATTCTTTCACCTAGTTTAAATCACCACCCACCCATGACTCAGACTTCATGGATGCCAGTTGGCTACTGAAATGGAAATCCTTTAATGCAGCTCCAGACAAACATGGCGCTAGCAGAAAGAAGGCGGGCAAGATGACCCCTCTAAAACATCTTGATTAGGTAATGTGTAAAAAGCTGCAATCTCAACGTCCATCAGAGCATGACAAAATAAACATCACCACCAGAAGAAAACAAATTATGCAGTTTCCAGGGAAAAAAAAATAAACAAACAGAAATTACAAAAACAGTCCAGTCCTCTGAGCAATGTGTTTACAGAGCTGCACCATCTTTGTGTGGAAAGAAAAAAGGTATCTTGGCTAAAAACCCAACTGTTGGAAAACAAACTGGCTTATTTAGGACAGAAACAGTAATGACAAACAACGGAGCAGTAGAAGGACTCGTGCTTCTACCTATTATGCAAAGATGTTTGAGGTCAATAATTACCTTCTGCATTTCTGATGTGCCAGTGGAGTCCTTAGAGTGCCCAGCTGGCCTCCAAAGGTGCTCCTGCTGCTGGTGAAGGAGATACCTTCCTCTTCTGAAGCCCATTGCCACTGGAAGGTACTCATACCGCCTTGGTGTGGGACAACACGATGCATCTGCTGCAACACTAGCCTGATGGCTGTGGGATCTTCCTGCTCAGAAGCACCCTTCAAGGGGAGCTTCTCCCTGTGGGCTACATAGGTGACACAGGGGAATTAGCCTCAACTGGGAGACTAAATTATCTCCATTACTTGAGCTGGGTGCCTAAAATTAGACTGTGCACATACCAGCGTCTCTTTTTCCTTTGTGTAAGTAGTTATAGGTGCTGTTGCAGCATGTGCAGTCATGTCAAAATTATTGTCAGTCTATTTGGTTTGAATGCCAGTGACGATGTACCTAGGGCAGCAGAGACCCGAGCACTGGCTATGGAGACTGTCAGTGAAAACCGTGATACGTTCTCCAGGGGTCAGCTTGCGACAGGGCTCGATTGCCCTGGTTTCACTCTACTTATGCGGGAGCCAGCTGGACTACACCTTGCTCAGCTGTGCTGGAATACGAGGCCCTCATATCTTCAGTTACAGTAGAGATGGACCATCGTTGTCTTTCATGAGTACCATGGCTCAGTGATGGGCTGCAAGCAGATCTGAGCCCATCCAGAAGCAGCAACGACCTGGAAGTGCTGGAAGTGAGGAGGAGAGCAGAACGGGGCTGTCAGCAGTGGCAACAGGAACAACTTGGATGTCTTGGTGTAGCAAGTGTGCGGGGCTAACACCTAAGAGGTGTTATCCAACTTTTTCCACCTTTATCAAACTTCTCCTGACCTTTCCATCCCTTTCTGAGGAAGCAATAGATGAAGGCTTAGTGCCATTCGCTCTCTAGGGAGGTCAGGGCAGACCATACCCTTCCTCGATGGATGCCCAGCTCTGGTCCGAGAAAGCAGGAAGAAAGCTAAACAGGGGGGTAGGTGTCTCATGACAAAACCAAATAGGGCTAAGGTATGACAAGGCTACAGTAGTTAAAACGTAAGTGCATACACCCAATTTTTTATTATCCCTCCAAATACTTGGATGACATATAAGAAATGCCTGGAAAAGAGTAATACCTTACAGTTGCAACATACAAGACCCTAGTAGATGAAACGTTAGAAGAAATAACAGAGCTGGGAGATACAGAAAAGAAAAAAAATGGTTGTACATCACCTGCCTTTTCTGATGGGTAATGTAGGTTTGAATACCTTTCAAGTTTTGCTCTTATTCTATCTTTTAATGGGGAGGTGGGGGAAAAAAAGGCAAGAGTACCACATGCAGTAGGCAGCCTTCAAAAGTTTCTCGCATTTTGAATAACCGCTGGTTTAGAAGGTGCTAGAAAAAAAACTCATAAGAGATTGCACGATCAACTGAACTCTTTCATCACACTTGTGACAAAATATCGTGTATGTACCATAAGGAAATAATGTTGAATATGCTCTACTTGGTTGAATGCTCCAGTATATTCTTGTTCACAGAAAATGACTGGGAACAACTGGCATCTCACTACATCTTGCCAAAAGCCTGAAGCGAGCTTCTGTAACGAACTTGCTGCCTTTAGCTTTCCTTAGCATAGAAATGCCAGTGCTGAAAATGCTACTGTGAACAACACATGTAGGAATAGCATCATCCGAGATGATGGTAGGCATTCTTTGGAGGGAGATTATGTCATGTGAAAAAATAAACCCAAACAAATAGCCAGTCTGCTGATGCCTGAACATTCCTGTGCTCTGAAACACAAACCTGTCATTGCCCAAATCTGTTTGGGCTGAATCAAGAACAATTCTGCCTCTAAGCCAAAGCAGTTTTGTAGAGCGAGCTGGTGCAATGGAAATTCGTTCTTTTACCCCCCTCCTTCATGTGTGGAAAACTAGAGAAGAGGGAAAGCAAAAGTTAATGGAGGATAAACACTCATTTTTTTGCTTCTTATCATTACTTTTTTGGCTATATGAATGTAGCGTGATTTATAGTTGTGAGGGGCCAATAGAGCAAAGCTGACCATGTGGTTAGATGCCAGGAGCTGGCTGGTCACGGTCTGGTTTTGGGTCATTGTTGTTCCCATGGGAGTTAGAATACAGGCAACACGGTATTCATGCTGCACATGGTGCAGAGCAACTCATCCTTAAAAGCTCAGTGGCTGAGGGGCAGTCTTCGGCCTTTAAACAGGAGATGCTAGCGGACCTGTGAAGAAAGAGCTTTTCAGTGTGCCTCCCAAAGAATGAGGATATGAGCTGCGGCAGCCCAGTAGGGAGGAGGGCTCAGGGAACGGTCAATACTCCTGCTTGAGTCCAAGACAGTAAATATTTATTCTAAAAATCTGAATATAACTTAGCTGGCCAAGGGCTTCTTTGGTTGCTTTCCTTGTACTATGTTTTTTAGACATTCTTGCCAGGAAGAATTAAACTGAATTAAATAGACTGTTTTGGTATACATTGATGTTGTCCCTGGAAGGAAAAAAATCTTGCACTGTGGCAAAGACCATACATTTATTTTTTTTGTATTTAATGTCTACTGAAGTGCTACATCTTAAAAAGCATGCTGCTAAACTGTGCAGCCTGTAAAACAGACATCAGGAGTTATGTGCGCAGTGTGAAATATCCCATGATTTAATTTGAATTTGCACCATTACTGAGGCACTTGTGCAATTATGTGCTGCATTACATTTCTAGCTGGAGACCAGAGATAAGAGGGATGGTGTTTCATAAATATCTTTAGACCAACCACAGTCTTTAAAAACAGATTAGCGATTGGAGGTCCTTGACTTCAGAGCCTCGAAAGAGCTCTGTTCAAAGGGAGGCAGGTAAAGAGGGCAAAAAGATGTGTTCAGCACCTTCTGAGAGCCAGCCCTTCTAACTGGGCATCCTGGTGTAACAGGCACTTCTGAGCGTTTGGGTCCACAGGAAAACACGGACCTCGGTCTGACTGCAGACCTCGCAACGATGCCTGAACAAGGGCCAGCACGTGCCCGCACTGCCACCAGAGGTGACCCTAAAGCAGACCCAGGCACACCTCCAGCCCTGTCCAGCTCTCTGGGAGGGCAGGGGACACGGCGGCCCCATGGAGGCTGCTGTCCTCCTCAGGCTGCCATCCAGCATTTCTGCAGGTGGCACAGGAACAAGAGGAGGATCCAGCATTTTGGTCTCTTGTACCTCCTTGTAAACCATGTCACAGAGTGGCCCTTACTTTGAGGTCATCCTTTTCTCGTGATTTCCAATTTTCCCTCAGTAATACACAACAGCAACTTTCTCCCCCCCCCCCCCCCTTTTTTTTTTAATATAAATATTACAGGAACCATATCATTTATCCTGTGTGGAGAAAAGAGAGAGGTTTAGGTGCAAAAGAAAGACATTTAATAACTCTCATGACTTGGACAGCCTCTTCTATTATGGCATCATTTTGTTTGAACTGCGGGGCCAGAGTGCGGCAAAAAGATGTCTGCTGCTTGACTGACAAACGGCTGGCATAAAAAATATCCAGTGCGATGCGAACAATCATTCCTTCTAAGGGCAATGTGGACTCTTTCTCTCTGACTCGGTTTTATCTCTGAAGGTGAATGCCTACTCACCTGCAATATATTCTGCCTGCAAATTGGCAAATGCCATTGTAATGGTTCTCATTTTATCTTTTTCTATTAAGCCTGAGGAAAGAAGTTATGAGGAAGAGAGAGAGACATTTTTGTTTTCTCTTCAGAATCTCCTATATAAGCAAAACTTATCAAAGGGCACTGTTTATCATTTGATTTGGAAATAATTTTGCCTTTCAACATTCCCTGCGTATGTCAAGAGGAATGGAGGCTTGCAGGAAAAGGAGATGAAATATCCTCTTCTTGTTATTTATTGATTTTGTACAGCTCAGCATGGAAGCTTCATGTAACAAAACCAGCAGCTTAAGAAAGATGACCAAGTCGTCAAGAACCACTTAGGTACACAACTGCTGAAACAAAAAACTGCACAAGGTTATTGCCCGCGAGAGCAATATGCACACAAATGCCCACAGGCGTGTGCTTCGGTGGAAGGTATGAGCAACCACTGGGGACCTGAGATTTACCCCTGTGATGTGAGAGGCAGCTAGGCAGCCTGTGGGGGCTTTGCCCAGGCCTCCGCAGGGGCAGAAATCATCGATACCCGTCCCCACGTGCTCCCGGACTGGAGGATCCAAATAAGCGCAGTCAGTTTTGCCTCCTGCAGTTGATCGACAGATGCCCCCGAGCTGTACCAGCCCCAGGCACTCACCACGGCGTGCAGAGAGTGGTGAGCAACCTCTCTGGTCACGGTGTGCCTGTCTGCACCAGCTGATCCACGCTGAGCCTTAGCTAGTACTGTTTCACTTTTTAATATTAAAATCAGATCCTGGCATAGACCCACAATTAGGCAAACCAAAAACCGAGCAAAAGGAGTTCAGTCCAGCAGCGCATTGCTTTGCAGGTTAGATTCTTTAATGCTGCCTACCTACACACAACATTCGAACACATTCCCATTGTTTGTATTGTCTACAAGTATCTGTTCCTTGAAAGCTACTTTAAACACACAGTAAGATTAAACCCCGATCCATAGAGGTTTTAATTTAGTTTTGGTACTTGGGTAAAGGCACATTGAAAGACTTAAAAAAACCCCACAAACTACCCCATAAAACAAAAAAAATCCCTACCCCAAGCACAGAAGAGTGGCACTAGTACCATCATGCTGTTTTACTCGGCAATAATATAGTTGCCTCATCAAGATAAACTACTCAGCCTTCAGCCTTGTAGTTTATCTGCTCAGGAACTGGATTACTGCCTCATAAAACAGTGCAATGGTGCAATTATCACTTCAATATTAGGTAGGTACCGCAAGGTGCTCTCGTTCTGTGTTAGGTGGGACACTTTATGGTAGCCATAAAGCCGATGTGGCTTCAGGTATTTGCTACAATGATAAATTAATGAATCATACCGTGGGCTGTGTCTTTAACAAAGCGGAATAGCTTCTTTTCTTGCAACAGGCACTGGAGGTATGTGAGGTTGTATGCAAGTAGTACAGATGTCAACCTGGAGGAGGAACTTTGAGATGAAGATGCACAATGCTGAGACAGAGGCATATGTCTGAGACTTCATTAATGAGCATTTCTACTGAACTCTACATCTCAAAATATTTTCACTATGTTTCCGACATCCCTTCATTTGGGAAGGATCAGGTGCTAACTTTTGTACAACACCATGCGGGACTCTTTGGACAAGGTAGAACTTACTATTTTCTTTCATTAGATGCTCACAGGCAGTAGGAGCAGATACGTGAGGAGAGCAAGACAGTGCTCCCACATCCTGGGATGTAGCTGGGCTGGCAACAAACACCAATATGTTCCACTTTCTATGCTAGAATTGCTTGTGGGAAAAAGGAGCAGTACTCGCTGCAAAAAAACCCTGTGTCATTGCTTGCAGACTGGGTGGATGTAGAGGGATGGGGATGCGCAGGGAAAATGTTACACGATACACAATATTTTCAAAGCCTGGAAGGGATGGTGGTAGAGACCTTTTCTGTACATGGGTTGGTAGTTGCTGCAGTGGAAAGAATATCTGCAGAAGAAAGTGGGTTTGGGTTGAAATGTAACAACATCACATGCCGAGGGGAGAGGTAAAATACATCTGAAGCAGGTAAATGGAAAACAGACCGAGGTAAGCTAGAAACCTCTCTACTATATTTGTTTTGGCTATCAAGGATATCAGCTACTTTCATGGACATGCAGAGAGTGATTATTTGCAGTTCTCCTTCACATTTTCCTCCCACGCAGTTTTGAAATGTTCTGGAAGCACTTTTGTTTTTGTTTTTCCCCAAAATGAAATTTCAGATTAAAATATTGTCAATCATCCATTTTTAAAAATTTCCTAAAGAATTAGCTTTCGACCTCACTCTATCTGAACGGGCATTGAAACACCATTTATCAAAACCTGAAGTTTGTTTCAAGGTAAATAGAAAAGAAAATTAAATAAAGTGGGAATAATTTTAAGAATTTCGCTGATTAAAAAAAAATAGGGCGAAAGTGATCAAAAAACCCCTCAAGATTTCTAAGCAAACATAAAAGGGTTGACTTTTAATAGCCTAAAGCAAGAAAATTCAATATGCCTTATGCTTTCTATTTTAATAAAATAAGTCACCGAGTAAAAGTACAGGTGTTTCAGATGAACGAATGACTAAGCCATCTTTGAGATCCTGCCTTCACAACCATAGTTTAAAACGAATGCTTGTCAACTTTATATGCTCACTTAACTTGAGACCTATTCAAACACTCCCAATCTCTTAGCTACAATGTGCATAAAGATTTTAATGGTATTTATTGATCCTGGATACATTAGACCTGGAGATGTCACTACTCATAAGGAATGTAACAGGATACTGTAAATACGCAAAAGACATGTATATCAGACAGGGCTGGCTCAAAGCTCCTCAGAAACGTAAGCAAATGCAACTTCACTGCCAAAGGGATGACGAGGAGATGGGACCAGGCTCAAAATAAGCTTCCCCTGCTGAAAGGGAGGGAGAGAAGAGGACAAAGGGCTGCATCTGGGATGTCGAGGTAGGGTCAGGTATCCAAAAAGCTGGATCCTTCATGCCAGTCACTGCCTAAGGAGCGGTGGGGAGACAGCTGCTGGCGTTTTGGGAGGATCTCTCTCCTCCCGCGCGTGCACGTGCCCCTCCACGGCCCCGCGGGTGCCGCGGTCCCCAGCTGCCTCTGAGCTGTGCCCAGCCTGGCATTCCAAGGAGTCGGCAGGGCAGGGACCTTGGACTGGTCCCAGTGTGAAACACAGACAAAACACGTCGCATTTCCAGCAACGCACGGACTGCGTAAGTGTTTTGAAAGATGGGAGAATCCTGTACGGCATTTGAGGACAAACAAAGAGCAGTTTCACAATTTTCTTTCCAGTTTTCTTTTGTAGGACACAGGTAAGTGATCTCTCAAGCTGTCTTAATACCCTATTCCCCACAAGCTGAAATATAGTCAGCTGCTAGACGGACCTCCCATTAGTTTAAACACCGTATAAGCCTCTCTTCTCTCCATAATTCTTATGTACAAATCCTCCGAGAGGAAACACGCTGCTAGGGCATTTTAAAAACTGCAGTGAACTTGACCCCGTGATATGATTGGTGTGATTCCCACCACATGCAAGTGCTTGCAGGACTTAGACCTAAGCTTTAAACCACCTAAAAGCTTCCTAAAATGAAGCAATCCAAGGCAATCATCAATTGCATTCAGCTATCGTCTTCCACTTGGACACGGGTTTCTGCTGGCGCACGGTGCCTCATTCTCAGGCGGTCTAAGGCAGTGGTGCGGGGCCAGGATGCCAGGTCAACGGACATTCCCGGTCCTCCGACGTGTCCGAGCAGCACCATAGCATCACTGAGAAATGAGCTGACGGGCAGCGTGGGAAACCTTGCGGAGCAAGAAGGACCCATTGCACTGTGGAGATGACTATCCTCCACACTGGAAGTGGAGAAGCAGCGTCTGTGGAACAGTTTCCTAATGGATTTTTTTTCTTTCTTTTTTTTTTTTTTTTTTTTTTTCAGGAGCAACTAGCTATTGTAGAAATTGCTTCACGGTTCGTTCTTTTAAAGTAATTTGAAAAACTGGTGGCCCTCTCTGCATCCATCATTTCCAAGATATGGACTTACGTAATTATACTAAATTAAGTCTCAACTATGCAATTACCTCCTTCACTAATTAGTGGCTAGAAATATCAGACTCTTAAGGTCAATTTACCTCCATTTTTCCACTTCTTGCCCATCTTTCTTTCTCATTCCTACTAGCCCCACAGCATACTTCTGGCAATCACTCCTTGTGGTTGCCCTTGCCACGTGTGTGCCTTCTCTGCCTCAGAAAACAACAGCACCAGAAAGCCCTATCACAAAATAAAAACCAGTCTTTTGAGATGAGATAAATTGGGTAAATGCTGAATAAGCAGAAGTAGACAAGCCTTTATTTTTGCTGCTATGTACGATTGGTTGTTATCACAACTGATTAAAAGAAACATACACATTATGGAGCTGAAAATGACCTTTCTAATCCCTTCCCCAGGCATGAATCTTCACATGCTTTCTTTCTCCATCTCTTTCTCTTTGTTGCCAAACCCACAGCTGAGGAAGAGGTACAAACATAGCTCACCACGCTGCTCTATTCTGACCTTTGGGTAGATACTATCCATGCATGCAAACTGGGAACGGGACATTAATCAGCTGAAGGCATTGAGGTTTACTCTTTGCAGTAAAATCAATGCTTAGACACCAGAGGTAAGTCTGATGAGAATAATAATCTAATGTAACTTTTCATTTATTTCACGTCAATTCCTAATATTGCCAATGAGAAAACACTGCTTCAATTTGAAGGAGAGCCCATTCAGAAATTCAATTGTTCTGTTGATCAGAATGGAGCCACAAAAAATTACTAGCTCTGGCATGCAGTATTTATCATTAGATATGAAAAGAAAAGAAGGGTTTGGATAAGAAATAGACTCTTTAATGTTCACACACACTCATGTCTATGCCAAATACTACAAAGCTGAAACATGCTATGAAAACTGACAAGCCAGATGGGATTTATTCACCATTAAAAAAAAAAAAAGAAAAAAAAAAAGAAAAAAAGAAAGAACAAACAAAACCCCAAAGTGAGAGCGTTAAGCAAAGCACTTAAAAGTAACAGGTCAGATTCACTAGCTTGTTCTAGTTGCTGTAGGCTTTTCCAACAGAGCAAAGCAGCTGGGCATGTAGTCGAAATGACTGACCCCAGTGCATTTGTGCTTTCTTCCACCCAGGCCCAATTTGGACCAGAGACTGATGTCAAATGCTGGTGATAGAAATTCTGTTCCCATCTGCTGCTTTGTAATTCTATTCCTTTTACAAATTTCCAAGCGCAGCCTTGTTACAACCTAGCTGTACCTGCAGCTACCATCAGCAAATCCAGCTCTAATTCACACAAGCTCGCTTAATGGCTAGTAAAGTCTTGACCTAGATGTAAATCCTTTGGTGGCAGAAACAAACTTTCATTTGTAAAGCGCCAAGCACAGCATGGATAATGGAAATGAAACTCTGCTAATGCCATCATATGGGCTATAGTTGAACAAAACCTGAACAACACCTTCCACATACAGTCTGCACAAGACCCTACTGCCATCCTTTGCAAAGGTATATATACTGCTCTTCCCTTTTTACTCTTCCAACTGAAACCCCTACAGCCTCCGGTCTCCTGAGCAAGGAGATTGCAAATCATCTATATTTCATATGATATTATGTTGTAAATAACCAACAGGAAGAAAGTTGTGAAAGACTCCTTTGCAAGAGCTTTGAGTTGGCTACAGATGGTATACACAGCTCTCTCTTCTCCCATCGATGTGATTTATTTACACAACATATAACAAATCTTGCAGCAACAAGTAGGTTTTTAATGAATAGAACAGCTTTAGAGTTCATACTTCCAGAAGGAATTGTATGTTTTCTGCTTATTTTCAAATACATCTCTACCTAGCTAATTCAATTTCTAATCTCACAAATGTTGTTATCAAGGCATTATAATTGAGGTTATGAAAGTCTGCTTCCAACCTATTCAGAGCAGTCAATCTGCCTTAAAATATTTCTGTTTGGAAACAGACATTGCTTTTAAGCAACAGGCAAAATCTCTTTCAAGAGATGCCATTCTTTTCATTGCCTGCTTTGTGCAGGAGCATGCTCTGCTTGGGCTCCAGGAAAAATGACAGACAAAAGGGAGAGATATAATTATACGTAAACTTCTTATCAAATTAAGCCAAAGCAAAGCAAAGCAAATAATTGGAGCTAGTTTCCAGTGTGTCAAGAAAAGTGTCGTATTCATATGTTTTAAGAACAGCAGTAAAAATTACTTCAAAGGTATCATATGTTATTTGATCCAGACTGAAAGCTTGAAAAATAGAATCATTATATAATGCCACTTTATTACTGAAGAATGTCGACCACAAAGAGATATGGTGTGCCAAATAAATGGCACAATTCACTTGTTAACTTAATTAGCAACATAAATGCAAAAGCTTAACAAAACGGATAGCAGCAGAGATGTGAGTGAGAAGAAAAAAGCCTAACCTTTATGTTTTCTTACAGAAGTTTGGGGAAACTTTCACGGGCAGGACAGTCCCTTGCACTCTGCAGAGCCCTGTGCAGCCCACCTTCATCTCCCACGAGGGATGTTTCATGAAACCAGCATGCGAGAGGTATCTCCTTCTGGGCTGTGATATTTATGGCTCAGCCCCCTTTCTCCATCAACAGGAAAAAAAAGGAAATTATTTAAGCAGCATTTTCCTGTGAATTAATGCCATTTATCAGAAAAGGCCCAAGTGATAATCATACTGCTTGAGAGTTAATTGAATGCAAAAAATCTCGAGTAGGAGCTTGATGTGAGCTCAGCTCAGCGTGAAAGTTTGGTGTGCGCTGCCACGGGCTCTTCCCCGCTCGGCGAGGAAGCGGAGACAACTCAGAAGGAGCAGGAGCACTGCCTGCACCAGGTCCCACCAGAGAAGGGGCACCCTTTAGCCGGGGTGGACCACGTGGGCTTGAAGTCAGGCTCCAAATGCCTGTGCGTCTTGTCTCGTGATGAGCAGACATCTGGGCACAGCACAGGGGCACCTGGGAAACCACCGCGAGGAAGCAGACACCTCGTCTGCAGCCTGGTCCCCCACCACATCTGCCCGAGAAGGAGGGCAGGCGTGGGGAAGGGTCGTACGGCAGCTACACCTGCGGGAGCCATCCCAGCCAGATCTTTTCATGCAGGTAGGGCGGAGGCTGTTGTCCTCTATATCCCCTCTCCTCCCTGCTCCTTAACCCTACAGCCTCTCTCTGCTATGAAGCTGTGAAGCGAGACCTTCGGGGCAGCAATAGC
Organism: Astur gentilis; assembly: GCF_929443795.1. Taxonomy (NCBI): domain Eukaryota; kingdom Metazoa; phylum Chordata; class Aves; order Accipitriformes; family Accipitridae; genus Astur; species Astur gentilis. The sequence continues at coordinate 11,778,733 of NC_064899.1, read as the reverse complement.
ACAGTGGTGTTTTGTCTTCTCGCCGAGAACTGCTGGCTTGTCCGCAAAATACCTCTAGGTAGACACAGTGCACTAAAGAAGGGCTTTTCGAGGTGGGTAGATGGTACTTTAAAATAAAAAAAATAAAAAAAAAAAAAAAAGGAGAAAAACAGTCTGGCTGTATCTCTGTGCTGGCCTGTGTTTGTCTCCAAAGGGCTGGTGCCAGCCTAAGAAACTGCATCTTCTGTAGCAAAAATGTAAAAGCCAGCATTTACTCTTTAACTTCCTCACTGCCTCCCGCTGCCCAGTGCAGAAGGCATTAATGAAGACCCCAGGAGCTGGATGATAACCTTCACGCTGGCTGATAGAAACGGGAACCGGGAAACCGGAGCCTGTGGACGCCACAGCATGGCAGCGCTTCTCTTCACCCTCATTTACTGAAATACCAGGCCTCACAGCGTTTGTTCATTTGTAATCCATGTGCGTGAAGTGAGACATATTCTGGATAGAGGCAGGTGTAAGGACACATTCTGGCAGAAGAGATTTCTGGTCATGTTTCCTCTGATGGAAAGCGAGATAAATGTATCCAGAAACATGGCAATCACCAATATGCTTGCTTCTCTTCTACCCACAGGCAATCTGGAAATCAGGGTTTCTTGGCTGTTCCTGGTCGACAGAGATATTTAAAATGTTAATGACTGTCTGTGTGATTAAATGAGCGCAGAGTCCAACAACTACTGTCCTGGATCAAGAGCAAAGTTCATTGGGAAGAGTTGGTTTACTCGAAGTTTTTGAACAGTCCAGCTGTAGACACTCATGGACAGGTTTGGTACAGCTGGCACGGGGTCCTACCCTGAGAGTCCTCCTGTCAGAAGAACAAAAAACCTTTGACTGCTACACCCCACGGCAGTTCATCTTTGTATTCCCAGGAAGAAAAGCTCATCTTGTAGATTTGGAGCCCCTGGAGCAGACCCAAACCAAGTCAGCACACCAGCCTTTTGAAAAATGGAAACATTTCTAGTTTTCAAACACGTATCCAAGGGCAAGTGTTTTCCACTTCCACCATGCTATAGGAAACGCCTGGGTGGTATAGCTGCAGACCCTAGGGCTGATGAAAGAAAGAGCTCCCTGAAACCGGCTGTATGAAACAGCCAGATGCTCATATGCTTTATTGTCTCAATGTTTGTTTGCAACAGACTGAGTGTTTCCCTCTCCTCCAAGTGTTGTGCTGCACTGCCAGAAAAACACATTGTGAGTTCTCCTCAGATTTGAATATAGCGAGAGAGTCTGGAGGAAGGGAGTGAGTCACTTTTCTACATTACTTCTTTAAGGGTTGTTTTATGCAAATCTTCTTTCTTCCTCTAACCTTTGAAATAACATCATTGGTGAAAAGTGAGGAACGCTAAAAGTTTTCCCCCACCGGGAAATAGACCCTTTAGGCATCAAGGATGTGAAGACAGAAGGAGTAGCAAGCACTGAGGCAGTGAGAAAACAGACTTATTTTTTCCTCCCTTTCCTAAGGTAAACCTTAGCTAGAGGAGGCTGTTCAGCCACTAACCTAAAACTGTGCTCCTTATTTAACAGTTAGATATAACACAGGCTGAAAACGTGATAGTTGAAACTGCTGAGAGAAAGGTCTTCCCTGTAATTTATCTGTGTTACTAATGTCCCTTTATCTTGTCTTTAGCATTTGCTCTAAACACAGACCGTAGCAATACAGAGCATAATTATGTTGAGCTACTTAATACAATTAATGACATTAGCTGTGGAGATACAGGTGCAAGGATGTATTTCTTCCACTCTGTTGGAATTTATCTCAATCTGTGTCCACCAAAAGTATTTTAAAACCTGAAAAAACACCTTTCACACAAAGCAATGTTCATAAACACAATAAATGGAGGTAATTATATCCTGTAGTCAGCTAAATTCCAAGTGATTTACATATGATAGTCACTTGACTTCTCTCTGGATTTGCTCTGAATGACACATCTCTGACTTGAAATCATTTCTCTTCCAAGCTGTTATGAAACCATTTACACTAAATGACGGCAGCACTTAGAAGGGTGGCTGAGAGTGAGTTTCTACTGCAAATAGTGCTCTCATTAAGCAAAATCATGGCTTGTGGGTATGTATGTGGCAGGTTTTCTTTTTTTTTCTTCTTCTTTTTTTTTTTTTAATATCTAGAGGGAGAAGAGCTGAGCACAGATACCACTGTGGAAAGCTTGCTGTTCCCCCAGAAGGTCACTGGCATGTCAGTATTTGACCTCCAATCTGCTTTCTCTGAAAGTACAGTTTTAAACCTCCCACCCCCAAACAGCAGCAATGAACTACTTGACAGACACCCACACGGCCTGCAAACTACCTCTGACAACTCGTGCAGCTCTGGGACCTGCCGCACGCACGCCCGAACCTCTCATATACACGTCTTGGGACCCCACTGCTTTGCCCATACCCTCCCACCCCTACCAGCTTGCCGGCCTCCACACTCGTGCAGAGAAAGCAATCTGTCTGCATTCCCCAGCCTCTCCAGCATTTACCCTCATCCCCCTACAGCGATGAGGAGCATCCGACCTGGGCCAGGGCTCAGCTGCCCGGATCCTGTCGCGGCAGCACCCTGCGCGGGGCATGCGCTGCCTGCAAGTGCTTGCCTGAGCAATGGTCTCAGCACTTCACACAAGCTGATGCTGAGGAGCCTTACAACACCCGAGGCTTGTTCATGGGCAAAAATAAAAATCGGAATCCTTTCCCAACTTCTTTGTGCATCCAGAGCGGGGTAAGAGAGTTGCAGAAAGATTTTGAGTAGAGAGATACTTGATTTATTCTCATTATGGCTTCCATTTTCTTCCAAAATAAATTCACAGAGAAGAAAATGGGTAAGCTGAATATTCATCGACCACCAACATTTGTAATTCTTCAAAAGCATCAGTGACTGTTTACGGTGTTGAAATAGGACTGGCTTGCCCTATAGTACGCTAGTTTATCAGATGATACTCAAATGATAAGCATTTCCTTTCATTTCTAAATTCAAAAATAAAAGCCAGCCAACACTTGGGATGAAGCACAATGTAGCACTAAAGAAATTTGTTGTGACTCTCTCTCCTCCTTCAAGAGTGTGATGTTTCTGGCATATTTAAAGTTGTTGTTGGGATTGTCTTTAAAGATTGAGAGAGTCCATAAATTTTCATGAGAAGTGAGCTAAGTCGCAGTTACAGCAAGAACTGTACGTGCACTTTATGTGTGTTAAAGGTATCTGGATACACAAACAATAAATAGAAAACCAACTCTCTATGTAAAACATTTCTTCCCCTTCCCCCTATCTTCTTGTCATCAGTAGGATATTGAGGACTGGAATTAATACAAAAAAAAATTAGGAGGAAAGGAGACAAAAGAAAGAGTTCAAGAGAAATTTAGCCAGAATTCCTCTGAAGCTGGCACCAGCTGTTGAGGGTGGCTGTCTGGCTCTGCTCTTCTGAGATTGATGGCCACCCTCTGCTCTCTTCTTTTCAAAGTAATGGTGAGCAGCTCGGCACAACTCCAGCTGAGCACAGCAAGTGGGTAAGAGCACTCCTTAAAGCCTTTTCCTTGCTCCTGAGAAACAACACTAGGACTCTGTGTAAGCCCTCTCTTGCTGGAAAGTCCCCAGTTATCATGGGGGCTCAAGCAGGGTCCGTGGGTCAATGCTAATATCTGCAATTGTGAGAGGAACAGCTGCCAGAGGGCAAAAGAGAGTTTCCAGCCCCAGCAGGATCAGTCAGAAACACCTACCAATTCTGTGGAGAGTATTTTAAGGGAAGATCCATACCTTACTCAGTGAAGACACATTTAGCACTGATTTTAAAGTTTATGTGAGAAAATCACAGCACACGAGCGTTTTAGCCTGCATTTACCTTGACTGCACCTATGTCTTCTCTGAAAAGCTATGAGTCCTTGGGCCATGATAACAATTAAACAATGAACTGATAATTATATACTCACTTCTGCTAAGATGTATGTTCACTTCAGCTGCGGCATTGGGTGTTTATTATGGTGTCCTGGTTTCAGCTGGGATAGAGTTAATTGTCTTCCTAGTAGCTGGTACAGTGCTATGTTTTTGAGTTAGGTATGAAAAGAACGTTGGTAACACGCTGATGTTTTCAGTTGTTTTGCTTAGTAGCGTTTAGTCTAAAGTGTCACGGATTTTTCAGCTTCTGATGCCCAGCCAGCAAGAAGGCTGGAGGGGCACAAGAAGTTGGGAGGGGACACAGCCAGGGCAGCTGACCCAAACTGGACAAAGAGGTACTCCATACCATGTGACGTCATGCCCAGTATATAAACTGGGGGAGTGGGGGCTGGGGGATCGCCACTTGGGGACTAACTGGGCATCCATCAGTGGGTGGTGAGCAATTGTATTGTGCGTCATTTATATATTCCCATCCTTTTAATATTACTGTTGTCATTTTATTAGTGTTAGCATTCTCATATTAGTTTCTTCTTTTCTGTTCTATTAAACCATTCTTATCTCAACCCACGAGTTTTTCTTCTTTTCCCAATTCTCTCCCCCATCCCACCTGGGGGTGGGGTGGGGAGTGAGTGAGCGGCTGCGTGGTCCTTAGTTGCTGGCTGGGGTTAAACCACAACATATGGTATTAAAGATGTTCTTCTGATGGCTGCACACAGTAAATGTACAGTGGTTTTTTTTTTACTTTTTTTTTTTTAAGATGGGACTTGTAACTCCTCCTCCCTTAGGGACACACAGTGGCTAGGTAGCATCCACTGTTTTCTTTCAACATTAAAGCAGTGTCGGTATGGGGAAAGTAAGGTGATCACATACATACTTAGTCTCCCTCCTCCTGTGGATTCTAACACATCCTTAGCATTAAGGATTCTAACTGTCCCACTGAAGTCAATGCTATTCTTTGCATGCTTAAAAGTACAGGAAGTCTATTGATTCAAATTAAGGCGACCTGGTTTTATATCAGGATATTTTACCGTTGAGTGTGACTGAATTCTAACACTGCTCTCTATGCATATTCACAGTTCTTTGCTTCTAGACCTTGCACTATCTCCTAAACACCATAATATGATGACAGCATCCTAAACCGTGTCCACTATTGGCCTTGTGCTTTCTTAAAAAAGCCCCCAAAACTCTGACCAAAGAATGCAAAGGAGTTTGACAGACAGTTACACTTGGATAGATGGTTACTCTGGCTGGCCTTCTCTTCTGGGCTACCTTTGTAAAGGTGCTGGCCTTTCCAAAGTTCAGCACAGAATCGGGCAGTACCTCCATTACAGTGTGGTTGGCAGCTGCGTAAAGGAGACACAGCAGGGCTGCAATCCCACTGTGAGCTTCACCTCGCTTGGCCTGAGAGCCAAGTGTATTTTCTACTTGGGTAGAAGAGTTCTTGCCTGTGTAGAGCTCATTGCAAAACAAGGGTGTTGAAGAATTTCAGATATCCACCTTAGCAAGTTAGTACCACACTACTGATGATGGAGCCTCATGGGCTTTGCTTCAACAGTTCATCAGATCCCAGCAAAGGAAAAAGCGATGCCACAGGAGTGTAAGCCCTGGTTGCATTCCTGGTTGTACAGACTGGACACTTCAGAGTTACCTGGGCTGGGCTCTGCCAGATGCCCAGTCTCTTGGGAGGTGATGGCTTTCCTTCCTTCTCCTGGAAAGGCTGGCTTCAGCAAAGGCTAAATTGCAACGAGAGAGGGTTCATCACCTCAGCCCTGAGAGAGGATGGATACAACTCGGCTGCCTGAATACAAGGAGCACCCAAACTCATACCCGCAGTGGGAAAGCGGTAATTCCCTTTGAAGCGGCCAAAGGGATTTCACAGAGTTTCTCAGATAGAAATATAAATAATCAACCCATCTAAGAATAGAACATTTTTTGCCAGAAAGAATTTTTTCCCCTCCTTCAGTGAAAAGTAAATCTATTAGGAGGATGATAAAATCTCCAAAAGTAATTTCAACTTTCAGGTGCTTCCTGGAACACCACCATAGGCCATCAAAGGTTTTGTATTTGCTGTGGGACTAGTTTCGTTCGTTTTTGTTTTACCTTGAGTCAACATCAAGTCTTTTTATACTCCTTCCCCTACAAAAAGCATTTCTTTCAGCTATTCCTAGATGCATATTTATCTCCTTTTACATGGCTACTCAGATTTTAGGTGAATAAAGGATTTTTAAGAACACAGTCAAATTGTATAAAAATGGCACTAAAGCATTCCTCCCTACCTAAACTGTCCTAGTCTACAGGCTCCAAAACTACCACATCTTCTCATCTATCATTATCTTTGCCTTGTAAGAACAAGGCCGCTGACAGCCTTTTCAGAGCTCTTAGATTAATAAAAGCCACCCAAACCACCCAAGTTAAAAGTGCATATCTCACGGGAGCAGCGTCACTTAACTAGTTAATGTTTAGAAAGCCTTTTGATATCCACAGATGAAAGGCACTGTAACAGTGCGAGACATTGCTGTTATTACCTACAGATGGTAGGAAGTTCTCCCACAGCTACTGTGTGTATATCATGAAAATCTGAAGGCTGACAAGGTTCCTGTAACATCACAAAAGGAGCTGCAATGGTCTTCTACTTAGTCCAGCTCTGTACAGTGAGGGTTTTCAAGTGCCTTGAAAAACTGTAAAAAGCAGCGGTTTCCCAGCAGATGCGGAGAAATCTACATAATCTATCTTGTTTTGTTAATTGCATTAGCGTCAAACCTTCAGCTAGTGGTTTCAAAACCTCTGTTCTCTTAAGTCTCCTCTTCTCGTGCTCCAAATGCTATTTGTTTCCACAACTGCTGCGAAAAAAACTCTGTTTGCCACACCATCGCCATCCCAAATCTCTCTTCATGGGATGATCCCCAAACCTCACCCCTTGGGTGTCAGAGCAAGGGAAGCCTGTGCTTGGATTGGGATGGACGCACAGCACAAGGCAGCGTGGCATTCGTATTCCTGCCGGCAGAAGGCTTCAGGAGGTGGTGTGCTGCCAGCTGCAGCACAGCCGCAAAACCCCTCTTTTGCAAACTGCACCTGACACGCCAGGCAGTAGGTCAACGAGTCCTGGAGCAGGCTGACAAGCTATATGCAATGTGTCCTGTCCTGGAGCATAGGAGAAGCCGGAGTAAGTGGGGAATGAAGAGGAAAGAGCTAAACTCTGGAGCTGGACCCTGGCTGGAAACAGATTTCCACTGCTCCTTAAGGAGCATGGTATAGCCAGGAACACAGGCACCATCTGGTTTGCACAGCCCTTGAGACAAGGAAAAAGGACAGAATATCTTCTCTGGATAGTAGGTTTTGTGGTCCAGGGATGCCTGAATTGATAATGAAGAAACAGTGTTAAAGTTTTAATTTACTTCACAATCTTTTATCCCGAGTTTGTGCATATTTCTTGCTACTGTGAATGCCACCCACATCACTTCTGGAGTTGGCCAAATGACAAAAGGCAATCCTGTCCAAATGTAAGGATGAAGTGATGCGTACACACAGTGGACCAGCAGCCCTGCAGCTTTAAGTGCCTCAGGGGTTTTCTTGTAAAGTGTATGGCACAGGTATGATTTAATTCCATCACATAAAAAAAAGGGGAAAAAAGGTTATGCCCTCTATTGGTACAAAAAAGTATTATTTTGGTTTCTCAGGCATGTTTTTTAAGATCAACCCCATGTAGAAACGGGTCAGACTGATCTGGCCTGGAGAGCTCCGATGGCAGCGTGAGAGGCAGGCTTGGTCTAGTGGACTGAAAGGCAACAATTCCCGAGGTCTAATCCTGGCTGACACAGAGCCACTGTGTGGCCTTGGGCAAGCTCCTTAAAAAGACATGTCAGGTCAACTTAGGCCTGAAATTAAAGTTTCACAAATATACGGATTTGCAAATACTTACATCAGTAGAAATGAATGTCACCTTTTTTTTAAATTTTTAATTCCAGTGGGGAAGGGTGAAGGAAAGAAAGCAATATTTCCAGTTAGAGATCTTGGAGATCTTGTTTTCTGCACTGTTTGCAGCCTCAGTGCTTGGCTAGAGATAGAGTGTGAGAGCAAAACTGGGCAAAAATTGCTTCTACAAAGAAGAAGAATCCTCTGGCTGTAAGACAGCACAACCTTGATCCAGAGAGCTCCTGAGCAGTGGGTGCTTGTAAGTGTTAAAAAACTCATTATCATTCAAGGAACACTAAGTATTAATTAAGTATATGCTAAGTAATAAGTACAGTTCAAGAACCAGACTCTGCCCTCTGGTGAGTGCTTTCCATCACCCTTGTCAGCCTGAATTAGAAGGAAACTTTAAGACCCGCACAGCTACCCGTGCCGCTAAGTCCAAGGGCAGGCACAGGCAGTGTTTTAGAGCTTATAGAAGTGTGTAAGATGATTTATGCCCTGTGTGATACTAACTTGTTAATATTTATCAAGTCGCTAGAGCTTCCTACGATTCTGGTTTTCCCCAAACCGCTTCATCATAATGACCACTAGTGTTAGACCAGCCAGCAATGAATTATGAATGGCCCTTATTTCGAGAGAGTTTGGGTCTGTGAGACATCTCTATTGGCGTGGTGGTATTACCGCAATGGTACTGCACTCCCTTAAGCGATGAGACTGCCTCATCTAACACCGCTTTCTTCAGTGGATTTGGGGATGCTCTGGAAGGAAGCCTTCCTCCCTAACTGGGAAGGGCAGCTTCTTGTTAGTGTTTTATATGACTCTGAGTAGCTCATGATCTTTCTAGAGGGACCTAGGGATTTGGGGGAAGGATCTGCCTCGGGAAAGAGGCCTTGCAGGAGTCAGGAACGGCTGCGGGCGGCCTGGTACCCATAGCTAATAAGACAAGAGAATATCAGCCGCCAGACAGGGAGGCATTAAAGGAACTAATACCTCTCTATGGCTTACAGGTACAGTGGGAAGCGCAAAACCAGAGCTAAAGTCCCGTCATTAGATAGAAACTGGCTGCGAGACAGATATTAAAGAGGAGGAATAATGGTCACATTAAAATGTGTCAGAAGTTGTCAGTGGCTGCCCCAAAGCCCCACAGTGAGGTAGGTTTTGTTCATGTTATCCATGAGAGATCTAAAAATGAGTTGCAAGGTGGCAAAGACCAGCAGATGCCACAGAGTTATACAAGATAATTAAGACTAGAGCGGCTGTATGGCACTCCAGCGGGATGTAATAAAGCTGGGTGAACCGAGAGCATGACAACACATAAAATACAAGGTAACACAAATTGTGACAAAGCATTTGACACACTTGTGTACACTGTTGACTTCTAAATGAATGGTGGTGATTCTGGAAGACGATCCAGACATCAGAGAAAATGAACAATAAACAGAAACCCCACTGTTCTGTGCACAGTGGTGACCTGCTATGTCAAGAAAATTCTTGAGAAGTACTTCAGAAGTGGGGACATGGGTACCAAAGGCTTGAAAAAACTTTTGTAAGAGGAGAACAAAGATGGCATACTCAAAAAGAACAAAGGTAACAAAGTAATATGTGATGACTAATGGCTTACAGAAATTAAATCAGGTAAACCTTCTTTTCTTAGACAAAAGAACCTGACAGTGAAACTGAAAACAATGCAGCAATTTGATCTCTTAAGTGGGAGAACTCACTGCTGAAAAAAAATAATGGAGGCAAAGAACTGGTTGGGACTTTTTTTAAGCTATACGTGATTCTATAGCTAATGAGACCCTTTTGCAACTGCATTAGCATCTCTAATGAGGAGATACCACAGGACATAGCCTAACCACTAAAATGTCACATGTTAGGAGAGAATTTCCTGATGAACAAGTTGTTCCTAAGTTGTCTATGATTCTGTTTCTTGCATTTCCCTTTGGAATATAAACTGTTGGCCACTTTCTTGTTATATGGACGATGAGGATCACTATGTTGGGTCAGAGCATGTCCTGCTGGTTTAATGCCTGAAAGCTGTTATTACAAAAGCAAGCAGAACCAGACTGAAATGTACTACTCTAAAGCCGCCAAATACCCTAGAGGTACCTCTATTTAACCAATTATCATCTCTCACTAAAGAGCTGTTAAATGTCAATAGATTTCAATCCATTTCTTCAGAAAAAGAGACAGAAATGTTATTAGGAGACTTGTACTGTTTTAAATGCAATGGGAGAGATAGGGGACAGGTGTTCAGCGCATTAAAAAAAAAAAAAGGCAGTTAAAAAGTGTTGCTCTAGGCATAGTTTCATCTATCTGACTCAGCATAAACGCCCAAGTACGAAGGAGAACTGAACCAGAAGAATCAGCTCTGCGCTGCTCGCGGTCTGTTCACAGGGCTGTAAGTATTAGGTTGCCTCTTTTTTTAATTAATGCTTTCCTTTTCTACATTACACTGGAGACTGTGACTGAACTTTATTCCTCCACAGGCAGCCTATGGCAACCGACAAAGTCTTCTGGGAAAACAGCCTGCCCAGAAGTGCCGAGCAGAAACTAGGAGAAAAATGGATGGAGAAGAAAAGCTTCTACAGAAGAGCAAATTATTTACTGCAGACTATTCCTTGAATTTAGTCCCTTCTCCTGACTGTGGCTACCCCACAGGAAGATGATATGATATGTATGAACTGATCTGCCATTCAAATAGTGCCCTGCAGGTGCTTGGTGAGAACACATTTCATCCAAGCATTTTTTTATTAGCTCATGTACCTGAGCATTTGGGGTTCATTACTGAAGTGCCTCTGTCAATCATTAAAATCATGTGGTGGCTTTTTTGCTCTTTGACTGGCTCATCTATACAACTGAAACAAGAAGGGCTCCTGGAAAGCCAACAGACAACAGAAAAACCACACTGGGGCTTTCAATCTCTTTGGAAGGAGAGGGCTGAGGAGAACAAAAAGGACACATGCCAGAAAAGCAAGGAAGCCCGAATGCAGGACACAAGTTGTTTGAAATCTTGTCTTGCTCCCTTATGTAAGAGGATCCCACCCAACTGGAGTTCTGCCATATGGCCTTGATTCACATGCTTTTGGATGGTGCCTGCTCACTACTCCTACATGCTCTGATGAGCGGCAATTTGTTTCATGTTTTTAACATCTGACGTATCATTCAGATTGGAGAGTATGTCCACCGAGAGCAGTACAGGGAGTCACACACAAGTGCCGTCTGGGCTCCAAACTGGCACAGTGCAAGCCAGCACAGGTCTGGAAGTTATTTAACTTAAGGTCAGCACGGACACAACTAACAACTGCCTGCACCGAACCACAGAGATGTGTTCTGATGGATGGCATGAAGGAAACAGTTGACGTTTCTCATTCATTGTTTGGGCAAAACTAGTCAGGAACTCTTGTGTCTGAAACAGCCTGAAACAACGTTCAAAAGGAAAAAGAAAAAGGGAGGACTCCTGACAAGTCCTTTACCTTTTCCAGACAAGATCAGTTCACAATTATGCTCATTCAGCATTATATCCCCTTCCCTTCTGCTCATGGTCTTGGTGATGGAAAGGGCTGGGAATGCAACAGCCTTTGCAGCAGTCTTTGATATTTGATTGCTCTGAACTTTTATGTTAGAAATCCTTTATCATGCAAGAGTTAAAAAGTAAAACCTCTCACTCGTGCTGAAGATCTGGTTTTCTGTCTTGTATCTCCCAGAAAGTGTCCTCTGGTCATGCTGCCCGCAGATGTTCCAGGGAGTAGCTGTCCCTTTTGTCCTAGTTTTGTCTTAACTCTTCCTTTGAACAACAAGCACTGAACAGAGTTTTGAGCACAAACGCTGGACACTCATCTCACCGAATCCACACAATTGCACAATGTGAAAGCATGCTGTCTGTTATTGTTAAAGGCCAGGCAGCCCATTACCTTGTCATTTGCCATCAGAACCCCAAAAAGGAACTTTCACACGCACTCTTCTGTCCCTCATGAGGCAAGTTAAGCCTGTACTGCTGTCCTCAATACAAAGCAGCTCAAGACACATATCATTTGTTTTGTTGTTTAAAGTCTGACTTAGGATTGCAAAGTAGAACCAACTTTAAAATCAGACCCAAACATGTGTCACTTTGGGCTGTGTACTGGATTTTAGAAGGATTGCTTTGGTATCCATGGAACTTTTGAAGCAATAATGAAGTAAAGTTTCACGCAAAAAATATCAACTCTAAATTAGATATAAAAGTAAGAGATTTTCCTCTCTCTTATCTCCACTACCCATCCTTCATGGCTTCAAAGCCAGTAAAATATTAAAAGTTAGAGAAAAATTAACTTTTGGTTAACATGACCTATGCTCTAAGGAAGATTATGATTATCTACCAAATCTTGTGTTCAAGTTCAGCTTCAAACTTCTTTAAAGGGTAAGACCTTCCTAATTAGTATTTTATATCTGATATATTTATAAATATAAAATCATATAATATGTGATTCACAGCATAGTGCTTGCCTCCCCTTCTCTACCTCCACCCCAGCAAACACAGGTGAATCATTTGGCTCCCAATCTGAATTTCAGTTCTGAGTGTTCATATATTAGGTATTGATTTTGACCCTGTCCTTACTTTCTACTGTAATATCTACAGTTTGCCCTCTCTTGCCATTTCAACTTTACCGTCCTTCTGTCCTTGCTCTACTTCCTATCATCACCTGAGAGTGGTACATCTGTGTGCATGGGAAGCATGTCAGCTGAAGCCTTCGGGTGAAACCTAAGAACCGTGTTGAAATAGTATTGCAAATTCCCCAAGCAAAGCAGTTAGAAATGCAGCAAAAGTTGGGACTGAGCCTGCTTCTGTTGAAATCAAAGAAAAAATTCTTAAAGGGGGAAGAGGACAAAAAAATGGAAAGAGTCTACTACAAACAAATCACAGATTAAAATACTGTAATTTCTGTACATTCATTTACATACGTGCATTAAGATTGGACCAGCATCGCATTGAAAATTCTAACTTTCACCCAGGAGTTTTACACTTACATTTGTGGCATCTATTACATCTGGACCCAGCTAAAAGACATTGACATTTCTCGAGGGAACAAGCACCAAGGTAATGAACTGGATAGCTGTTGAGTGAGCATCTACCTTTTGCACACAAGATTGTGAATTTTTCCCCCAGGTGTTCTCTGAGTGAATCAATGTTACATGTTGGCTGTAGCTAAATGCACCCATGTTTGTTTGGTTGAATATTGGTAATTTTATATTACCTATTTATGGAGTTATTTTTAATTTCCAGGGGTTTTGTGGTTGTATAGTCCCCTCTATCACAGCAAATAGCTCACTAAAGCCACCAAGAGCCAAGAAATGACTGTCAGCTATTTTTTACTTCCGTAAGTAACAGCAGGGTTCTTTTTATTTTTCAGATAAAGTTAATGGATGCAGCTTTTCCACTCTCACATTTATAAACAATTTGGTTTAGGGGCTGCTAAAGAATACTTGCAAAACATCATTTAGGGAGTGAAAGTATAGTGTATATATATGCAATATAGTGTGTTTATATCTGTAGAATGACAGACATGCTGTTTAAGGAGATGTTGTTTTTCTGTCAAAAATTAAGCACTTGGTTATACTCTACAGTTATTCACTCACTTGGTGGTACTTGTTACTTAAGTACCTCCTGTCTAATCGCTGTATACAGAGTTGTAGGCTTGGGAACCAGCAGAGATGCCTAGTATCATTTGCCGAGAAGTAATAGCAGCTCCTGGCTCACTTCACTGCCAGGGCAGCCCAAATATCATATTGCTGTGGCTTTTCTATGTATAAATGATCAGCCCTCTTTCTTTTGGTTATTCTTTTCCTATTGAATCATTCTGTCAGTTTTGGTTTATGTCTTGTTCATTTACTTTTACAATCACATGTATACATGTATCCACCTCTATTAACGTATTTTCTAAACACATATAATTAATGGTAGGGGAGTAATAAATGTCCATTGGGCTTTTACAAATTATCTGTAAAGTTTCACCTGCCAAAGTCTCTCTCATTACACTCGAGAAAGCATCAGTCCAGTGTAAATAAAGAGGAGTTTTATTGCCCTTACTGATGATTAAACCACTAGTAGCTAGGGTGGAAGGGATGCTTGTGGAAAGGCTGTTGTTTAAAAAAACCAACAGTTGCACCTCTGATAAACTGCACCTATTCCAAAATAACCAAGTCAGTCCTCAGTTAACCACATCAAAGGTTGGAGAGAGAGAGAGGTGGGGTTAGAAGAGCAAATGGGGGGAAGGTTGGAGTGACTGGGTTATCAGGTTAAAAAGGAGAAAACAGTGGCGAGGAGGAGGGGCAAAATATGGTTAGATCACCTGAGCATGTGCCTCTGCACAGCTGCTGAGATAGAGCTTGTTTTCTTTTGCTTTTAACAGTTAATTCAAAGGGTAACCACAGGAAAATACAAAACTTTCTTCTGAGGCATAATCTCCTTTTACTAAGAAGACATATAAATCCCCCTGAGTATTGAATCATTTAACAAAACATCATGATTTCCATGCGTTGTTTTGAGGATAGTACAATATTTTGGCCATTTGAAATCAGATCAAGTTGCATCTTAGTTTACAAGCTGTCAGTCCAGATCCATGTTCTTTTTAATAACAATAAAAAACATGTTCAGTTTGTCTGGCTTTTACTTTTTATTTTTGTTGTGTCATAAAGACTCAATTTGGACTAGGTTTTGGATGTTTTCTTTCCCCTTAAGCGCTTCTACAGAAAAAAATGGTTTAGATTTAACAACAACAACATGTTAATTTACGCAGTTTGCCTGCTGTCCATACAACAGCTTTAATGCATAGCTGCAGAGGCTCTCCAAGACACAACCTTAAAAATCAGAAACTGTATAGCACCCGAGATCCTCATCTGGTGTAAATTAGCACTCAAAGAGTATGCCGATTCATACGAATTTTCTCTTCCTCCTCCTGCATGTTAGACTCCGAAAGAGCATTTCAAAATAAAGGATCTGAAAATCAGCTCCTCCCTCATTTACCTGTTAATTACTTAAGTATTCATTGAGTGTGCATAAAAATAGACTAAAAAGTAGTAGTGATCTGTAATATGTGGGTGTATTGGAACAGAAAGTATATCCCATAAAATTCTAATGATCTCTAATACTGGAGGTTATCACTTCTCACTGTTGGTACCTAATGATTTTGCTGATGTAGGACACCAAGGGGAAGGCATGAAGTAACACGCTACTTGGTGACCTGGAGAAGATAAAAGCAATAGCAGAAAAGAGAAAAGCTCTTAGTAGAGGAGATTTTTATCGTAGTTAGCTTTGCTGGAAGAACATTGCAGAAACAGAGAATGTGGAGCCTTTGTCCAGTGTTTATACCTCTAGGAAGGAGAATAGTCTGAAGAAAAGTAAAAGCAGAGGTTGTCTGTTTTTCTGGGGGACTCCACTGTCCTCAGAAAAAACCAACCGGGAAACAGGATTTCACTGTAAACAGCTGTTCTCAGTGTCTGCATTTCAATCCCTCTCCTGTTGGGAACTACAATACATTCATATGCCAGCTGCAAAAATCAACTGGTATTACAGTGTGCTTCAGTGTATTTGCAAAATGGAAACAAGTACTGCAAAATACATGCTTTAAGGTCCCCGCAGCAACCCATGTACTAGGGAAGAACAGCAAGAGAACAGGGTCTCGCAATGAAAACTAGTATTAGAAAAGCAAAGGAGAGGTTTGTGGCAAAGAAGAAAACTAACATTTCTCAATAACAAGAAGCATCGGCTTTGTCTCCAAAGCCCAGCTAAAGCTGAGTAAGGATAAGAGAAAAATTCCCACAGTTCCACCTCTCCACCCTCCACCCCTGTCATTTATACTTGCTAAAAGGAAGTTTGTAGAAAGTTATAGTGTTCATTAAAAAATGTCTCTCAAACATCCACGAAACATCTAGCCCCAAGTATGCACAAGCATGCTGACTGCATACTTGTCTGTTTTAATGCTGTAGAAGATCAAATCTTCTAGGAAAAAGCAAACAACTTTAGCAGCAGGTGGCTGAAGCATAGCCTTCAGAAAGCTGTTAAGAATCATTTTTGTCTGGGAAATAAAACATGGTTGCAAGCTATGTTATTTCACTTATTGATTCAGTGAAAGGAGTCACCTTATGTTTAATTCAAATTGCAGTCCTGGCTTGGACAGGCTTAGAACAATCGAGTTTTACAAATCCATTTGTTTAAGTGACTCTCATGGTGGCTGTTCACGCTGTTCCCTATGTTGTTTTTAGATTAACTCTCTTCTTACCGACAGAGGCAAGAGCTGAAACAGAGGAGGGGGTGGCTGAGGGGGGAAGAGGGAGCGAAAGCTACTGGTAGCGATAGGAGAGGGCCACATACAGCAGCAGGAGGCAGGGCTATGGATCAGCGGCAGATCCAGCAACCAGGATGTCAGAAGGCTCGAGAGGCAGCACCATCCTTTTCAACCACCCACCTGCGCTTAATGGTACGTTCAGCATCACATGTAAAATCAATGCCCACGTCGCAGGCTGTATTACATCTCAATAAGTGTTTCTTTTTGCCTTGTTGGTGAAACAGTTTAAAAAAAAAAAAAAAAGTACTTACATTCTTAGGCTTCCTTCCCCCTCCTCCCCCTTCTTTTTATTTTTTTTAAGGAAAATCACCACAACTCCTAGGCAGCCACAAGAAATTACATCCCTCAAACAGAAGGCTGTTCCTTTTACAGGTTGGTGAGTGCACTCATTAGGTGATCAGCTTTCCATCATTGGAGTGGTGACTTTCTTGCCAGTTGCTGACATCTGTCAAATGTGGGCACTGATGATTCATCAGAATGGGTTAATTTCACAGGAAAAGTCACTCTGAGAATGCTACAACATTAATTTGCTAATCTGGTTGGGTCAAGAGCCCTTGGAAACAAGGGGCCTGCTTTATCATTATCGGAGAAAGACAATTCTGTGTCAAGGTTTCAGCTGTGTTTTTGTCCGAAGGAAGAAATACTTTGCAAATAAAACAAAACCACCCTAGGTACCCATTACAGAAATTTCCTTTTAAAAATGAGTGCAAAATCCCATCCAGTGTTTCCTGCAGAATTTTGCATGAAAACATACATCCTCCCCAGACACCTTCCCTTTGCTAAAATTAGCCGTACCTTTTCAACCTTACCACTAGACTTTGTACAGAGAGGGATTTCTGCGGATGTGGTCATGTTTTAGTTCCTTTTGGTTTATTTTCTCCCATTAATTACTTTGATCATGGAGGAAAGAGACAAGGTGGGTTATGAACAGGCAGGACCTCTGCCCCCCTGTGCTGGACAGGATCTCTGCTCTGCCCCTGGACCAGGGCAGCAGATGCTCTCCTTTTCAGGATCTTCACAAAAACTCAAGACAAAATTCCAACTTCCTCATACATTTTCTAATACCTTCCTCACCAACGTTTTAGTGGAATAAGTGACTAACAGTCACACATACTTTCATGACAGTATCAGCTAAAATAAACACAGTGCTATCACTTGATGTTTCACCAGCCTCCCTTGGGAACGTGGTGATGGCGGTAACATAGTACAAAGGCAGGCTCAGCTGTTCACACAAAGACACAAAACACTTCAAAACCAAACCCAGCACAGTGTTCCAGGGTTTTAATGCTGACAAAAGAATATGGTGTCAAAGACTGGAGAACAAGATGAAAACTATGTTGAGATCTCATTCCACAGTACAAAAATATTTGAGATTCTCTGAAAAAAGCACTAGATAATGGCAATGGTGTAGCTATACAGCAATTACAAATTATGGTGAGCACTTCTGCTCAGCCTTTCACCCTCCACACAAGTTGGGACTGAAACAACAGTGCAAAGAAAGACCATGCGTTTAAACTCAGATGTGGAATGAGACACCCTTCATCTGTTAATTTAGCTAGACGCACATATATATGCACGCACTCACGTGAGAGAGCTCACGAACAGTTCCCCTCTCCCCTGCCCCTGAACTCACATCACCACCCACCTCCTGAAAACGTGCCCTACCCAGGCTGGCAGCAGAGATCTCGATATTAACAAACAATTTTTTTAAGTGGCAGGGTTAGTACTTAGTCTTCTCTACAAGTGCTGTAAGATGCTTAATGCTCTCCAGGGAAGGCAATGCTGCTATCAGTTACATAATTCACTGCAAGCATGGCATTTCTAACTATAGACTAATGTGGTGCAAAGTCAGCTGTGGGTGGGTAGTGTCACGGGTGGGTGCACCCGTCACAGGTGGAGATCAGAACAGAGCAAAGATGCAGATATGAGAGGCACCACGATAAAGCATCAGGTCATACTATCTTTTATGAAGAACGGGTCCGAATATCAAGATGAGGCACTGAAGAAGGTTATCCATCTTACTGCCCGATAGACACCAAACCGTGCCATCACAGATACACTGCTGGGCAAGGAAGAGTGACGGGGGCTGCAGACTTCCTTTGCTTTTTTAAGGCCTTTTGTAGCCCCCCTGGAAAACCACGGAGGCTCAGATCTCACAAGACACTGTGAGTCGCAAAGCAGGCTCTGATGTGGATCCTGCACACCGTGCTCAGCTCCTGTACCTGAAAGCTCTGTGGACTACAAGTGAATGCGAATGGTCAAGGTTTTCTGAGACAGGCTGTGGAATATTCCAGGCTTGATCCACTGACCAACAGATCAATAACTTGGAACCCTGGAAAGCCTGTAAAAATCATCTTTTTGGACATAGTCCACTAATAAAAAATGACTGGGCATCTGATCAATTCTAAATTATGAAGTGGGTAACAGTAACAGTGTTTTAATTAGGGCATTTTCACCTATGTAGCTATTCTGTAAAAGGTACATTTTCTTTGGTTTTAGCCATGACCTACCCAGCTGATTCATACATCTCGATACACTTGCAAATGTAGAGCTTTTGTGCCTCTTATGCTGGCAAACTGACAGAATGAACCGACATGGAGAGAAGCGCTAAGGCTATGTGGCTACAATTTTCAGAATTAATTTCTGGATGTCACTGAAGAAGCCTGGTCAAGAGTCACTTAGCTGAACTTTGAAAAAGCTATCTAGGCACTCTCTATCCAAATCCATATATTGTATCCAAATATATTCTAAGTCTGATTTCCCATCAGCTTGGTCAAAACCAGTCAGAATTTAAAAGAATAAACAGGTATAAAAGCTGAAAATACTGGAACATTGCAAGATAAAGATAATGGGAATTTTAATCCTAACCATATACCAGTGGATATTCCACTCAAACTATGCTGCAAGGTGTAAGTAGTATCTAGAGGAATAAACTGTTCAGAGATAGGAACAAGACAGCAGGAAAACAATCTTTCTAACTACATACTTTACATGCTGTTATTATCTTCAGAAATCCTCCCTTCTTTCTGGAGTTGGAGGGAAAATGCCTGCTGGACTAAGACACTAACTGTTTCAAAGATTATTTCAACAAAGGGAATGAAGCAAAAGTACAATAGGAATGTCTCAGCAGAACAGGTTTCAAGTTAGGCTGATTTTGTTCTACAGTGGTTTGAAGGGTCAATTAAACCGGGGTTGGGCAATAGCTACCTGATAGGCCACTAACACCGCAAAGCCTGCAGGTAAAACTATCTCCTAATTTATATGAACGCAGAGAATCTCGGAGTCCTCAGAGAAAAAACCAGGTACTATTACAGCTTTATTTCTTCAAGAAGTCTAGTAATGCGGCTCAAAAATATTTTGAAAAAAGTTGCGTTATACATAGCATGGGTCACTACATATTCAAGAGTAATCCAATTTGACTAGACCTCTCTGACGGATGATCAAATCATCACAGTGTCATCTCCATGTCCTTCCCACCATACCCCATGCGAATGGATGCTGTGCTAGGACAAGACTCTGTAATGTGTCCAGAAAGGCTGTAAAATAGATTAATGATAGTTTAACCTGATCAGACTCCAGCTAAGATTATGATCAAAGGTAAAATTCTTATCAGCTGATAAGGGTTTACTTCACTGTAGCACAAGTGGTAAAATCAGACAGCTGCTAGTCAGGTGCCATGACTAGAAGGAAGAACATTGCAGCAAGTCTTTATTTGTCAAATAAAAAGGGTGAAAGATCAGGCAGATTTGGTTTGGGCTTAGCAGCAGGATGAAAGCTGAGCTCATACTGGAAGTACAGTTCAAAATTTAGCTCTAATTGAAATGTTTCCAAAATAATAACAGAAATTATATAAGAATAAATGGGCTGTAACCAAACATGAAGACCCCACAGTGGAGCATTCAAATGAGGAGAGGAGACTCTCCAAAGCCTCTTCTCTCTATTCCACGTCTTGGAATAGGAGTGAGTTTGGAATCACATCTGTATCCAAGGGAACTGCTCATGGGTTGTTCAATTACAAGCTCTTCTCATATTCTTAAGGAGAAGATTTGTATGGTCTTGAAGCAATGCAACAGCCGATGGTTGACAAACAAGGACAAAGGAACCCCTGTTTCAGCTGTGGCCCCATTACTTGGGTAGTTTAGTGGCAAAGTTAAAACTTACGGTACTCACATGTACTTACAGATCGGCCTTGTTTGTTTGTGCACTTCAAGAGAGAAGAGGGAGAGAAAAGAAAAGTCTATTGTAGATTCTCAAAAATCATTTTTTAACTGCTAAAATTGGCCAAATTAAAACCAATCTCCTTCCTATTCCCTTCAGTAAGGGTAATTTCTGTAAGAAATGCCAGCTTTCAAAATTCAGTAATGTCTCTCATTTAAGACACCCTCTTTTTATTACAGAGTATATTTTCCTTCCCAGTTTTCTCCAACTTACAAAGAAATGCCTGTTTTCTGCTCAAATACTAGAAGCAAAGTATTTATGTTCAGGCAGAGCTGAAGAATGAAGTTTCAGTCAAGAAGGTGCAAATTTCAGAAAAGTTGCAGGTGATTGAAAACCACAGGCTAGGAAATTGTTGCTCAGAGCTAATGATAGCAGTCACTGTCATATTGCTTTGGCAGGTCTTGCCTCAGTGAAAATCTGTGTTGCCTTATCAAGAGTTTCTATACTTGCATACTCTTCCTAGAACAGATCAGAGCCATAGAGCCATGTCTCACATCTTTGACAAGGCAGGATTTTCCTTTTTCCTCCCCTGATCCTTCTGCTCTGTGTGACTGCAGGCCTAAAGACAACTTCCATCATTTGCAAGCAGGTTAATCCATTTGCAAATATGTTGTGGCCTGGGTGCAGGGTCACGTGAGATGACTCAATGTGGATCTGTCTTCAGTCCAGCAGGACATATCAATTCACATGCAATCCATTGCAAGCAAGGCTATACTGTTTCCACAGTACACTGCTTTTAAGTTACGTGGGGTATGCCAGTTACCCTGCTAATCTTCTATTATTCCAGCTTGTAGAAATTTTTCTGTAAAAACTATATTTTAAAAAGAAACAGACTATAAGTAATTTTCATGCACCACTCCATTATGGTAGATAATGAGATTTCCCATTTTATTTTACTGATAATAGAATCAGGGATTTAAGTGCCATTGTCAGAGCACACAATGAGGTTTTGTGAAAATAGGTACGGTTTTATTACTAAAAACATAAATCAGAATATTTTTTCCCAAAAAGTTCTGCCACAAACATATGACAACATGCCAGGCAAGACAATTAATTCCTTTGTGCCTTAGTTTGCACTCATCTTCCACAAAAAAATTAACGGCATGTGACTGCCTGATAGCTACCACAGCATTTCTTTTCCACACGGTAAGTATTAAAAACAGATAATCCTTAACACTGGAGCTTACAGAAACGTTATGAAGGAGTTCTAGTGTCCTGCCTCTTGCTCACCCCCTTTGGTAGGAAATGCATAGCCCCAGACATGTTTTCAAATGAACCTCACATTTCCTAAATTATTTTGTAAGTGATCCTGGATAGTTCAGAGTCATCCAGCAGATAAAGGAAATGGAGAGGTTCAATGTTCTGCTCTCAAGTAAAGTGAGTATCTACCTCCCTTAATGACCCTAATCTTAATGAGGAGGTAAATGAGACTTTCAGAATTGGATGCCTAGAAATATATTGAATAGCTTTTCATGGTCCGGTTTGGGAACATTTCCTTGTCCTAAGAACACACGAGTCTGTACAAGTAGCACTATTCACAAAGAGATAACAGTTTGCCTTAATTTGATTTCCTTACCTTCTTACATTACACAGGGAGCAGGACACCACAGTTAATTATGTACATAACCACGGCTGCTTTTCTCAAAGTGTACACTAAAGGCTATTGTCTTTAGGGGAACTAAAGACATTTTATGGTGTAGACAATTGGGCCTTCACCAATGCTAGGAGGACAGTCTGCTGTATGCTTTCAAGACTTCAAAACTCCAATAAATGAAAATAATTTTTCTTTGGAACAAGACTTACTTCTTTCTAAATTTCAGCTTTTAATCCCAGCAATAGAACTGTTCAAGAGAAAAGGGAAGGAGGGAGTATTTTAAAAAAATAAGAAAAGTGTGTAATTCTCTCCTTTTATTCAGAAACATCTTGGTTTTTTAAAATTTAAACTAAAGAATAAAGCAAACATCTTTGGGCAGAGAGGGAGAAAAAGCATGCGTTGAAGGGGATGGAAATTTTCAGTTTGCAAAATCTAAGATTCTATATAAGTGGGAACAACATAAAACATACATTTATGATTGAAATAATCATGAAACTCTACCTATATCTTTTGTATCCGACACTTTCTTGATGGATGCAGTGTTTAAATGTATGTCTGCAGAGCTACACAACATGTTATGTGTCTTTATTCCTTTACCTTCCATCCTGTTCCCACCCTCATTTAAATTTACTTTTGGCTTTAAACAAACATACACTAGATACAGGACTTAGTATTGGAAGGAATCTCCTGCACAGAAATGCTTGGTATTCAGTCATCAACAAAAACATCCCTTTAGCTTTGCCTAAAACTTTGTGACTTTTTGTTTCATTTTCCAATTACTTCACTATCCAACTAATTGGTCTGTCAAAATGTGTTATAAAGCCTACTGAAGCTGGAGAAACGTACCAGGTGGGAAAAGGTGGAACTGCTTTCTAAAGTATAGGTACTTTCTTGGCTATTCTATCTTTCTAATGACACCATTCCTAAACTGATCAGTTAATTAAAAACCCCAACTACTGGAAAAGTAGTTTTATATATTACTTTTTTTCAGCAATCAGATACCTGGTCCTCCAACTTGGAAAGATGGCGGGGATTGTGCCAAGGGATGCTCTCTTCCAAACGACATCTGGTTGCTTGCTTTTCTATTTACTCAGTCTTAGGAGTGTTTTCAGATACTTTTATTTCTAAATCAAAGGGTCAAAAGCTAAATTTAAAACTTCCAGAATCAAGGTTACAACTATGTCTTCCATTTCTTTTCTTTAAAAACCCCCACATCTAAACTAACAAACCACCGTTTCCCCTGTTAGTTATAGAACTGTTTTTAATTATTCTGCTGTAGAACTAATGTTTGCAATCAATTCTCTCTAAATTGGAAATTTTCTAATAGTAGTTTCTCTAACATTGTCCTCAGTATTGATAAAAAACCCCAACAATTCAGTTTTGGGTTTTCTTTTAAAATAAAAAAACATCTGGCATTTATATATCTAGGCACTAGACTATTAGCAGTATTTGTTCTCTAATATCTGGGAAGTTAGTCCCCAATGGCCATAAAGGCTTATAGCAATCTCTCCAATTAATATGAGAGAAATATTTGTCCACATCTATTTTGATGTCACAGAGAAATAATCAAGGTGAATATACTGGGTTTGTGTGGCAAGGTTTTGGCGGAGGGGGGGTGGTGTTACAGGGGTGGCTTCTGTGAGAAGCTGCTAGAAGCTTCCCTTATGTCTGACAGAGCCAATGCCAGCCGGTGCCAAGATGGACCCGCTGCTGGCCAAGGCCGAGCCCATCAGTGACGGTGGTAGTGCCTCTGGGATAACATACTTAAGAAGGGAAAAAAACCTCCTGTGCAACTGCAGCTGGAGAGAGGAGTGAGAACATGTGAGGGAACCAACCCTGCAGACCCCCAGGTCAGTGCAGAAGGAGGAGGAGATGCTCCAGGTGCCGGAGCAGAGATTCCCATGCAGCCCTTGAGGAAGACCATGGTGAGGCAGGCTGTCCCCCTGCAGCCCGGGGAGGTCCACAGTGGAGCAGATCTCCACCTGCAGCCCGGGGAGGACCCCACGCCGGAGTAGGGGGATGCCCGAAAGAGGCTGTGACCCCGTGGGAAGCCTGTGCTGGAGCAGGCTCCTGGCAGGACCTGTGGATCTGTGGAGAGAGGAGCCCACGCTGGAGCAGGATTACTGGCAGGGCTTGTGACCCCATGGGGGACCCACGCTGGAGCAGTCTGTGCCTGAAGGACTGCAGCCCGGGGAAGGGACCTATGTTGGAGCAGTTTGTGAAGAACTGCAGCCTGTGAGAAGGACCTACATTGGAGAAGTTGGTGCAGAACTTTCTCCCGTGGGAGGGACCCCACGGTGGAGCAGGGGAAAAGCGAGGAGTCCTGCCCCAAGGAGGAAGGAACGGCAGAGACAATGTGTGATGAACTGACCATACCCCAGTCTCCTGTCCCCCTGCGCCACTGGGGGGGTTAAGTAGAGAATCCAGGAGTGATGCTGTGCCCAGGAAGAAGGGAGGGAAGGTGTTTTGAGATTTGGGTTTATTTCTCATTACCCTACTCTGGTTGATTGGTAACAAATTAAGTTAATTTTCCCCAAGTTGAGTCTGTTTTGCCTGTGATGGTAACTGGTGAGCGCTCTCTCCCTGTCCTTGTCTCGACCCATGAGCCCTTTGTTATGTTTTCTCTCCCCTATCCAGCTAGGGGGGCGGGGGTGAGAAGTGACAGAGAGGCTTTGGTGGGCACCCAGCGTCCAGCCAGGGTCAACCCACCACAGTGAATTTAATGCTAAAGACAAAAGAGAAGATATGATGATTCAGCATACACTCACATAATTGCTACAGTCATTTAAAACAACAAAAAAACCCCAAACCAAAATACTCCAAACATTTTTAATGCTGAGCTGATACAGCCATTCCAAACAAAAGATGCATTATGCTTGTTACAGTCTCTCTTTACTTCAGCTGAACATCACGGAGAAGTCACTGTGTGAGAAGTTACACCTGGGATTGCATCTCATTGATGGACTGTAAGGGGAAAGACTATTAAATGGGACAAATCCAGCTGCCAACAGTGAGAGTATCAAAGTATTTAAATGACAGCAGAGCTGGAGCTAAAATAGCCGAGACACAAGAGTAAGATATGACCTTCTCTTGAATGGTGACATGATTTGCCAATTATCCATCAGGCTCTGTGTGGCTATCACATATAAAACCATTCATTTTAATATAGTGGAGAGCAAGGTTTTATTCATTGTGAACTAGCCTCATTATCCCATTGTGCATTATTATAGAGACAGCATAGACACCTTTTAATGCTTCACATCTAGTGGCCTTTAAGAGTGAAAGATGCTCACCTGTCCCAGCTAACACTTTCATAAAAAAAGATGCCCGTTTATAGCAGAGGATTAACTGCATACCAAAATGAACAGATTATTACTCGGTATGACCATTACACCCATCCCAATTACATTTTCACTTCTGGATAGAGCACACACCTCTAGCTTAGTAGCAAGGGACATTGCTTCTCCACAACAGGTTCTCTGGGTTATCACTAGCCTCTGAGATTTGTATCTGTCTGCAGGCTGTTTTGATTTTTGTTGCCTTAAGCGAGTAGCCATAGTGCGTTGTGGCAAATGCACTGTAAATGCGTCTGTAACGAGCTGGTGTGCACAAAGGAAATAAACTACAAGGCACTGCCATCACGGAGGCAGACTGATCTGCTCTATGCAAAAGGAGCAAAAAGAGTAGAAAAGAAAGGATAAGTAGGACAATCAGTGACTACTTCTGGGAAGAGGACATGAGTTTTAGCTCCTCATTTTACAATAACCTCTAAAATAAGTGAGTGTCCTTAAAAAAATGAAAGATACATGTTTGCTTCTTAAATTTCTCTAAAGAATAACTATTTATATATGACTGATAAGGAAAAAAGAGATAATTCAGACTAACAGAACTGTTGAACATTGGCTAGATAACCACTGTCTTATGCAAACTCAGTCTGACTATAATCAATACAAACACTGAAGGGCTCTTCTGAAGGTGATGGAGATGAGGGGAGGGAGGAGGATTCGTGTGGAAAGAAGAGAGGATACAAGAAGCATTGTTAAGATGTGAGAAGGAGGCCAAATGTCAGGAAGACGTGGACGGTCTCTGGAGCTTGGAAGGAGAACAAGGACAAGTACACACAGGTAAAATGAGATTATGTGATAGAAACCAAATGAACAGTTGTAGTCCCATCCCATTATACTCAAGGTTACACAGGTAATCACAGGCAAACCCTGTCCAAGGAGCTATTGTCTGTACAGAAAAGTGAGAATTGAAGTGATGAGAAGAAAGGTCCAAAATCTCAATCAAGTAATTGAACAACAATAAAAAAACCCCAACATAAAACTCAGTTTGCATAACTTTGACTTCATTGCCTGTTACCAACCTCAGCTAAAATTTCAGCACCCTGAGGTTTGCAGGTTGCCTTAGGAAAACTGGGAGGAAACTAATGTATTCCAAGGACAAATGAGACGGAAAAAGAGAACGTATAGAGGGCCCAAAATACAAAGTGTGTGCCTAAAAGAAGAGCAGATATTACAGAAATGTAGGAAAAGGGCAAGGTGTATCTCACGTTGTAAATTTAAACAGTGGCATAGAAGACAGTGAAGGGAGAATTAGATGCAAGTAAAATACTGTACTGTAGTGTAAAAATACAAAATTATTTCAAGGACCTGAAGAGGAAACAAGCATCTCCTTTATCCTGAATACACTAGATGGTTTTCCCCATTCACTTTCTAATCATTAAGTCAATAGGTAGAGAAAATTCAACCAGAACAACTCTTTCAAAACAATGTCTCAAGGTTTGCAGGACCTGCAATCCCACATGATTTTCAAGGCTGATATACTCATAGAAGTATATCCTACTTTTAAACCGTACCAGGTTCATCAGGAGCTCACAAGAGGAAAATATATGGTGAGTAGCAATTACAAGAGAAAGATCCATGCCACCTCCCTTGATCAACCACAGCCACAAACACACTACCTAAAATGACACGTGAAAATACTTAAGAGGCTGTCAAGCACTTCCCAAAACTTCTGGAAACTCTGCAAGCCTCTGACTTCCTTAGACTTCCTGGAAGCTGGGAAGCAATCACGTGTTGCCTCTGTCTTTGCTTCTCTGGCTGTGTATCTGCAAGATACCTCTCTTGCTAGACCTTAGAGGGACCTTGAAACTAGCTCATTCTGAATTGCATTTACAGAAAATCTCTTATATTCCAAGCCTTCCTGTAATACAGCCTGCTGACTTGATGTTGTTACCTCTGTATTTATTTACATTTTCACCTTTTTACTTCATTACACACATATAATGTGCTGAGAACACTGCTGATCAATAGCAGCCCAGAATTACAGCACTGTTATTTGAGGTGTTTAGCTTGGGTCCAAATTAAAATTCTGTCAGATTTTGGAAGTGTCTGGCTCAGAAATTTTATTTCAAGTCCCTGTCCACTCGCTAATTTTATCACATTGTAGAGCACACAGACACCGATCAAATTCTTCCCTTGCTCGGTTAAGGTGATCCATTGATACTTGCTTTCCTGACTTCATTGTTACTCATGTTCCTAGTAGTCAAGTTCAGTGGCTTGGGGAAAATGTCTTTTTTTCCACTTGGCAACATTTCCTTACTGAAACTGAAATTTTTTAAAAAATTAAAAAGTAAAAATATGTATAGTAACATATCACATGGGAATTTCTGAGTTGCAGCCTAGAATATGAAAGCCTGACAAAAACATAATGCTTAACAAGGGTAAAGGAAAGCAAGAGAAAGAGTCAAGAATAATAACGAGCATTATTAAAAAGAAGAAATGCAGAGTCACTCTCTTTTTTCCTCACAGAACTGTAGTCACTACTATTGAAGACAATTAAAGGCTTCAATTCAGATAAAAATCCCCAAACACTAAATGTTATACACACACTCAGAGAGGATGAGAAATGATTGCTGCCTCAAGCACTTGCACTCTAAGAGGACAGGACAAAGGACTGAAGATGAAATAAGGGAACAGAGGGCTTTCTTTTGAAAGATGCTGTATTCTTTCGGTGCTGAATCAACAAAGCTCTTAAATATGCACTCTTTCTTTGAAGACATAGTTCAGCATGACTGTTTCAAGATAAGTACGTGCTTAAGTGTTTTGGTGGACCAGAGCCAGGTTTCTCGGCAGCTGTCAGGACTGAGCCCAGAAGATGTCTCGTCCGTGGTTGTTTTGAGGACAGGCAAAGGAATAATTATAGCCCATTGGTCTTATTGATGTGAGCCCTAGTATTTCTGCTACACTGTCTCTTGTCAGAGCCAGTCATAGGCACATGCAGAGTGTCAGGTCCACACAGGGCCGCTCCTTTTAATAAACTGAAAACATGGCTAAGAAATATAGAATTACGTTAGGAAATATGGAAAACTTCACCTTCTAGCAACACTTCTATGCTGTGCGTGCGGTAAAGCACAGAAAAATAGCCCAAAAATATATAATTTCCCTGAGAGAAGTTTGAACACTTGAAAACACTAAATTGTTAGTTTCCACCATCCAGTCTTACAAACATAGTTGTGTGGGGCAACAGGAAAGATGGCAGAGAGCCAAGCTGTCCAGTGGGTGGCATAAATTAACAAAGAAGCATTTCAAAGAGACATAAATATAGAAAACATTCCACAGCTTGCTTTCTTAACTCAAAACTGTCACAAATACTGTTGTATAGTTGCACGTGTTTTTTAGCTGCACCAGCTGAGCAGTTTGAAGAATTCAAGTTACAGCCAGGATGCTGTATATGTATCTGGATAAAACAGCACACACGCTATCCAAGAGACGAAAGAGTCAGGGTACTTTTGGGCAGCAGAGATTTCCTTAACAAACTGCACAGAATACAGTGTGCTGGCAAACCCTGCCCTGCCACATGCTTATCCCACCACCGGGGAGAACAGACATGGTGGGGAGTGGGGGGGAGCAGGGAGGGAAATCAGTTACTTGCACATGAGTTCACCACCATAGAGAAAAGACTGAATTTTGAGCTACAGAGTGTAGATGAAAATCGACAACCATTAATGGCTCGGGATGCAACTTTTCCTGTGAATTCAGCGTACCCTCAGGTTAGGCAGAAACAGTTTTCTTCTTAAATTAATTCCAAGATTAGTGCAAAACAAAATGAGTTCTGGGTTGCTTGGCTATGTTCAGCCATATGGATTTTGTCCTCAGGTATTTGGCCCTTTGAAACCGTATCTTTCACAAGTCCCTAAGTACAATATGTCTGAATGAAATTATTACTACAAACCCTTAACGAAGCTCTTAACTCCAACAGGAAGCCACACCTCTGAAAAGCTGATCAGCAGCATTTCTCACTCTAGAAAGCACTTCTCCATGCAGGAAAAGTTTCATTTTTCAGCTTCTTCTGTGGCTACCTGATGAACTTAGTACCTGTCCCACCTTTGCAGATTTCAGAAGTGGCACCAGCCACTTTGTCTATTGAAAGGAGATATTTAGAAAGAACTGTGTAAGGAGTTGAAGGACTTGCAATGGTTCCTTATTACTTCAGAGAATTCCATGATTACATGAGAGAAAGAAAAAAAACATGGTCACAAACAAAATAAATAGCTGATGGAAAACTTAAGTATCAGAAGGAAGCAAAGTCATCTTATTAAGTTCACCTGAATACTATTGCCCATGCAATTTCTAGATTTTATCTTTTTCTTCTCTGTCTTCTGAATAACAATGATGCTACAGACCAGTAATAATAGACTCAGAGGACTGAGATTCCTTCCTTTATAGTTCTTTCCTGGGACATTACATGATTTGCATTGCTTCTAGTTTTTAAGAGTGGCTTTATATAACTATCAGTTCCTAAGAAGCGCGCTTCTCTTCACCTCCCTGCACACTTCACATTGGGACAGGAAAAGAAACGAATGAAAAGCATTGTGAGATCCACTAGCACTGAGAAAGAGAAGGTGAAAGGAATAATATATATGTGTCCCTGAAGGAAAGAACATTGTTAAAAATAAAGATGAAAAACCAGACTAGGTTTCAAAACTACTCAAACATACAAGGCTGCTTGTATTAAAAATGAGAAGAAACACATCCCTAGGTTTTCATACTTAGATTTACTTTCTCTTTCAACTTTGCAAAAAGTTCTCTGCTAGTGGAAGTATACATTTCTAGTAAAAAAATTGCACTTAACATTAACAATGTGCCTTTCACCCATGGCCCTCAAATTGCTTCACAAGACAGAGTTCTCACGGTTGTTCATAGTCAGATGAATAGGGCAGTTTAATTAGGTCCATCTCACTCTAGTGAAAAAAGAAGAAGGGAAGTTGAACAACCCATATTCCAAACACTTGTGTTGAGACTGGACTTTGAACTCATTACTACACAAGCATAAAGTGGTGGAGTTCAAATTCCTGGCACAAGCAGTTTAACCAGAAGTGGAAAAGAGAGTAAATACTGATTTTTGTAGAGACATAGGACTTGGGAAACCTAAAGTCAGTTTGTTATTTTGCTGTAGGTGTTGAAGTATTTCAGGCAAGGTACTCTCTGGGCTTACGGCTCTCATAAGTCTGGTAGTGTTATGAGTGTAATTACATTAAACATTATGAGTTCCTCAGGTACTGCTACAACTCTAGGCTCAGTTAAAGGGACTTCGGCTGTAGGGACCCTCTAACAATCCTCAGTGGTGACATGGTGACAAAAAAGCTAACATGCAAGGCTTCTGACCGTTAGTCCTTCACTCTACACGGGGCAACTTTTCAATAATTACTTGCTCTAGACTTCTGATCTCCATTTAATCCCACATGTCAAAGGAACAATCAGCCTGGGGTAATTTGCCTCACCAGGCTCACACTGTCGCTGCTAACAAGCATTCCTCAAGACTACAGCCCTCATGCTGTCATCCTTCTGTTGGCGTTACCTGTAGGCAATGCAGTAAAATTTCAAGATCACCGTACTTCAACTGTAGCCTTCTCTTCTGACTTGTTAGTACAACTTCCCATTCTGAAGCAACGCTCCTGCTCTACTGTCCATTCCCTGGTCACCGAAGAGCAAGCAGCCACGAAGTCCTGGATACATCTTTCTTTCTTGTGGTCAATGCTACTCTGACCACTGAAGCTGTTTGACCAGGGAAATGCCCTGGTGAGGTCACAAAGGATAGCGCGCTCTTCCTCACCCATTATTTTAGCCCAGCAAGTTTAAGATGAACATGAGTCTCAAACATACCTCTCTTCCAAATCTTCAACAGCTTCCACAGACATTAGAAAAAGCTTCAGAGGCTATCCCAAAACTCATGAAGTAATGCCCCCCCACTGCCTTCCTCCCCCCCCCTCAAAAGAAAATCAAAACTCCACAGCACTTCCCCCTTCAAACACACATTACTGGTGGATTTTTTTCTTTTTAATAATGTCTGTCAATAAAGAGGTCTAGCAAAAAATATCCCAAGGAACATCACCAAAATTTAGATGAGGTATGTTTATGTTAGGACAAGTTTATTTACAAAAAAAAAGAAAAAAAGAGAAAAAGAAAATCACTCACATTCCTCCCTTTAAATCTGACTAGGAATTTTTCACAATCCTTATACGAGTAATGAAGGAGATGAGAGATGTAATCTTAACATTGGTCCCACCCTCTAACACAAGAGATTTGGATTTTTATTGCCACTAATAATTACACAGACAGAGGAAGAAGAGGCAGAGTGAGAATTTTAGTGTACAAATATTTATATTCACAAGCCAAAAATCACACAGTCATCCATTACACAAAGCATTAGCTTACACTGTATTTCATTGCTGAAACAGCTAGAAATTGAGATCAGACTTCCCATAGGATTAAAAGTATGCATTGAATTTGTCCATATTTAAAGTATCAGAAAGGCAGATAAAAGTTTGCAATGCCATGAGACTGTAAAGGGAAAAGAAAATCAGAGAAAGGTCGTTGGAGGCCAGCAAGCGAGAGACTAAAGACAGCTTGCAGAACAAGAAGTTCATTTAAACACAGTAATTTGAAAACAGGCACAACAGGAGACGATCTATATTATCTTTTATTTGCTGAATCTTTTTGCTTTTACTACTGCCAATTCCACCCCTGCAGTTTAGACCTGGCAGCTAAATCTCTGTTGCTTTCCAGCAGCTTTCAGAAAACAGATAAGGAACCAAGCTAGCAAAGAAATAGGCTAAAGTACTCTCACTTTCTCTCTCACTCTGTGTTCAAGTACAGTGAGTGAATCTTTCTTTACAGCATCATCTAGAGGCTTGGGAACTCTTGACAGCAGAAATCTCACACTGACCTAGAAACGTCCGAGTCTATGACTACCATAAACTTCTTGTTAATGGTTTCCCAAGTTGTTATATACTTTTCAGCAGTATTGTGTATATCTTGGCAAGATAATGAGACTTAGTCAGTTCGCGCTCAGGCGCCACAAAGGTGATACTGTCTTGATATGTAAGATTCCAGAGTGGTTTGAATCCTGCAGAGAGAAAAAGGAGGAAAGACCTCTAGCTATTATCTGGATGGCATAATCATTCTACAGAGAAAGGCCC
Source organism: Astur gentilis (assembly GCF_929443795.1). Classification (NCBI taxonomy): domain Eukaryota; kingdom Metazoa; phylum Chordata; class Aves; order Accipitriformes; family Accipitridae; genus Astur; species Astur gentilis. The sequence goes on along the minus strand of NC_064899.1, from coordinate 11,746,283 downwards.
ATCATATTTTACAAGAGAAATTATACACAAAAGATGGTTTTAAAAAAAAAAGCATACAGACTATTCTGTTGCTGTGCATTTGTTCTCAGACTCTTATTTTTCATAGAAATAAATATCTACTGAGCCCAAATGTTCTCAACCTATTTAGAAATATTTTCCTCACATCCATTTTTACAAGCAGCTGCAGCATTCTATGTGGACTACAAAACCAATCTTTTTAAGCTATCAGTGTCTGTGCTTCAATCCAGTTATTTTTTTACTTTGTTGACTCTGCTTTAGGGTCTTAAAAATAAATCAGCAATTCATTCTGTACATCTTTACACCTTGGAAAATAGTTGAAATGCTCTAATGAGGAGACAGAATTGGAGAACATGTACTGTGTTATATGTACTGTGTGATCACTGACTTCAATGGGATTGCTATGCATTGTCCTCGCTTTATACAATACTAAACTTTGAGCTTGCATCCTGCTGCCTATCATGGTGCAACACTGCAAAGAAAAACCTTGCTTAGAGCTCTGGACACTTTGTCTCTTCTTTTCTTCCTCAGTGGTAAGTCACACTCTGTTACTAAAACTACTGAACTTTACAGTCCTCCCAAGACAAAATTCAAAATGAGATCCAGCTTTGATCCTTTCACCAGTGTTTCTTGATGGTGCCTCACAGTTGAAGTTCTCTAATTTCAAGAACTCCAGTCTCAGACTCTGGCTGGTGAATGGGTATGAGCCCTGCTTGCTTCTTTTCCTTCAAGAATCTCCTCCTATACTGTTACAGTCTGATATCCTCCTTACCAGTAAAGATATGCCTATGACTTTCTGTTCAAATGTCACCCTTTCTTGTTGAGGTAGTTCTACCCAACCACCAGAATAAAGTTTATAGGCAGCTTTTGAGCTCCTGTGGTCAAAGAGTCCATGACTTCCATCCTTCTCCATGGTTTCTCCAGTGCAAAGAAAAAGAAGGGTTTCTAGAGTGCATTTGCAACCACTACTTACAATTTCGCCATGCCTGAAAACAAAGTCTCAGAATTCTTCATTCCCAAGCACAGTCCTCTGCGTGCATTTATCCTGAAACACCTGTTTTCCAGCTTTACTAATTTTGCTAGATATCTTTATACAGTACATCCTGCTAATTTACTGATTATTTTGGTAGAACAGCAGGATAGAACTCTCATTCTTTGACCTATGGATCTGATCAGTTATTTGTGTTAGAGGAGACCTGGAACCATAGATGGTCAGTCATTTCTCAAGAAAATTTTAATTCAGTAAGACATAAAATTTCTCTGGAACACAAAGCTCAAGCTGTTCTCTCAAACAGGAGAGGCTAGACAAGAAATATCTGTTATTTGGCACACTTAACAAAAAAAACCAAAACAACCCAAACCAAACTTGAAAGGCTGTCTGCCTGACCCAAAAGGCACAAGCAGTACAGCTCTTTTAATCAAAGCCTGCAAAAATTTCTTCATATTCAAGGTGTCAAATCATGATCCCATTAATAGTAAAACTTCCAGCAGCTGTAATGAGAGAATGAGCTTTGGTTTTTTTCCAGCATTGCTGGAATGGGCATGCAATCAACTTCAAAACAAATTTAATTCAAAGACTAATTCTGAAAGCATATTGATACAAAGGGACCAATGCAAACACCTACTGAAGTCTGTAGGAGACTTTCAATTGCATAATTTTTAAAGACCATGACTTCGTGTGAACTCATTACAGGCTTTGGTCTTAACTTAGGACAAACTTCATGAAATGATGGAAGAATAACATAATGTCATAGTCATAGAAACAAAAAATCTGAATGAGACATAACATGGCTCAAATCTTCCTGTTTCAATATATTCGTAATCCAAATAAAACTGTTGATGATACCGGTATCAGTCTAGAGGAAAAATGGCATAAGATTATACAAGTATAACCAAAGCATTAAAAAATTGATTTCATTATGCAATATTGAATTTTAAAAGGCTGTTTCACTGGAATTTAAGAAGAGAAGACTCAAAACGTTTAATATGTTTGTTATGATAGAAAGTGGAAAGTAAACCAGTATCACTTGCAGCATACGGTTTCCTAAACTCATACTGTAAAAGTCAACCGGGCAGAAGTACAGTTACTTCACTGTTGAGAAGGAATAAGTAAAGATAGCAATAATAGGCACCTATTGAATCATTTCACATTTTCTTGTGCTATAAACTTCTTAAGTAAATCAGCAAATTTTTGCTGCATTGTGATGACTATAAATCTCAGAAAAGCATTTTGTGAATGGGTCAATGCATTAGCTCTGCAAGCTCAATTAGCTACGCTACCACCAGGTTGTGAAAATCTACAATAAAAATAAAACAGCTCTAGCCCATTAGATTAAAAGTGACTATAAATATTAAGTGTTGTTGTAAATGGAACCAGCTTTTGGGTATGTCATCTAATTTTTGAAGTCTCTTTTAAGATTTAATCCTTAAAGGACATTGGCATGGTTTCTTGCTACAGACTACTAATACCTCATGAGAAAGCATTTAAAACATGAATTGAGGGAGCATCTATTAACAATAAAATACAGCTTTGTTCACACTCTATTTACATTTTGTTTTATTTCATTTTTCATTGTGTTTCTCAAAAAGTTACTTGCTTTGAAAAACAAAGTAGTCAAATTTGGAAACAGATAGGATTTCAGTAACCAAGTGTAGCACTTTAAAGGGGATACTTATAAAGCAAACTTAGACCCGAGTAAGTTTTAATAAGACAATTTTGATTAATAAAGAACCTTTTTCAAACTCATGCTTCACATTTGAATACCAGGCATTACTGCAAAATGAGATGAAATAAAAGATGAAAAGAAAATTGTTTCCTGCCCCCATTCCCATGGCCCCAGTAATTCTGCAGCCCCAGGACCTGTTGCCTTCATGGGAACAGAAAGGGAACTCTTAGGGAAGCAGTGGTATTTCTTAATGAACCAGAACCAGCTTCTCAGTGTGGTTCTGGGTAGGCTCAAAGAAGAGGAACTCATTTATACTCACAGAGACCCAATTTACCTGAACTTCCATTGCTGTAACCCCAGTTACAAAGTTGTGACCTTCCATCCCAGAAATTTGTTAAAAACCAGGAAAGCCGGACTATTCCCTTGCTGGATTTACTCACGGTCCTAAAGGTCAGCATACGTATATTTATCCATACGTAAATTGGAGAGAAACGGGTGTACTCTTTGTGAAGTCCACCCCTGTTTAAAGGGCTAATTAAGGAACTCCTCAGTGTATAGTACTAGTATTTACCTGGGGGCAGAGGTGCAGGAAGACACCCAGACAAATCTGAAAGCACTGCTTCATGGTCCATGGCAGCGCAAGGCAGGCCAGCTTCGACATAGCTTTGTTAGCAAAGAGGGACATTTAGCATGGGCAATGACTCTTGCAACAACATGTTTTCCAGACACTGACTAGCTCCCATCCAGCCCGTTCACATGGGAGATCTGTGCTGCTTTGACGTGCCCTTTGCCGGTTTCACGGACCTGTTAGTACCGCTCATCTATTTGTCTAAATCCTCGTGCTGTGCCCATCACTGAGGTGGCCAAACGTATTCCCCTTCTACAGACAGCTATTCTATGGCACTTGTGGTTCTAATTTGTCTGTTTTGTACAAGCTGCATGGTATTTAAACAGCTCTGTCTCAAAGCTTCAAAACTTGCATGTACATCCCTTTAAGTCATGTTACTGAGAAGGAGCTGGTAAAGATTTTGTTTCCCTCTCTGTTCTTCTGTCATGATTAATAGTGACAGCTGAAAGCAAGTGGCAGAAGGCCAAGGAATCAAAGGGCATAGCAATAACAGTTCTGTTCCCCTGCAATTCACAAATTATTTCATTATCTTTCGACACCGCGGTCGGGGTGCAAATCCAACACTATACCAGCTGCCTGGGCTACAGACATTCAGGTAGGTTTGATCTGATTGAGTAACGCCCACTCTCCAAAAAACTTTTTCTAGTTCTAAGAGTAGACAGACCACTGGAAAATTTGATATTTTCTCTTCAAAGACCATGTCAATGTACTTGACTGTAAAGAAATCATTTCTGTATAAGCATTGCAGTCTGCTCACTTTGAAAGATCTGAATGCTCATGTTTTGCATCCGTTAAAAAATTGAATGCATTTTTCTACCTACTTTATAAGCTGATTGTCAATGTACTTCAAAAAAGACAAGTGGAAAAATATATTTCATGATGTTTTTAAATCATCTTCTTACGGGCTTCCTGAGATTGACAGCTCTGCAGAAAAAGAAAGATTCTTCATTTGAAATTAAATAGAATAACTTGGAATATCTGAAATTGTCAGGAGGCTTTTTGAAAAGATGTCCTTACGCACGTAACTGCAAGTCCATCTGTTGTTTTAATTTGTCTCTCTAATAATTCCCTGGAGTTTCACTTGGTTTGAATGTTAGAATAAATAGAAAGGAATCAAACCATGCATTCTTTAAACAAAATTTATCCAAAAATACAGTTCTGTGCATTAACTCTTGCCTGTGCCAGCCTCATTTCAAGTTTCACTGTTTTCATTAACATTTACTGAGCATCTATTTAAAGTAAATGTATTCATCCCAACAGTTTCTCTGCCTTAAACAGAACTTTATACAGTTTAGAGCTTAAAGATAATTGAAGTATGCAGCTTAGTTAAAACAGATAGCTGTATTAACCATATCATCTATTTATACTTCCAGATGTTCTTAAATTGTCAAAATTTCACTAAACATATATTTCAAGTTTCGAGATGCTTGGCAACAAGAATGATATGTTACTAGTTCTGCAAAAATTTAAAAGCAATTTGTTTACCTGATTTCAAGTCATTCTTCTTATTTGGATAAACAAAGAATAACACACTGCATATTAACAATTTTGCTAGCTCTGATGCATGATTCATCTTGCTGTGTACAAACTAGTGAAATTTGCTACATCTTTTTCAAAGTCTTAGAAGGTATTACTAACTCTACCTCAGTGCTAGAAAGACTCAGGATCCAGGCCACTTCTGGAGTGATTTAAGGGAAAGAACCGTGGTCTTCAATTACATTTAAATAGCAATTAAAAGGAGAATATAAACTGATTATTTACATTACATAAACTGTTTACATTATTCTGCAGCTAGAAAAAAAATCAAATCATTGCTTCCAAACTACCTACAGCTAACAATCTAAGGAGGCAGTCTGCTAAATTCTCAACTTTTCCCCCAAGCCTAAATTCTACTATTTGTGTAGTTGAGTTGGATGTTTCAGGCTGAAGCCAAATCTTGATCTTTCATGTTGATAGAAATGCATTGGAACCAATATGTCCAAGGCCATTATACACGCAAATAGTACCTTGCATTGAGTAGCATCTCCCTCTGTTAAAATGGATGTTTGGAGTGAATACATTGGAATTCATCCCTAAAATTGTGTACTAAAACATAACTTGCCAATTTTTTCATATGTTGTCAATTGTTTCTGTAACTGACTAGAAAAATCCTACAGAATCTGACAAGGAGGCTTTGTTCTCACTCAAACACCTTATGGAATTTACTAGCACTTACAGGTCTGCCATTAAAATCCTAAAATGGCTAAAAAGGAATAAAATGCAGTGACTAGCTACCGTTATTTATGTTTATTCTTAAGCCCATTTTAAAACCCAGGCTAATTTCTGAGGAACCATTCCGGATTTTACCTGCCCACTTCCACAAGCGACATTGCTAACTTGCATATGCCATCGTCGCTTTCATCCAGCGCCCACATGAGCTAATGATGAATCTCCCATTACATTTAGATGAATTTGGATTGGTCTCCCCCAGGGGCCTCAGCTTGTGTCTGTTCAGTTTCACCTGAACACGGACAACCAGGGAAAGGGGGCATTCTTTGGGAAACTCAAAACAGGTAACCGACTCTCAGGAGTGCCTGTGCTGTGATTGTTTCCATGATCTACTTCAGAGTCAAACCTTCACCTGGTGTAAACTGACACAATTTTGGCATAAACTGCAGATTAAGAGATTGGAGGACACAGAATGGAGGAGAGAAAAAATAAACCTCTGACTTGAGGTTCTATTAAATCTCCTTAAGTTATCTAAACCACACAGAGATGGGGTTGTTATTACTTTTATTCTATATATGAGGGAGGACAGAAATGCATTAACCGTACACTAAAGAGCACTTCCTCCTCCAGGTTCTCCTTTCAGATTCATGAGCTCCACGAGCTCAGAAATTGCTGCCTTCTCACTTCTGTGGAGGCCATGTGCAAACTGATTCTCCAGTCTTCACCTATGCTTCCTAAAAACCTTCCCCATCTGTCCCCCCCAATACTCATAGAGGGCTACCAAGTCCCACTGGTAACCCTGATCAGTAGGCAAAAGCCATGACCTACTACCTGAAACTGTTTTAACTAGCCCAGAACTTTTTAACCCAAAGGGGAGAGCGAGACAGCTCAGTTGGAACAGCAGCAGTGCTGCTCACGTCTCGCAGGACTTAGGCAAAGAAGGGTCACAAGAAGCTGGACGTGACCCCGTGGACAACAGCTTTTGACGATACAGCTATTTGGAAAGGAAATCCTAGGGAGTATTTTAGTATAAAACGCAAGCTGGGGAGAGATTATTATTTTTGCATTACCCATTTTTCCAAAACTCATCCAGCAATGCCTAATCATGTCTGATTTTTGACTCCTTTCTACTGAAGCCTTCCTTATTCAATGCCATTACGACTAAAACACATCATTTCATATTGTTTTCACAGTACATTGACAACCTAAGCACCTCACTCTCCAAAGGCATCACTCATAACTGCATTAGCTTTTCCACCCAGTATCACCATATTCTACTGACTCTGCTTAAATCAGCAGCTTATAAATGGATAATGTCTCTCTCCCAACCTCCATGAGGTGAAACTGTTGTAAAAAATGTGAACAGTGAAGTATGTCAAAACGGCAGGCAGTCCAGCATGGCATGCTTACTCCAGCAGAGATGCCAGAGTGAAGTCAAGCTAGATTTCTGCTTTGAAAGGCACAGACACTCCAGCCTCTGCCAAGTGACACCAAAACCTGCATACTGATGTTCAAAGACGACATTTCTTCCCTTCCTCCCCTACCAGCCCTCTGTCACCTGTGGGCTGCTCCATTTGCAGCTATCAAAGGAATAAGGCTTTTAAACGATACCTGAAGTAACATGCTATACACCACTGGGTGCATAAACACGTACAGGAGAATTAACTGCCCGAGAAAGATAACGATGATTCCCAAAGGCAAAAGGACACTAATTGGGACTGTCATCAACATGGCTGCTTTAGGTTGCTGGAGGAAATAAAAGAGGATTCAGTTCTTCCTGAGGTTAATATAGATGTGGGAAAGGCAACATGAAAAGCTGAAATAGTGAGGGGGAGAAAAAAAGGATCGTGCTTCTTCTGTCATAAGGGTCCACTCAGGTGTAACCTGTACGAAGTTTCACTGAACTAGATCACCTCCTTAAAAAACCATGGGTTGCTCCTTGCCAGGGAGAAATAATCAGGGAGTGCAAGAGGGGAAGGCTGAATTTCAGTTCTATATTTCCTCTGCTTCTTTTTGAAGCTGCATGCTTATTTGGTGCCTCTTACGGGCTGCTGTGACTAATGCCACAGTCAAGTATGCAAAGTTCTTCGAAGACATAAAACCAGCATGGATCCTGCTAAAAACACATACATCTCTCTCTCGCTGGTAGGGTCTCTGGGAGTATGCTACATTCTGCACATCCCTAAGGCAAATGAACACTCAGATTTTAGCAGTGGCAACATATTAATTTTAAAAAATCACTGAAGTGCCCCTGGCTGGAGGGAGCCCAGCCTAATCATTAACACTCATTGCCTCAGGGAGGGCTGAAGACTCCGGTTCCCCAATATTTCTGCATTAAGTCTGTTAAAAAATATAAGCCCTAACCAAAAGCAAAACAAATCTCTAAGTCACTCGAATATTCTCCCAGAGATGCAAAAACCCTGCAGCAAGAAATATCCTTTAGTTGTTAGTTATGCTGCTATTAACTATGAAAACACCCTCTGAATAAGCAGTAGGTGGCAGACAGTTCTGACAGAAGAGACAAAAGCTTGCTATACATAGGCGCTACCAAGTTAAGATCTTCAGCGTGGTGCACAGACGTTAAACTCCACCTAATTCCCCCCATTAAAAATGTTTCTCTTTTGTTTCATTGGTTTCATTCATCAAGAACATTTTGCCTGACTTGCGTGTTCTTTTGGGACAAATTCCAGAACTCTGTCAGCTGCGGTGCTGATGGGGACCCGGTGGACCAGCAAGTTATGCTGCATCATGCACAGAGAGTACTTGCAGGGAGTTTAAGACCAAATAAACTTTACAAATATCATCGCTGGGTTTAAATTACATGCTTGGTGAATTCTTTCTGTTAGATCTAATCTAAAGAGGATTTTTTTCTCTCTCCTTCCTGAAGGATTCATTTGCCCCTGCTGCTTATTACTCATCAAAAGTCATCATTTTCTATCTGTGACATCCTGATAGGCTGTTGCCGTGGAAAAGATTATGAAGCTGAAAACAAGCAAGCTGATTTGCATTAAGAAGTGAGTTTCAAAGTATGCAACTTTTGTTCACAGAGGGACTTAAGACACATTTGATCAGGCAAAGATAATGTTACAGGGGAAAATAAAAGATTTACTTGAGAGAGACCTTTTGCTTTTTTAAATAGCATGATGATTGGTATCGCAGAGCAAACTGTAAAATCAAATTATTATAACTATTCTTTTCAAACACTCCTTTCCTAGATGTTCTTCTCCAGTTTATCTTTCTCTTCTACTGAGCTCTGGAATAACAAATCTCCTACTGGCCAAATATCCAACTGATGTGGCTCAGCACAGCTCCATTCTCTTCAGGGTAGCTATGCCACTTTATCAGCAAAGGATCTGAAGCTCTCCTTCAGAGCAGAAATAACATAGCACAACAGGAAAAGGAACCTCTCTGTGCAAAAAGGATCGTTTGAGGAAAATCAGCCCTTGGTGTACTAACAACTAAGTGTAGCTGAGTGTAGCTAACAACTGCACTGCTTCGTGGCATCTACAGCCTACCAAGTATCAACTGTTAATTGATTGGAGCATGAGATAAAAGTCTGTTTATAATTAGACCTAACAACATTCACACACCTTGATTTGGGATGAAAGTATCCTCTTACCTCTGAGCTCTCTTTCAGCAACATACAGCACTCCAGATGCCAGGCTTAGCAATAGAAAATTCTGCTGGAGTGAGGAAAGGAACAATTTATTACTCCTTAACATAGGAATTGCATGGGGCTACTCTGCTGCTTTCCTTTTTGTGCTTTTCTTAGGTGAGGAAAGAAAGAAAACCCAGTTACCTTTAGACCCTACCTGGACAGCTAGATTTCTGTTCTTTGATCTACCGCAGGTTTTTCTTCCTGATATTGAGTACATCGCTCAGGCCCAGAATACCCAAAGACGCCTCCAGAAGTCAAAAGGACAAACCCAATGATGGGTCCTTCTGCCTCTAAAATTAAGTTTGTCTGCAAGATGTTGCTGGATATCTGCCTGTGTATTAAAAGCAGTACCTATATAGACGAGTGGCTGCACCCGGTTATATATTTGATTGATAACAACTTACAGTATCCTACTTTCATGGTGAAGGCCGGTTTGCAGCAGCCCGGGCTGCTGTCTTAGCCGAGATCCTCCCTCTGGGCAAATATCATTCACCAGTTAGTTCAGGGAGGACAAAGTCCAGGAAGATGCTGTGGAATGATTGCTGCAGGTGATTTATTGATATGCCCCCCTCTTAAGGGAAGGTAAACCTCCAGGGTGGAATGAGGTGGATATACACGAGATCTGTTCCATAATAATTCCCTGAGCAACATAACTTGCAACCTTAGATGTCAGCAACACCAGGGGAGCTTGGTACGCTGACTCTGAGAGAAACAACACGGAGGGTGGAGCAGGGTGGAAGCACCGCGGCCAGGCTCTGTGGTATCACCGCAGGGATGGGAACTGGAACTACTGGAACAGGAATGGAAGGTCCCTGCATTGAATCCACTGAAGCAAGGAGGTGAAACAATGGGGTTCTGCCAATGCTATGGCCTTACTTCTGATTTATATCAGAAGCGCCAAGTTCTGGAGTAGACACACACTAAATCATGTCCTCTGGGTGAACTTTTCTCGTTATAATCTCATTATAATACCAAGACACACCTCCATCCCAAAAGCTACTCACCTTCAAGGTGCGACCACCCCTCACTGAATGCGCGGTCTGAATTTTCTCTAGCGTATACCTTTAAAAGTAAACCAAGGAGATATTATACCAATCCTAATAAAGTTATGTATGACTAGAGTCACTCAAGCTCCACCTAGAAATAGGAAAATAGTATAAAAGACCTTAAGAGAGGAGGAATGTCAGGGAAGACACTGTTGTAGACAAGTCGGGAGGACATCGCTGACTTCTGGGATCAGTCGGTGGGCTGAACCTCTCTTCCCCCCCCCATAGGGGTGCCTATTAGGTGAGATTCGAACCCTAGGTTATACTGAGTGTTTCTCCGGGAAACTTAGAAAACTCTGTAGAGTTTTTCCATAATTTAGTGTGCTTGTAGTCGACTGTGTTATTGTTTGCATGTGCTTTGCAGACAGTGTATTTATCACTAGCAATCCAAAGAACCTGTACTCCTGTTGCTTTAATAAACTATACTGTTCATTCAAAATCCAGCCATGATAGTTCATTGAATGTGACCAAACTCCTTAAGTCTGGCCGTTCTAGTTCATTGAACGCGATTAAATTGAAAGTACAGTGTGCTGTTAGCGCATCCGTAATCACGATAGTTCAATATATTGGACGCGACCAGAATTATAGTGCTGAATTGGACATCACTCAGAATCTAAGCTTAGCCACCCCCAGCCCCTCTGATATCTGAGGACAAGCTGGAATGAAAGGGGGTTTATTTTCTGCCAAACTTCTTTACCCTTTAACGCAACAGATGCGGGTAACTCTGCTAACCTGCCTTTTCTGGCAGCTGCCTCTCTGAGGCTTCAGGAGGAATTTGCAGAATTTCTTAATTCAGTCTTAGTTTTTGTTGCGACTTTAGCTCATGCAGCAGTGCAGTAATCAACTCCACTACTTAGTTATTTATTCACAGAACACTAAAATGTGATGAATTTCAAAACTCAGTGGCTTGATTATTTTATTTTCTCCTGCTTTTTCCCCCTTTTTTTTCATTATCTTTGTTCATTAAAACTAATATTCCTTGATGAGAATATTGGAGCACGACACAACATTAATTTTACAGCGGTTTCCCTATGAATATAATAAATTAGCTCATAATAGACCCAGATCATTTTCATTTTAAATAGCATATTACAACACATCTCACTGAATTCATCATTATATTACTGTTAATCAGTTAACATAAAGTAGTGTTGAATTTGCTTGTTAAGCTTAAATAATAACCTTTATCTATACTGTTGACCTTATCTTATAATGTCCTATAACCTTGCATTTGTTCCAGCATTTTAGGGGATCTTCCTAGAATGCTTGCATTGCCAGGTCAGTGGATATATTTCTTTAGGAAGTTTTAATCTATGCTCTGAAATACTTTATTGAGTATGGAGGAGATGGACAGTATTTCCCAGGGATTTTAGAACTGTTTCAATAAACTGAATATTTTGGTGTGTTACTTAAATAGTGGAAAGCTGTAGATTCTGGCCTTATAAATTTTGCCACTGGATTCAAAGGCACGGTCAAGAAAATCAAATGAACATTGCACCCAAGAGCAAAGGGATTGAAACTCAGAGAGGAAAGTCCCCATAGCCTTGAACCAGTACAAAGTACACAACTGTTGGCTGCTCCTCGTTACCTGTGAGACTTGCACAACTCCTCAACTCTCCAAGTCCACTCCCTCCTCAGAGCTAGAAAGCAGAGCATCACCTGCATCCAGTGTATTCTGCTGCAGGCTGTCACACAGCTGCATGTCACAGTGTGTCTACTGGCACATACAAGCTGCATTAGAAAAGAGGAATCTTAAGACATCTAAAATTAGTGGCTGTTCTTCACCTGCTTTGCATTGGTCCAGAGGAGCATAGTCTCTAGTGCAGTCACCCGGCTGTAAAAACCCCTTTCAAAGGATGGGCTCAGTTTAGAAGGGATTAATAAAGAAAGCAGCCTGTTCATACGTGTAAGAATTTGCAGTAGGGAAAAAGACATATGCAGAACTAAGTAAATGTTTTTTAATATAAAAAAATTCTTACCCTCTCTGCAAGCCTGTCCTAGTCCTGAAAGCTAACCATGATGCAATGTGACACACAGTGAAAAGGAAAAAAATCTCTGCAAGCTGAAATGAGGTGGAAAGAGAAAACAGGGTAGGAAGGGAAGTCAAGACTTTGAAGGTGTCTTTTTCTTTCTCCATCTTGCCTACAATTTTCTGCTACAAGCATCACAAGAATGGCAGATAAAGATCTGTAGTAAAATTTGAAGTTCTTAATTTGATCTGCTAATTACCTGTTTAATGCTTGTACCTATCTTGACAAAGCAAGGAAATTCAACCTCCACTATTCAAGTTCTTAATTCCTCCACTGCCTGCAACAGCAATGTTGCTATTGCATTCCCTACCCCTAGGAGCTCGATTGTTAAGTTTAATGTCCTCCTACTAAAGTCAATGCAAGTAGGGTTTTGACCTGCTGGTTTTTAGCCTCTCATCTCCATAAGAGAGGAACAGATAACCACAAATCTAAAAGTTGGATTACTTCCTGAATATTTTTTTGCTATGCTTTATTTAAAAGTGTTTTGAGAATATTTTGTCTGTTTAGTCCTTGCAAAAAGTTGGAATATTTACCTGCATATTATACTTCAGCCACATTTCACTTACAAGTGCTCCAACAAGAATTTGGTGCTATTTTTCTTTTTAGTCCTTTTATGAAGCGTGAAGAACATCAATGGTTCTAATATGCTACAAAGTTTCTCTACTCCAACCTGCTCCAATACTGTAGGTCGCTGTGTGCAGCTTAGTTTCAGATTATATCCACATCTCACTTACTTAATTTAGGCTGGAAGAGCTGCAAATTGTTTTGGTTTTGTGCTGGTGTTGGACAACAAATGTGTATGTCATCAAGAGAAAAAATAGATCAACTGAAATTTTTTTTTTTAAAATCCTTTCTTCCCTTATTTTAAAACTCAGGTCAGTTTTCCAATAAGAAATCAAAACATTTTTTGTTAAAAAAAAACCCTCAACATGAAATGTGTAGTCTTACACATTTTAGTCCTTTTGGCTGAATGTGTTTGCTGAATTTGATGAGAGCTCATGGAATTTTTATCACCTTGAAACAGGATTTTACATAAATAAAAATGTATCATTCTAAGTGTAATTATATAAAACTATGGAAATCAGATCCAAGCTGTTGGTCTTTTAGAAAACAAAGGGGTAGTGAATAGGATCCAGAAAATAATTTTACCTTTGTATATTACATTTGTGAAACCTATACAAGAATGCTCCAAGTGGCTCTGGCATTCTCATTTCTTAAAAGTTGTTGACAAATTGAAGGGCTTGCGAAAAGAAGCCACACAAATTAGTTTAGGTTTGGAGAAAATGCCTTATATTGAGAAACAAAGATCTCGGTCTGTTTAGCTTACCAGAAAGAAGATTGAAAGGTAGTTTGATTACAGTGTACAAATCTTAAATAGGGGAAAACACTGGGTTGCACAAAGCTGTTTAATCTAGCAGGAAAAAGCAAAGCCAAAGTCAAGAGCTGAACTTAAAACCAAATTGAATTTAAAAATAGGAAGGTGGGGGAGGGAAATGAGTATAATAAAAAGTAGCAAAAGAACACCTGGATTCTCCACCTATTTTTAACTCTATATGAAAACTGGATGCTCTTTCAGAAGACAAATTGTTTTAAACCCCAACAAGTTATTAGGGTCAATATTGGGGCAACTGATTGAACGTTAAAGGCCAGTAGTATTGAAGAAATCAGACTCGGAGACAGTATGCTGGTTTTCAATGAATGAAGCACGTCTTACTAGTAGAGCAGAAAGCAAGACTAGACTGAAAAGCCCATAGAGGGCATTAGCTTGGGCTTTAGGCCAGCATGGCAGAGGTTGTGACAGGGATAGGAAAGGCAAAGGGCTTACAATATATTGGGCTGCTGCTTGCTCCAAGATCCTTGGTCTGAGAGTCTCTTGGCCTCAACCTCTACAGAAGACAGGCCAAAATACTGCTAATTTGTGAAGTCAGTGCTTAATAGCTTTGGCTGTAATAAAAATGTTTAATAATTACAACATTCAGCACTTAGAATGAATTTCATCAGCATCCCTGTGGACAACTCAAGGTTAAGTGCATCACGAAATGGCACTTAAATTGCTAAGTCATCAAAAACCTACTATTGACTTCAGTTCCTCCAGGAATATCAGCTATCCCCTGTGAAGGCTTCTCCAGCTGATTGCTGGTACCAACAGTGAGTAAATATATAAATAAGTAATAAAAATTTTAAACACTTTTCTTCTCATTTATCCTTTTCTCTTCTTCCCCTCCAATCCTGCCAACCAAAAAAGCAACAACAACCATGTAGATTCATAGAATCATTTAGGTTGGAAAAGACCTTCAAGATCATCGAGTCCAACCATCAGTCATGCCCACTAAACCGTGTCCTGAAGTGCCTTGTCTACGTGCTTTTTGAATACCTCCAGGGATGGTGACTCAACCACTTCCCTGGGCAGCCTGTTCCAAAGCCTGACAACCCTTTCAGTAAAGAAATTTTTTCTAATATCCAATCTAAACCTGCCCTGCTGCAACTTGAGGCCATTTTATCCCATTCTATCTCCAGCCACCTGACAGAAGAGACCAGCACCCACCTCACTAAAACCCCCCTTCAGGTAGTTGTAGGGAGCGATCAGGTCTCCCCTCAGCCTCCTCTTCTCCAGACTAAACAGCCCCAGTTCCCTCAGCCGCTCCTCACAAGACTTGTGCTCCAGGCCCCTCACTAACCTGGTTGCCCTTCTCTGGACACGCTCCAGCACCTCCATGTCTTTCTTGTAGTGAGGGGCCCAAAACTGAACACAGGACTCGAGGTGTGGCCTCAGCAGAGCCAAATACAGGGGAACAATCACCTCCCTGCTGGCCACACTATTTCTGATACAGGCCAGGATGCCGTTGGCCTTCTTGGCCACCTGGGCACACTGCTGGCTCATATTCAGCTGGCTGTCAGCCAGCACCCCCAGGTCTTTTTCTGCCACCAGGCAGCTTTCCAGCCACTCTTCCCCCAGCCTGTAGCGCTGCATGGGGTTGTTGTGACGCAAGTGCAGGACCCAGCACTTGGCCTTGTTGAACCTCATACAATTGGCCTCAGCCCATCGATCCAGCCTGTCCAGATCCCTCTGTAGAGCCTTCCTGCCCTCCAGCAGATCAACACTCCTTCCCAACTTGGTGTCATCTGCAAACTTGCTGAGGGTGCGCTTGATCCCCTTGTCCAGATCATTGTTAAAGATATTAAACAGAACTGGCCCCAATGGTTCCCCTGGGGAACACCACTTGTGACCCGCCACCAAGTGGATTTCACCCCATTCACCACAACCCTCCGGGCTCTTCCTTCCAGCCAGTTTTTTACCCAGCAAAGAGTACACTTGTCTAAGCCACGAGACGCCAGCTTCTCAAGGAGTATGCCAGGAGACACAGTGTCAAAGACTTTGCTGAAGTCCAGGTAGACAACATCCACAGCCTTCCCGTCCTCCACTGTGGGTCACCTGCTCACAGAAGGAGATCAGGTTGGTCAAGCAGGACCTGCCTTTCATGAACCCATGCTGGCTGGGCCTGATCCCCTGGTTGTCCTGTACATGCCGTGTGAGCGCACTCAAGATGAACTGCTCCATAACCTTTCCCAGTATCAAGGTCAGGCTGACAGGCCTGTAGTTCCCCAGATCCTCCCTCCGACCCTTCTTCTAAATGGGCATCACACTGGCAAGCCTCCAGTTGTCTGGGACCTCCCCTGTTGACCAGGATTGCTGATAAATGATGGAGAGTGGCTTGGCAAGCTGCTCCACCAGCTCACCAGGATTAGGAAAAAAGCTTTGAAATATACATACATACAGTACGTATATCATACAAAATGTATATATAATATAAACATTAAAAGAGTTTTCATGCACCAAATGTGTGCACTACATATACATTAGTGAAGAAGAAAGCGCTTATCCCTAATTTTATTCTATTTGCAGACCCTTCAATGTGCTAAATACAGCATAGGTTGTTGAGGCCATGTTAATTTTAGCTAAATACCATTCCAGTTTTAGAAAATAACTTGTGCCTAACTGCTGATGAGATACTTCTGTATCTTATCTGTTACAGAAATATGTTGATTTGCTGCAGGTGAAGATCTTGCCCATTGCCTTTAGACTCTCCTTCATCCAGTGTGGCATATAGGAACATGTCTGGTTTTAATTCTCCTGATTAGAGCTGATTGGTTAGCATGCCTTCCTTCACCAAATATCTATCAGAGACATCAAGTATCTAAATGACATCATAGTTTTTTTAGACAGATCAGATCTATAGCTACATTTGTAGTCTTTTTCCCTTCCTTCCACTTCGTCCTTGACAGAAGCCTTACGTTTGCTAATGACCTATTAGAACTACTGTTCCCATTGAAACAGAAATAGCAAAGTGTCTTCAGAAGTTGACAACATAAGGATAACAAAGGAAATTTTTTTTTCAAAGTGCAGTATATTTCTATGTGGAAGCCCCAGGATCTGTACCTGTATTTTCGTTTCTTACTGGGGGATATACAAACCCTGTTACAATTTTACTGTTGTTTTTTAAATGCAAATTCAACAGAAACTTTTCATTTTGCAGGCAGAAAAGAAACCTTTGCTTTTCAGTTACATTTTAGTAGAGCTTGATTTTGATAAGTTCATTTTATTGTTTTCCCACAGGTTTTTTATAAAGTATTTTTCATTTTGCTGCTTCATATATCTAAGATGTGACAACATCATTTCTGGACAATGTCACTGAAAAAAGGATTTTAGAGAGGATTTGGATTAGTCCCAGTTTTTGCAGAACTATCCTATTTTTTGCAGTTCCATCTCATGTACACTTAAAATTACACTACCAGGACATTAAAGAAAAAAAATAATAGCTGTATTCCTGGTGCAATGCGCACATACAATCTGTTGTTTATAACCACTACCACAGCAATGAAAAAGTACATTTCAGTCACATGAGGTTTAAGACTGACAGATAAGTTGTTTTTATAACACACCCAATACTTTTCATAGCTGCTGGATCTTAAAATTCAGAGAGAGACAGACTACCTTTTCACTAAGGACTTAATACTGTTGCTTTTACTTCCAGCGAAATCAGGAATTAGTTATGAAAAAGTAGATTATCTGAAGACAAAATCACCTGGATTTGTACCATCTTTGAACTTGATACCATGCCCTTAAGATGCCCATTTCTCCTCTGTCTTGCACTGTTGCATAGCGCAAACAGAATCGCCTCAGACATATGAGGTAAAGGAGCTACAGAAATGCCATCGTGTATGGGGCACAGGCTTCTCTATACCTATTGCATCACCTCTTTGCCCACAAATCTTCTGAAGTCTGAACCTTGTGTAACAAATGCTAAAATAGCCTAGAAAGAAGGTACAAATGGTTTAATCCCTATAATCGTTATTTATAATTTATCTATGAACTCAGTTCATAAGACTCAAAGCATTTCTGAGAAGGTCTAGGTATTTTTCAGGTTTTTCATATCACGTATTTATATTTTTTTCAGCATGAAATCCTACACATCATTTATAGTACATACATGCATCTATGGCTCTTAAAAACAAGAGAAAATTAACAGGTCTTAATAAACTTTATGCATGACTTACTATTGACACTGACTATCTAAAGGAAAACAAATATTGTAATCAGTTTTCCTTAGGAAAGGATCTCTAAGTTAGTGTTGCATAAAATAAGACTTGCTCATATTGTAATGAATACAGCTGTGAAAAATATTCCCTTTAATTCAAAACCAGTTTCAGCATCTCAGGGTTTAAAAAAAATGCTACACTTTTGGCACTAAACTTTGCACATCTGAAAAATTCAAATTTAAAATCTAATTTTTATTTGCTTTCCATTCGATCATGTGAGGAAGCTGGAATGTAGGCAAAGCAGTGATTTCTCTTGAGTTGATATTTTAGTTCTGTTTGAATACAATGAATTGTAGTCTATAAATGAGACAAACCTCTCAGGACATGAATTCAATTTCACCTCTTGTGTTGAGCATCATTGTAATTACTCAAATGATTAAAGTTATACATGACTTTAAGCACTTCACTGAATCGGGGCTGTAATGCTTTCAAATACCAGGATGGAATCAGGCAGCACCAGAATGGTCATGATCAAGGGATGAGGGCATTTTTCTCATCTCCCAATTTCTTCCCACATAATTGGCTCACATCACAATCAGGTGGTTCTGCCTAGTAAACTTAGAAACATAGCACAGGAACGTAAAATCAGTTTATCAGAATTTGTGGAGCTTTTTGTGAAAAATTAAATTAATACCAAATCAACTTAAATAAAAATATCTCAGTTGTCTTTGGATCAATATCCTAGCTAAATGAAGTTAAGAGAGAAAAACTGTTGCAGAAAAAATAACCAGTCTTCTGAAATTGCGAATAATTTCTCAATAAATCCAGGCTCACCTTTCATAATCTAATAGCTTACAAAAACTCATGACATTGTATTAAACATATTTCTTATGCCTCTGATGTAGTTCACGTAACACTTGCTATAGGTATTATTGACAAAATCAAATGGGTAGATATATGGCTTTTCTTATCTGAGGGGGGCTATTGGTATTTTTCACTTAAAACTTATTTTCCAGTGAAAACCACGAAAAAAAATTCTACTTATAAGCTTGAGACATAGGCAGGCAGAGAAACTCCATCCATAAAAATCCTCTTAGCTGGAAAAATACTCTCTAAATAAACAAACAATAACTCAGTACTGGCAGACAACATAACAAGGGACAACAGCCATAAGTTGCAACTTGCAAGGTTCAAATTGGACAACAGCAAAAACTATTCCACCATGACAGTAGTAAGTAAGGGAACAGGTTGTCCTAGGAGACAGGTACTTTTTGTCTTTGTCATGTAATTAAATGATGACCCGTGGAATACATTGTTCATCCCTGGGAGAGTGGGTGAGGTACAGGTAGACCAGATGAGGGGAAGTACGGTAAATATCCTTTAAAAGCAAAAAAAGAAAAAAGAGTCAAGCTTGATTCCAATTTCCATTCAAATACTCAGACAACACATTATTTAAAAATACCTGGAATAAAAAAATAGGGGCATGAATGACACACTGTGGATATATCATAAGCAAATTAGATCAAACCTATTTATTTTCCTTCTCTGACAGAGAAACAGATTTTGTGGATAGATGAAATGGTCTGTTATACATGTTAGCTTTAGTAAGGATTTACCTCAAATGTTATTTTTGTTGGCCAACTCAGGAAATCTTAAAAGGTCTAGGGAAATATATCAAAGCTCCAAAGTTGGTTAGAAAATCAAAGTAGTTATCAACAACTTAATGTTAAAATTGAGGGCATCATTACAGGACTCCTCTTTAGCTATAGTATCGATCTATACTTTCAATAATAGCTTGATGTCTGAATATAGCATATGCTTATTGAACACTATTCGTGGCACCGGGCTGGGAGGGGCACAGTGTACAGTGAAGAGTGCAGAATTCAAAATGATCCTGGCAAATTAGATGTGCCATTTTGAGGGTAAAGAGAGATTACAATTTAACCGGAGCAAGTGAAAATCAATCGTAAGAGAATTATAACAAGATTATTAAAATAGAACTATAAGAATCACAAACTGCCTACCCATCAACAATGTCATGCTATTGCAACATTGTGTAAAGACCTCACATACTGGGAGGCATTAATAGGCATACAGCCTGCAAGATACAGAATATGGCCCTCCAGTCTTACCCAACCTTGGGATGGCCTCAAAGTATTGTGTTTGCAAGTGTACTTCAATAAAAGGTATAACTAATTGGAAAGGTCAGGGGATGAGTAAGAAGACTCAGAGGTGTAAGAGTTTAATGGCAGGTTAAGGAAACTAGTATTGGTTTTAGTCTATTGGGGGAAAAAAAAAAGCTAGGTTGAATGAGTGTATAAACAGTACTGCTAAAATATTTTAAAAGCTATTGTTCTCTTCATCTTCTTTATAATACGTTCCTCGTGTTCGTGATCATTAGAAGCAGAAATAACAGACTTGAAGCGATCCATGGGGAGTTTCAGATTAGGTTGCAGAGAAGACTTTGTAAGAATGGCAAAGTACAAGAGGCTGCCTGCAGAAGCTATGGAGTCTCCATCGTTAGGAAACATTTTAGGGCAAAACAGACAAGCATCCATCAGGATTGACATAGATATACCTGATTCTGCCTTAGCATGAGAGGATGAACTTAATGACCTCTCCAGATACTTTCCAGTCATCTGATGACACAAGCAATCAAACACAGTTCAGAAAAGATGCAAGGAATAGACATCAAAACTGGAGTTCTCAAGAAATTACTTCAGAAAACAAGCTCTGGCAGACACAAGGCTGTTTTCAATGTCTTAGTAACCAGGTTATATTTGGATGTTCATAGGGATGAATGGTCAGGCAGAGGGAATTAAACTTACAGAGAAATACACTGGACGAAAATGGGGGAGAAAAAAATACACTGAGGTAGAAAGTGCCCAATATAGGCTTAAAATAACTCTTGTCTGTTTTTTCTTGTAAAATATAAACTGAACCACAGGACAGAGGACTGAAAAAAATGAGAAACATATCTAAAGATGTTTTTAAGAGAAATGAGAACTCAGATACTTACCAAATTATTCAGCTCCATTCTGTGATGCCCATACTGGTCTCCTCAAGAGAAACTGGCTAGATTAATCGAGTTACTTGCTCTCTGAGTAATTAAGGCTCACTCACTTTTCACTATATAGGACAAGAACTCATATGCATTCAGAGCAAATGGGGAAGCATATAGGATATTTTCTTCTTGCTACTGAGATGGGAACGTCTAGGAGAAACAGCTGCCAAACTATTGCCCATCACTTGAGGAAGCTACAAAGACCTGGATAAAAAAACCCAACCAAACCCCCAAAAGCACTCCAGCTACTTGGGAGACTTCATTTCCTTGTACTGCAGCTTATACTGTGATTGGTAGCAGTTTTGTTAGAAAGGAATCCAATTTTTACGGTATAAAGGGATATTACCTGGATGAGATGATAATTTGGAGGAGCAAAAATATCAAGTAATTTAGGTAGCTCAAACAGGGAGCAAGAGAGTGGCAAACAAAGGAGAGCAAAATGTAGTAAGAAAGAAATCTAAGGGGCAGAAGAACAAACAAACAAAGAACAAATTAATTGCCTGTAATAGAAGCAATATAAGAGCGAGAGAAGATAACTCAACAAAAAAGCACATTATTTGGAAGCTGGTGCTGGACACGTATTTCCCAATAAGAGCAGTTATAAGGAAGCAGTGAAGAGATTCCTTTGAGTGTAAATTTAGTTTGGTAACTTAGCATCTCATTTAGCTATCTAAACCTGTACTAAGGGTGTGTTAAGTCCGAGGTTCAATGAAAAAGACAATCTTGAGTTAAGATCTCATTAGGTTTCTCAGATTCTAAGTTTCTCAGACAGCCCAAAGGTACAACAAACAGAGAGGTAAATTGTCTATGGGCACATCCACAGAAGAAGTTAATGTCAGAGCACAGCCTTTTAGCAGCATAGCCAGAACAGAAGACCAATATCTTCTTTTTCTTTTAGTGTCTGAAATGCATAAGTGTTGATGTGTGCAAAAAGAAAAAGCCTCTTTGGCCTTAGTCTACAAGTGTAAAAGGTTTCACATCTTTATTTATGGGAGGCCAGTGTTGGATGAAATTGACCATAAACTACTTATTGCTGTTGCCAAAAAAGGTCTGACAAACACCCCCACTGAGAACAGAGCGCGCTGTTTTCTGCTACAAATATAGGATTTGCAAATTGAACACAAATCTGGAAAGATTTGTGGCTGTAGGCTCACCCTCTAGAGCATTTCAGCAAAACAAAGCAGCTGAACAAAGTCCAGAACTAAATTAAATGCATGTCAGTCTGAGGAAAAGGGAACATGTACACATCAACCACCACCTGTCCAATCTCGGATAAACTACAAATGGCAATTGTCAGACTTATGGCTAAGAATGCAGACAGTAATGAAGGCTGTGATCACAGTTCTATTATCAAGTTGAAGGACAGCAGCTGGCAGTAAATGAGGTTTTATTTAAGGCCGCAAGACGGCAATTCCTAAAGGGATAATGTTTAAAGACCTACAGGAACATAAGAAGTTTCTTCCTCACTGAGGTAGACCAAAAGGTCCATTAACCTATGTCTAAAAATGGTCACTAGTACATGTTTAGAAAAGAGCCGGCACGCTTTACCTTGATGTTCTCAAATCTACAATAGTTTAGGGACCTGTGGAGCCTGAAGCTGTAACTAGACCGTCATGTTTGATTCCAGCCAATGATTCTATTCACCATTAATTTAGTCATTTTGTTTTCTTGTTGTTCATACTTTTCTACAACACATTGACTTCTGTTTGTTTTTTTTTAAAGCTGTTCGTTTCAAGCCCGATAGCTTTGTTACCCCCGACCTCTTGTAGTAAAGGTCAGTGAATAACCATTCCTTACGTAACACCGTATCAGCTTTCAACATACCACATCTTAACGTATCCCTCTTTAGTCATACCCCTTTTTTCCATGATGAAGTGTTATAGTCTATTCAACTCACCTCACACCTCCGATCATCTCTGCTGCCCTTATCTATGCCTTTTTTATTCTATTAGCTCCTTTCCAAGGTGGAATAACAAGAATGCCGTATTGTGTTCAAGATGTGAGAAACACCATTATTTATACACTGGCGTACCGTTTTCAGTTCTGCTCACTGTTCCTTTACTAACGGTCTCTCACAGTCTATGTGCTTTTCTTGACTACGTTTGAGCACTGACCGGCTCTTGTTCCTGCATGATGACAACTCATTCAAATGCCATCACTGAGGACACTTTGCATTTACTCATTTACTTTGTATGAAAGTCATTTACAAATTAAAAAAAAAACAAACTAAACCAAACAAACAAGATAGAAGAAAGGACAGTCCTCTTCCCTTGTTGGACAGAAAATACTATAGTGCTCTCCAAGTTGAATAATTGAAGAAAATGAGTGCCGGATAGCTTCCAAAAAAATAACTAAACAAAGCAAGCAACCCTGAAATAGTGTGGTTACCTCAAGACCAAAGATCCCTGAAACAAAGTAGATTTATATTTTGGGCCGAAATAACCCCATCTCAAAATGAAAGCAGCCCTTAGATCGTTATTAGAACTCTCCTGACATAACCTTACCAGAAAATGCTACGTCTAAATGAGTATTTGGTCATATAAAATAAATTTTCTGTAGACAAGGCTGTTTCTGACAGTGGGGGCTAGTTTGATGAAGACAGTGAGAACTTAGACCTTTAAAGGTCTCCTTGTTTCAGGTAGGTTCATCCCTGAACAATACAACCTGCCGAACATGCTTGTTTCATAGCTTGTTCACAGAGTTAGTACCTTAATCTTAAATTATTTTGCTATTCAGGACTGTGTATCTGAGTTGCATTTTAACGTTCCTTTTTCCTACAATGTAGTTAGAAAGTTCAATTTTTCATCATGCTTGGGTTTCCTCCTCCCCCTCTCCCCCCTTCTGTTTTTTTCCCCTCCACCTAACAATAATCCAAAATCTTTTCTACAGACAGGAAAATACAATGTGATTCCCTTAGAATTCCAGCCTTCATACTTAGGGGTAACAAGAAAAGATATGGGACTCATTTTCAGACACCAAAAATAGAGTCACAAGTCATCTAAATTCTTACAGATTAAAGAAGGTTAAAAGTAAGCATGAACTGAAAACCTGCTCATCAGAAAAGACAATGGGGTCAGATGCCAGCTGTAATGAATATTCTGATTTATAATTTCTGGAGACTTTGCTAGGGCATGGGTAACTGCAAAACCCTTTGGTTTCATTCTGATGTTTAATGTGAGCCCCACCCCCCTAGCCCATCAGCTGTACTCTCAGAGTATAAAATGGACTCTGGATCCTGTGAACAATAAAAAGTTCTCTCTGCCATGAATTTCTGACTGCACAATCAACGAGAGAAAAGAGTGGCATGTTCTCATCTCCTCAAAGAATTAGTCACTTGCAAAATCAGCGCATTAACAGGGGACCCTTCTACTAAGCCACAACTTTGGTGCATCAGCTGCCTGAAAATATAATTTAGAGAAAGGTACAAAATAGTTGAATAGTTTAGAGACACATAATAGCCCTGTAAATTTTTAAAAAGAATAAGAAGTGTTTTTCTGCACCTCCCACACAGTGTTTTGTAAATGGGTTGTTGAACGTCTTTGAATTCTACATTTTGTGTGAGTTAAATAAAATCCTCCCATGAAGAAGACTGGCACAATCTAGGAACTACAGAAAAAAATAATAACACTAAAAATCTGCACTAATTATCATATTGGTAACTCTAAGAGAAACAGAAAAGTCAGGTTAGATAATGCCTAGGTTAGACATGAAATTGTCTTCCTATTATAAGTATTAAAATAACTGGCTAAGTTGTTTCATATCAAAGATATAAAGTAAACTTGTATACAATTCCACATAGCTTTTAAATTCATATTTTAGGAACAAATACTTGTCTTACCTACGTACTTGCCCAAGTATTTTCCCTGTATTTACGAGGCTATCAGATGCTGAAAAATCAGTTAGTATGGTAACATTCTTTGCTACAGAGATCTCTAGGGGAAACGATCAGGAATTTTGAAAAATATTATTATTTTGCAAAACAGTGTGGATATGGTCAAATAATACACTGTGCTTAAACCGTAACTACAGTCCTCAGTATACACATACCTCATCATCTGTTGCAGGTTCTTTAATCGGCCCTTATTAATTCTTTTCCAGCTACCCCAATATGGCAAAACGATTTGAAAAGGAGGCATTTGTCAGAATTCACCACTGTTAGAGGAAATATTCAGAAACAGTGGTAAAACAGACTCTAAACATTCGTACAAGCTAATAAACTGATTTACACCAAGCTAACTGCAGATCACAGCCTCAGAAACTGCTGTGTGCTAACAGTTGGCAGGTAAATGATTTCCTAATCTTATTTAATCTGTTTCTCTGAGCATTCATTCCCCCAGGATATCAAATCACCTTGGGGACTACTTATCAATATACAACTGCTAATCAAAGCAATTGCTCAACATTTGAGATATATGTAGCTAACACAGCAATGTTTTGAACGCTTAGGGATAAATAACCTTTCGATAAGGTAATAACAGTGACCTTTAAGTACAACCTCCTATTAAAGATGTCCACTAAAATTAATTAAGCAGCTTTGACAACCTAATGTGCTTAAAATATTCTCTAACCTACCCATAAAATTCTCAATATTGAAAAAATATCTGCTTATGACTGCATTTTAATCAAATTAATCTTGCAAATTTATGTTATACATTTCAATGCCATCTGAAGGTGAAACTTCTGGTGGATTTTAAATTGTCTTTAGGTAGTTTTACATCCTTTTTATTATCACCATTATAAATATTATAGTAAAATATAGTATGCTTTTTTCCTCTAAATATTTATATATGTTCCAAAATATTTATAAGAAAAAACATTTGCTAGGTAATCTCTACAAAGCACTCTGGGAAGATAGAGTACGGGTTGCATACACTTTAGATAAATACTGCGCAAAATATGAGGGACTGAATATCTTGGAGAGAAATGGGATATAGGTGATTTTGAGGCTAGATTCCCAATTCAAATCCTCTCCTTTTCAACTTTATTGGCTGCTTGAGTGCCACAGAGGCCTGCTCAGAGACCAAGACCCATTGTGCTAGAAAAAATTAGACAAAATGAAGGCCTCTGCTCCAGAAGCACAGGCCACACACTGGGCTTTTTTGTGACAACAAAAGCATTTCAGGTCTGCTGACCCTTACAGGAGAACAAATCTGAGGTAGATGAATTACAGAAGAAATCACCACCACTTTCTGATTTCATTCAAATGAAATCCACTTTAAAATACCACTTATAACACATTTTCCGTTAAAAAAATTTTCAAAATATATGAATGAATGTTAAGGAAAAAAAAATAAAACCCTTAAGTGATCACCATGGTATGGAAGGAAAGACCTTTAAAAGGCAGTTAAAGCCACCACTGAAAACCTATCTGAGGACTTTTATTTGTATTGAAATATAAGAAGTTAGTTACGCTAGTCTCTCATCATGGAGGTGTGCAGCAAAGACGATAAGCACTCTGGTACATTATGTTTTACTTTTAAGCTCTATATTTATAGAAAAATGTATTATTAATGTTATCTCAAGTTTGACATTTCATCAACATTCACTTGGTTCCACTGAGGCTGTCGGTTTATGGTGCATGTGGATGAGCCATTCTACTCTTCACAGTGAAGTATTTGTTTTGCTTTTTTTGTAAGCATATATGAAAAATGTCAATAATGAAACACAAAAGCAAAAAAAAACACGAGAAGAAATAAAAAGCCTTCCCACGGAATATTTGGAATTTCAACCGATAACAAAACAATGTAGATGGAAGAATGAGACCAAATTGTGCCCTACTTTTGGGCAAAATTATGATCGACAGAAAAAAAACGACTGTTCACCAATAGGTAATTTAAGAGTAGCCTGTGTACAATTTTCCTCATTATCTTGGCAGGCAAAGCTGTAATAAACGTGCAATTAGTAATATTAGTGAGATACATTTTTCTTCAAAAGACAGTCATATTATATTTGCTTACGAATACGTTCAATAATTTTTCAGTAAGTTTTGGCAATTATACAATACAGAGTGTTAAGGATTCAATGCAAATAAGCAATTACTATTTAGAGAGAACATTTTTTTGAAGGTAGTAGACTGTCATCCCTTCTCAACGGCTGTAATAATAGTGAAGAGGAAATTACAATTTGAAAAAATGCCACATAGTCACATTATTTGTTTGCCGGATTCCAAAATCACAACTGGCTCACATGAGCTGCCTATTTTATTTTTTTTTGTGTGTGATGCCGCCGCTGCCTTAAGTCAGTATCTGAAGCACTGCCCTTTGTGTACTGTTAATCAGCCTCCTAGACCAGTGTAATGCGAATTCAGAGCATTAAATTTCCTTTAGGGATTCTGCACTGGCATAGGTGACTGCACAAATTGCCCAGTAGGGCCTTATCCATAAGGTACTGTGCACCTGTAATTTCTGTTCACTTCACTGGAGCTGGGGGAGGTGCTCAGCAGTCCACTCAAAGCTTCAGTGTACTTAAGAAATGCACCTTATTTTTTGGCTGGTCACAGCTGGCTGTACATTAAAATAACAGGAGTCTCAGAGCCTCTTGCTGAAACTGCCTCGGACGCTCAGTTTTCACAGTCTCAGTCTCAAGTACTCTCCCAAAGTCTCCTGGGAACAATGCGCCTGCATCCAGTTATCTTCCTATTTCAGCACAGAATGGGAACCAAAATACCACCCTGGACACCTCCTGCACTTTGAGGACACCGACATGTTTCCCAGCTTCCAGGACAGTAAGCAACTAGGACGAAGCCAAACATCTAAACATCACCAAATGGACTTTGGTGGCTGCAACAGCACAGCTACAGCCTGTGGTCGAGATTCTGACCCCGGGTAGGTATAAAGTACAAGACTTTGCAGAAAATTTTCATCAGTGAAAAATTAATACCTTGGAAATGGAAGGCAACCAATTTCTTTCTCATTATGTGTTCATTTCTTAATCTGCAAGGGATGAGTTTTGTCATCTTTGTAAAGCCTTGCTGAATATAGCAGGATTTGCACAGGTGTAAATGAGGGCAAGGTGTGTCCAATTATTTTAGGTTTTGAAATTAAAAAAGGAATTACTACTAGATTGCTGTGACCCTTCATTTTACATAACTATCAGCTTATCTATTTTGTTTAAGAGAGCTTTTGTACTGTCGTTGTAAACACTCACCATTGATTTGCAGTCAGATGACTAGAAAACCATCATTTTCATTCTGGAGGGAGACACTATGCTCTTTCAACTTATGTACCAGTTGGCAAAGACAAGGAGAGTTAGAGATATACACATTTAACATTGTTTACCTTCCATTTTCCTAAGAGCACTTACTTTTTCGTTTAGTTCAGGATGATAATAGAGCCTCAGGAGATGCAGGTCAGCTGTGATCAGAACCCATTGCGTCTTCCACACTGCCAGCCTTAGGTAGAATCTCAGATTTCACAGAATTGGCATTGTCTAATGGAGGAGGAAAAAAAAAAAAAAAGGGAAAGAAGAAAAGAAGAAAAAGAACTTAAATGGAATAACTGGTAAAGCGGTCAACAGTGTATAAAGAGCTGGTATATTTTAAGCAAACATCCCCACCTTGAAACTTTTCTAATCAAGTTCTGAGGCTTTCCAAAGCTACTTAGCTCTGATTAAAACAGAAACATTTTGGCAAGAATACCAAAACCCTGATGATTATTTATGGCAAGAGCCTTTTATAGTATCTTAGACGTACAAACTGGCCTAAGATACTCAAAAAGTCAAACAGTCCCATCTTAGAAGATCTAATGAGGAAATGCAATAGTAGTATGAGTCCTGTTTCTAGATCGTCCCTTACAGAACATGGCAAAAGCTTGACCGCAGAACATTATGCTATCGACTATTTACCTTGTGGACTCTGGAAAGTAAAGCATCTTACATTTTCTCCTTTTTCCGTCACTGAGGGCTTTTAGACTGTCATCTGAGCCACCACCAGATCAATGTTCAGTTTCAGCTAATGTCCCTGTCCTTTACTTTATCTTCTGTGCCTCAAGCTTCTTATGCCGTGCTACTAATCCTCTGGAGTCCGCTAGCACAGACAGCATCAACTTTACGGACTTTGTCCAGCTGGGAAGCAATTTGGGAACTAGAAGTGGAAGAACCTATTTTATCCAGCACCCTTGAGATCAGGGATCTCATCAGGCTCACGTCTCATATGCCCCAGGCAGAGCCCTAAATTCCTTAGTATTTGGGAGGGGTCGTTCAATTCATAGGTAAGCATTATAAGCAAAGTGGAGAAGCCACAGACAGAAGAGAGAGGAGGACGAGGCAGGAACCCAGGTGAGCGGTTGCACACCACCGCACCCCCACGGTGATGCTACGGCATCTGGGTGCATACAAGGACTGCACACCCGGTGGGAGAACGAGAAAGCTGTCCCAGACCACTCTCTAGCCAGGTGGCTCATCTGCTCACTTGTAAAATAGGTAGTACGGGTTCAAATCTCTCCAAGCAAAAGAAAAACCCAACAGTCTGGGTGGGATTCCTCCCGCCTGGTCTCTGACTCTGTTGTTTAGGACCAGTATTATTTGTTTAGGACCAGTATCATGGTCAGCAGAGATCTCAGCCAAACTTATTACTTATTAGCTTGGTAAGAAAATTATTTCAGACCTCTGAAAGGAAATGTTTACATCTCAACTGAGACAAATAATATGAATATCAGGAATCATAGCATTTGACTCACAAACCAATACCACTGAAGAAACAAATCACTGAGCAGCAGTATGCATCTTGGTTAGTCTCCTTTCACACCTTACCTTTACCACATAATATTACGGGTAAAGAAATGTCTGGAATGTTACCATAAGACAGGTAAAACTGAGTGAATTAATATCAGACAGTAAATTATACTTGCATCAAAATCATTAGGAAAAAGCACTGACCATTATTTGGTTAGACTTGCCTGTTCAGGCTACTCCCCACCTTGCCAATCTGACTCTCTCCCTTAAAGTCCTCCTACAGTTTCTCTTCTAATTCTCATTTTCATATCTTGTTTGGTTTCCATTCTCCCTTTCCGCTGAAATCACAGTTAATTATCAGTAGCCACTTGTCACACATCGTCCTTTAGTTTGTCTCCTATTTTATATTCATTTTCCTTCTTCTATGCCAGCGATTCCTGTACAAACTCCTTTACTTCCCTAGATATCCCAGAACTGTGTATGTATTCCCCTCACTGAACTCCGGGCTGTGTCCATTCTCAAGGAACAGCAAACTGAGCCATCCATTGACCTCCAAGCTTCCGCATCTGCTGCCTTTTGAATAACAGGTGTTAATAAGACAAAAACCCCAAAGGTTGGTGATGTTTACTGGAAGCTGGCATATCCAGATTTGTCTGAGCTATTATTCCAGGTGTCCCAACAACAAAAATAGCTGCAAACCCACAGAAATAAAAGCAAGGACCTTATCCTTCCATTTCACCTTCTTCTTTTCTCTAACACCCGTTAATTTCTTCTGTCACATCTCACCACTTCCCAATACAAACTTTATTTGTGATATCACCTGCCTTCATTCACCTTCTTAATACAGTGCAGCCAATTAAATGATGATCCCCAAGAAAAATAAAAGATGGGGGATCTGAAGCTAGCAGCACTGTCTAGGATCTTCATCTTGTATCAGCTGTAACTGAGGTACTTTCATATTCTTTATGTTTCCTCAAGGTTATAGATTCCTTCAGTAAAGCCTGCATCTTCCTCTATGCCTTAAATTGGGTGAACTGGATTGAGCACTCAGACACCAGTAGCATCCATTTCAGTTATTGTTTCAAATTTACAAGTGGTTCCTGTAGTTCCGAATCAAGTTCAGCAGACAACACAAAAACCAAGTACTTGCCACTTTTTGTCAAAGGCGGGCAGATAAAAATCTAGCGAAGCCTTGACCAGGGATCAGAGGAATGCCAGTCTGAGACATTCTAATGCTTGGGTCTGTTTTCTGAAGCAAGCGAGCTTATTCTGAAACAGTATAAGAAGCACCACTGAAGAAATTAGATGGGCAGATGATGGAGTGACAATTCCTTCTCTCGTGCTTTGTACTGTTTCATTTGGTGCTTTAAAAGTACTCTCCTGTAATTGAATCTAGAGAAAGGATTAAAAAATTTATTAGGTATTTAAGCTGTGAGGGTAAGGTCAACTACATCAGGACCTGCAAACAGAACTCCAATGGGGATAAAAGAAATTTTCTGGGAAGCCAAGAAAAGCTACATTAAGGCTGTGAGCTCCTGTTTGTCATGATTCCCTCCCCAGCACTCTCACAGTGACATAGCTCTGCAGGACTTTAACAGAATGTGTATACTTTCAGGCTATACCTGTGTCTGTTTGTCCCTACATACATCTCCCTATGCTCCATTAACTTGTGTGTCATATTAAATATATGCTATGGTTTAGTTGAGGAAAATCTTGCTCTTTAAAAAACAAATAAAGCCAATCTTTGGGTTTTTTTATTTTCTATTTCCATAAATTCTGCACTATAGACTAATTCAGAAGAGTAGCATGGAAAAATAAAGAACTTGTTAGCTGCACTTCAACTGAAAAATTCAGAAACGTTCAGTCAGGAGGAGGACACTTGTGGCAACGATGCTCACATTTTGCTTTCAAATTACCTGTTTCTTCTCCCTAAAAATAGAATAAAGAGAAGGAAAGCTGGACAACTGTAGAGAAATAAAGCTTCAATTACGCCTCTCTTAACTGTTCAACCCAAAGGATTACATTCTGTGCAGTTAGAAGGGGAAAATCATGCAATTGGCACAGGTAGAGGTGACAAAATTAACACATACAAATTTCTGATCTCTGTTACTGAAGCTCCTGCAGAGGAACACTATCATTTATATTGAATTACCTTTAATCCAGCCCTTTCTTTTCTTAGTGTACTATCCAGAAATTTGTAGGCACGTTACTGGACATATCAAAACCAAATTCAGAAATAACATGACAGGAGAAAAGGATTTTATTTATTGCATGTATCTTTAACCAGATAAAGAACTGTTGAACCCCATGCTGTTGCAGATGCCTCTATTTGATCTAATAGACTCTCTTGTACCTAGTACAGGAAAAAGCTCAGATTTTCAGCAGGAGGATTATATGCACACAGAGCAAATAGGCTGATTGACATAAAAACTGCAGAAGAATGGTCTTACTTAATTGAAGTCTTGAAACAAAAAAATCATTTGAACTTTCTGCACAGCACTGCATCACCTCTTGAAACGCACACCCTGGGCTTGTCCTCTGCACAATGATATGAAAGGTCCGGGCCTGATTCTCATTATAATCAGCCTAGAAGTTCCAGACCAGACACGAGCTAGCCTGGCTCACCCTGAGCAGGACTTTGAAGAAAGAAACAACCGGAACAAAACCAAAACCCTTCCATAGGCAAGTCTTTCACCTTTAAATGCAGCAATTAAAGAGAGTTTGTGTCAAGTCAAATTGAGAACAGATGCAAATATCCCAGATTTTGCCAACTTCAATCATATGAGCTGCTCCTTCAGGGGGCTCAGCCTGGTCCCTGGTCTCCAAACCAACTATGTTTTTTTGCTTCTGTATTAGCATTTCCTAAGGGCCTGTAAAACTATTTTATTTTGTCTGAACTTATCACGTTCCCTTTAGTGTATCTCTATTTGGATAGCAAGTTGCAGCTTAGCTGTCTTTTTTCTCCTGAACCGTTCACATAGCACTGCTGGAGACAGTGATTAACTGCTGCAATTCTCCTAAACAAACAAACAAAAAAGGCAGAAAGTTGGTTTTCCTGTATCTGGTGAGGGCTATGCATGTCTCATAATTTTACAGTACGACAGCTTTTATACCCCACGTGTTCTTCTACTTCTAAGGATTACAACAGTTTAAACACAACAGGAAGCTTTATAGGGAAAAATAAATAAAATTTCTATCTACAATCTATGCATGGTAATTTATATTTCCAAACAGCAACCCTAACTACCGCTAGCAGCTCATAATTTGGAATGGATCGCTAAATTTCACATTTTACTCGTGAAGTGTTGGCTTTTTCAGAGCGGGGGGAACCATAAGGGCAATATTTGTTACTATGAAATGCATAAAAGACCGCATCCTTTTTACAACGCCACTAATATAACTGAGTCTACTAAATTATGCCACATAGTGAACTGATAAACAGTAGCATTACCTGAAATTGCCAGAAGCTGATGCCTGAAAGCTCAAAATTATCAGTGGTCACTAAGAACGAACATATGAAACTGGGTGTCAGGGCTGACGCTTCACAAACGCAGGCGTGCTGTTGTGGGTGAAACCCGGCTGGCTGCTTGATGCCCACCCCGCTGCTCCCTCCCTCCCTCCCGCTCCTCAACAGGGCAGGGGGAGAAAATGAGATGGAAAAGCTCATGGGCCGAAACAAAGACAGGGCGATCCCTTACCAAAACAGACTCGGCCTGGGGAAAATTAATTAATTGCCAATTAGAGATAGATTTTGATGGTGACAAAGACGGACAAAAAACTAAAACACCTTCCCACCATCCTCCCACCCCTTTTCCCAGGCTCAACTTCACTCCTTCATCCCCAGCTCCTCTACCGCTTCTCCCCCGCGCAGTGCAGGAGGACGAGGAATGGGGGTTATGGCCAGTCCATAAAGAGCTCCTCTCTGACACTCCTCCTTGCCGGCACCTGGGCACCTGCACCCGGTACACGTGTTCAAAACTAGTGGTTTATATTAGCAGCGAGAGAATTATCACCCAATGGAACAATTTACCTACGTGCAAAATAGCAAATTCGACCCCCCTCCCCCCCCAACCCTTTTAATCAACGTGGGTGAACAGCTACGGATAAACTTTGGTCCTACTATTTACTAGCTTGATGCTGAGCGAAAAATTTTTGCCTTCCTTATACGTAACATCTAGTTGTGTTATAGCTTCTGGCCTTAACAGTCTGTGAACTCAACCTCCTTCAGATCAGAAACGCGGTGCTCCGACAAGCGGGCTGGAAGGAGGTGGCTGCTCTCATCACACGGCTCCCGTTGCTGTCCTTGCAGGACGTAGGTGGCTCTTGTCAAGAGTCAAGAGCAGCACAATATCCAACCCAGTTACCAATCAGATGGGAAATGCGCGGCAGGCTTGGGCAGGGCACTACACAGCTCGGGAACACCGACAGATAATCCTATCCTTCTTCAGAGCAGATTGTATTAGTGTGCGAATAAATGAAGTGTCTTCATCAGCTCAGCGGGCAAGTAATGCATAAATAGGGCAAGTACCCAAAGTAGTTATTCCTGTATGTAGCATTTGTGTAAACCTGCCTTCTCTTGCAGGAATAGAAGTCACGTGATAATTCTGATAAGTGAAAGTGCAATTGCGGTGGGTAGCTCATAAAAGAGCATCATCATCAAATCTGTTTGCATTTTAAAGAGCTTCTAAACAAGTTGTTATGAAAGACAAACATGGTCTTGTTTTATTAGTAAAGTGGACTCTATGTGAAAAAAGATGATAGTAAAGTTTTTGCCAATAATGCGGCACATTAGTCAAGAATATTTATCCAGCTCCAAATATTTCCCACTTTTAAAAATTAAACTGATAATTATTGCAAGAAATTAGGCCTGTTTCTCATACTGTTTTGCTATTAATTTGTTATTTTCTCCCAAAGCAGCTGCAAATGTCATGTTGAGCATGAATAAAATGTTTTAAATTGCTCTCCTTCAGATCAAATATCTAGATGTTCATTTTGGCTTCTACTAATGGAGTATACTTAGAAAAAACTTGGAAGTGTGTTTTCAATCTACTAACAAACTCTAGTCAGGACTAATCAGAATTCAGATATCGTGCTTAAAAATGATGACTTTATGTCCCAGACCCCATAGGCATCTTGAATTTTGATTTTCAGGTTCTGCAGGCAGGTGTTTAAATCTGTGCTTCCATCTGTGGCAGGCAGTGCTCTGGCCTTGAACACATGGCAAAATTTGTTATCCATCTTGTGGTTTTATCCCTTATCAGACTCAAGAAACTTTATGTTCCTGTTCCTGGATGTTCTGAAAGATTTAACCCAGGATTCATTCTCAAAAGATGGCTTATGGATCAGGCAGTCGCAGATACCACAGTGATTGCCACCACTTTAAAACAAAAGAAAGCAAGACCTCTAGGGAAAGGAAAAGCTATTTTACATAAAAAGCTTGTGATTAGAACATTTCTTTGGAAGAAGTAGGACCTGGAATAAATTTCTTTCTCTGCTTGCAGACAGAGACACGTACTTCTTTCAAGGTCCACTAGACTGGCTGTATCATCTAGTGGATATACATTTGATGACACACAATCCGTCCTGCTGAGGATTTTCTAACAAACAGAAGAGGATTCATAACATCTTGTGCTACAGATAGTACAAGGAAGAGCTTGACCGTGTAGCCTAATGATTAGGATGGTCATCTGGAAAGGAAGGTTTGTGGCTGAAATTCCTGCTCCAAAGAACAGTATTTTAGTCAATGATTATACCAGATAATAGGGAAGGTATGGATAGGAGTGGAATGGGGTTTCCCCTCCTTTTCCTTCCAGAATTTGCTGGAACCAAAATTCTGCAGTTTTGACTGTGAATCAAGTCAAACAAGATTTGTATCCAATGGGCCAAGTCTGTACTTGACTAGAAAGTTTAGATATTCTCAGGTTCAAAGAACCAGTGAGGTCTCATTATGGGATCCAAGATTTCCTGGTCTTCCTATCCGCATATCCTTAAAGATGGCTGCCAAGAGTACTAGGCTATTAACAAAAATGGTGTGTATATGGCAAATATAGATAAGATATACTTTCATGAGCTAAATATAGATAAAATAAATCCAGCGTTTTGAAAGACCAAAGACTTCCTCAGATTTGTACCATTCTAAGATCTATGAAATTTCCTAATCTCCAAAGAAACAAAAAGATTTAGTCTAATCTTGCTTATTCTAGTATAGTTGGGAGAATTTCGGAAGAAGGCCTAGTTTTAGCTGAACATATGGTCCAGTTATACAGATTATACCATAATGAAACACAAATAGAAATGCTTGTGTGACACTTTTAAGAGCAAACTGGCTTGAAAATTTTGAGTGCAGCATTTTTATTGATTGAATGACACAATGAATTCTAGCATCCCTCTGCATTGCCAATGGATAATTATGATTATTATGAGGAGCATGCTTTGACTGAAAAGTTAAGCAAGTCTCAACTTTCTATAGCTCTGAAAGACTACTGCCCTCAAGAGGCCACAGGAGGAAGCACAAAGCAATTTTATATTAGAATTTTCATTTTGACTTTAAAAAAAAAATTAAGATTAATATGAATCATACCTGCCACCCTCTAATATAATGAAGAGGACAGAGCATCCCTAGAATTAAGGAGTACTTCAAGTGGAATATGGGATTCATACAGCCAGGTACCTCCATTTTAAAGTCACTGGAGCAAAAGCTTAAACAGCTAGATGCAAAGAAAACCCATTCTGCCAAACTTGCAGGCTGAACTCCACAGATTGTCATCCATTATTGCAAGAACATAAAAAAGTGACTTGCAAGAGCTGAAATCACACACATGTATTACTTCCAAATTACAGACTGTAATTTCCTTTACTTCCAGAAGAAAAAAAAAAAAAAAAATAAATAAAAGGAAAAGAAAAGATTAAAAAAGACATGTTAATTTTATGAATTCAGATTTCTCAAATGATTTTCACCGAATGAACAGGACTGTTAAATATTTTAATCTGAATATTTAAGAAGCGTGTCCCTACAGATAGTTTAACATACAGCACATTTCATGTACGGCTTTACCCATTTACTCACAGGCTGTTCTAGAAAGTTTATCATTATAGTAACCAAGCACTTCATAAACCTGAATTTATCTTCATGATATTCCTTTGAGATTACTGTCAAAAGTACACACTTATGTTACTAATAGGAAATGCTAATAGACTGCTTTCTCAAAGTACTCTTAAACACAAGAGTTTTTTGATCAAATATCCCCAAATTTAAATAGCAAACCAAACCAAATGTCAAAGGCCAGAAACTGCACCCTGTGTGTTCCCTAACCTGTTCCTACATGGCTCAGACTGCAGGGTGAAAAGGCTTAGATCTGCCACAAATGCCTCTGTCGCTTGAACAGAGCAACCCTTTGAGAAAGTTGAGTTCCACAGCTGCAGCAATGTCTGGAAGAATAGACATGGGTTTGTCACCTTTCCTCTCTTTTCCAGATCAGAGCCATTTTGTCATGCACACAACTGTGAAATCTGTAGGTTTTCTTCCTACTTATATGGGATGACAGCCAGGGATGTAGCTTTTTCCTTCCCATCATCCCTCTTCAAGCTTCCTTCCCCAGTCTTTTCCACACAGCCTTTGCCCAGGACCAGTCCCACATCCTTCCCAAGGCTGTGGAGCCCAACATCTCCCTCACCCTGTTCTTCCTACCAGTATGAATTCCAGTCAGCTTCTGTCTTCCACTCTGTATTCCCTGCATTCCAAAGTTGTCCCGCTGAATTTGACTGCAATTTCGCTATGTATCTTCCCTGCCAGACATCAGATCCTTGCTGGAGGCAACAGGGTATCCAGATGATACCCTTGATAGAGCCAACAGTATTTAAGCGCAATTTAAAGGAAGTCCATGCATTACCTTTTAATCTGGGAGTCTTTCTGCACATTGGTTGCTCACATGAGCTCCTTGGAGCACCTGATCCCAAGTCCATGAAATCTCCTGCCACCTGCTTTCCCCAGCACCCAGTCCTGCTTCTTAAGGCTCTCCCTTGCACGTTACCAAAGTCCTTTCCCCTTCTGAAAAGATAAGCTTTCTGGTTTAGCCTTTTCCAGATATGCGAGAGAAAAGATTCATATAGGCATAAAGAGAGGCAACACACACAGTTTCTGAACACACAATCAGTTTCTCCCTAAAGATAAAGCTAGGCATTATAGATGATTAGGTAAACTCACTCACTGCTTAAAATTAGCTCCCCTTCTGTCAGACATTCATGGGTGGAGGTGGGAGACCCAGATTTAAGAGGAAGAATTCCCCTTAATTCATTTCTTATATAGACTCTCCCTTCAGTTTCCTCAGCAAAATGAAAGGGTCCTCAAGGTGGATCCAGGTCATTTGGTTTCACCCAAGTCCTCTCTTCTGTAACATCTATTTTCTTTACTACCATCTTTCAGCTTGGTGTTTTGTTCTAAAGAGCCCTTTGACAAAATTTTCTCCTCCAGCTTAGCGCCTTGTATGCCTACCCACACTTTCTTACCTCTGTTCCAGTCTAGACTCCAAAGTCTCACCTGTGTTTTGTCTGGCAACTATCCATATTCCTTCCTTCTCCCTTTCATCTGAAAGGTAGGACAAACCACCTTCCCACTTCCAGTGATCCCCTTACAAGATTTATTGTTGATCAAATTGTTTTCATTAAAACCAAGCATGATAACACTGCCATAGTCTGAAATTATGTTTTGAAAGGCCGGGAACATGTACTGGCAGAAGCATTTTTAACAGTCATTTCAATAGCACCACTATAGAAAGCATGCAGTAAAAGCAAACTGTACAAACACAAATTATTTAGAAAACCTTGCCAAATCACCATTCTGGTTTACTCTAGTTCTTCCACCTGCATGGGGAATTCTGCTCCATGTTGAAATCTTGGCCTGAGGCCTCACAGGATGAGGATACAATATCCCCAGCAAGCAGTAGGGAAGGGAACATACTCAGTGAAGGCAAAACATGAAAAAATTCTTTTTCTGAGGCTACTAAACAAAGAGCTTTTCAGCAAACTATAACTCAGCAGCACCTAAGCAAAGTATGACAGAAACAAATGAATGCCTTGATAAGCATGCAAAATTTGCTTCTGAAAAGCACGTATGTATTAAAGCTTTTCAGTGAAGCAGCTGTGACAACTCATCATGGGTATGATGAGTTATTCTAATCTTACTGTCAAAAACAAACCCAAAACCCAACAATGGAACTGTTCAGATGGCATGAAAAAAACACAGCCTAATAGTTACAGTTTGTTAAAATTATACTGTTAAAAGTTTGCTTTTTTTTCCATGGACAACTGCAGAGTTTATCACCTATGCCATCTACAATAATCTTGCTTTAGACCATCACGCCTGTGAATGTGCAGGCATGACCCAGATCAATTATAGTTTGCTACAGCCTGGTATATAAACTTGTTGACTGAAACGTGCCCACTTCAATAGGCAACACTTGAAGCGTCTAGTTAATAAGCGCTATGAATCATACCGACAATTTATGCAATTCCCTTAAGCCCCCAGGAAGCGTTCTCATGAAAGTTGAGTGGGTCAATATGTGTTGTGTTGTACTAGGAGTCCTCGGTGAGGGATCTGGGCCTCTTTACACCGGGTACCCTGGAAAAACGTGGTGACAAAAACATATTCTGAATAAAAGGAAGCACCTGTTTGCTAAATCCACAGACAGTTTATGCCTTGAAGCAACCTCTAGCATTATTTTTCCCCCCTCCCTCCTGCATTTGCTACAATCTATACTATAAGGATTCACTTTATTTAATTTACTACATAAGTTGCTAATTAGAAGCTGCTCTTCAGCCAGCTGAAAAGAGGCTGGAACAGCTTTTACAGCTTGTTACATGCACTTAGGTGGGTCACAAAGAAAGGCATACACTCGTTTTCAACTGCTTCCATTCCATTTTCAGGGCTATGTTAATTCAATTCGCAGAGAAAGAAAATGAGACACGTACAGAACATTACTCACTATTTTGTTCCTCTTATGGGTTGTCTTTGGTATCAAGGACACTGAGAAGGACAAGGTAGTCTTCATATGGCACTATTGTTTCATGGGCCATGGCACTATAAAAGCACTAGTGTCTTCTAATTGATCACTGGTAGTACATCTTTCCAATTGCAGCGTTGAAAACAGGACTGATGACAGCAGGGATGATTTAAGTTAGCTCTTACCACAACTTACGGAGGAAAGGTCGACAAGAAATTATTTGCGGTGTAGAAGGCTGAACTCAGACAGTTTTGTTTTCTTGCTATTTGTTTTGACAGCTGTAGTTCAGATTTCTAGTTTGGGTTACTCATTATGTGTTTCTTTATCCTTCTAACTTCTTTGCCACTAGTACCTTTATGATCCAAAAATACCAACTTGGTTGACAGGGGTTTTTTCCATATAAAAGTAGTATATTCTTTTTCAAAACAAACATCCCGACAGACTTTCGTCCCGATTCTGTAGAAAAGTATACTATAGAAAAGTATACATGAAAACGGTTGTTACTTTTGTGAGGCAGAGTTTAGTCTTTGCATCTATCATTATACATCTGAAACGGAAACAAATGTCTTTGTGCTCTTGCTGAACACCCAGTAGCCTGACTGTTAGAAAAGGGAGCAGCAAGGGATATTTTTTGTTTGGTTAGTTTGGGTTTGGTTGGGGTTTTTTTAATGTTCACTGTGCTTACACAGCAAGATAACTGCAATTCATTGACTCAGTCCCTGAACGAGTCCTGACACATGAAAATGGAATTCAGATGTGTGACCTTTCACAAGAAGTTGTGACACATAGTAGCTGGTGTCCCAGTCTGGATGATTGGTGATGAGAAATACAAGCTAGGAAGAGAAGTGAACCTGCCCTACGAGTGAACACGAGCACAAAGACCGCCACTGCCAGCTTGCTCCGAGCTGGAGTTGAAGGTACAACTCGGTCACACAAGCAGCACCGAGGCAGCAGAAATCCCCTCGCTGGCTGTTTTCTGGCAAGAGGGTGCTGTCTGGGCTGCTCTGATCAACAGCTCTTTCTGGTACTTTTACAAGTAATTTTTGAGCTCGCAGCTGTCCCTTTCCCCCCACTGGTTGGTTTTCCCTTAGAACCAACTCTCTGCCCTTGAGTTTCTTTTCTGTCTAGCCCTTTCCTATCCCAAGAGGCCTTTGTTTATTGAAGGCTGGACAAACATACAGCCCACATCGTAAAATGACAAAAGAACCAAGCCTGAAGGACGTGAGCCATCCAAGAATAATTTTTACTTTCTTTTTGCAAGGCAGAGGGATTTCAGTATGCTATCTGTTGTTTTCCTTGGTCTCAGTTCTCATGTACTGGTTTGTCACCTATATATTTTATGGAGTGTTACAGATGCAGTTTAAAGGTGAAATTCTTCCCTGTCCAGAGCTACCTAATTCTTTTTAAAAACCCCAAAATTATGATGGGGAAATGGATGAAAGGCAAGTATGACCTTTCAGATTTGAACACAGGGTTTTGTTCTTCCTCTCCACTTGCATGCTGTCTTACACTTCAATCTAGGAAAAAATGGACATCCACAACACAGAAAGGAATGACAAAGAAGAACTGAATTGCATATTGTGATTTTAACTCCATTTAACTAAATCAAAGCATGGCTAAATTTTTAACCTTTCTGTCTTGTATTCATCGAATATCAATTATCTCTAAATTCTTCAATTATTTTAACAACTTGAAATAGTTCAATTGAACTTTCCAGTTTAATAAAAGAAGTTATTTTCTTCTAAAAATTACTCTAGGATGACCTAATGCTATAATTACATATAAAGAAAGTAAAATACAAAATACTGCTAGACTTTCAGTAATTCAGTTATGAAAGGAATGACAGATGCATTAAAAGCTACTCCAAAAATTCTTCATAATTCTTTCACTCTGTTATAATTTAGGTATCCCGGTTGACTTAAAATAAGTCATTTCACTATATGAGGCTAAGATTCAACTTTGGCTTGTTTTGGGGTTTTTGTTGAAACTTGAAGTTGGAGTCAGCATCCCTAAGAGAAGTAACTAATGTTTTAAAAACTTCAGTCGTGATAAGGAGAGAGAGAGCCTCATTTTAAACCTGTCCAGGATATTGTGGGGGTTTAGGTCCAACAGGAACTCTACTGCTTCTTTTAGAAAGGCTGGAAATGAAGAATTAAGAGGGAGAGCGCCACATGTAATAGCCAAGACTAATGGCACATGTGTACAGTGTCATGGAGACAGA
Organism: Astur gentilis; assembly: GCF_929443795.1. NCBI lineage: Eukaryota > Metazoa > Chordata > Aves > Accipitriformes > Accipitridae > Astur > Astur gentilis. Next base: position 11,704,538 of record NC_064899.1, on the reverse strand, counting down.
GAGCTGGACACGGGAAGAGAGACATACCAACATGGCTCTACCATCTGAGAGCAAGGAACAGTATAGTTAGCTGGTAGATGGGTTTTTTTTCCTCTGTAAGAAAAAACACCAGAGGAGGAATAAGTAATTTTAAACAGGACTTTAGACTTAAGTTATGTAGTTTTGCCATCTTGTTAAAAAGCGTATTTTCCCTCTTAAAACGAGGTGTCACAGATCTCTGTGGAGACCTCCACCTCTGACATGAAAGACCACAGCCCTTCACCTATGAGAAAGGGGAGCTGGTAAGTATTAATTGCCTTGGCCTCCAAGGAGTGGAATATTAGCTTGAACAACAGAAAGTAGGGCATATCACTTCAAATTAAATGTATGGATATAAACATCTCTGTACCATTTTCTCCCAGTCCATAAACGTAGCATCAATCAGCTTGAATTTCACTAGGTAGCCTTCATCCAAGCTCTCACCTCCATTACGCACTAGGTAAATCACTAAGCTGTATAATGCAGACAACACGGCAATCTCTCTTCATTATCCCTTCTAAGGGCACCATAGAGGCATTGGCCCGAGCATGTGATGGGAGGAGATCCGTCAGGATCCTATCTAAGAGCATCCTTGGAACAAAAGACCAGTCACTGGGGATGGCCCTGACAGGATCCGTGTAATATTAATTATCCCTCCTAGTCTAATTGAATGCCAAAATATGGTCATGGTTATTAAGAGAAAGACAATAGATTTTCCTCAAACAGGGTAATAAAGCAACAAACAACAAGAAGTCTTTAGTAGCCTTAGCCTTTAGCATTTCCAGCTTCTAATGTAGAAATATTCTTTTCTCCAGTGTGTAGATGTGGAAGCAAGAACTATCCCATTGCTCCAGAAACACTGGCCCCAGCAAATCTGTGTCTCACCTCTCAAAGGGCATGGCTGGATTTAACTGAAAGCAACTGCACTGTCCATTTGACTTCTCTCTCTTGTCGCAGTCCTTTCAGCAGGTATGAAACACTGGGCAATTACAACAGTAACATTTCAAAGCCAATTTGCACAGATATAAATGGCTACCCAATGTACAAAACAGTGATCCCTTTTGCACATCCAAGGTGATGCTGTCCGGGCTAGAAGAGAAACAATTCTTTTTCCATGCAATTCAAGGTGAAAGAGACTAAAGCAAGCCCTAAAATATGTTCGTCTCAGATGTGTAATCTGCTTACATTTTTAAATAAATAATCTGCATTTTGAAAATTTAAAAAAGCCCTTCAGGCTATTAAAAGTAGACTGCACAATTCCTTGGCTCCAGATGCTATTAACACAAGCAAATAAGTTTAAGAGGTTCCTCTTTCACAGCATTACAAAAGATGCACACTGTATGCTTCTCCATAATTCAGCTCATCCTTGGCACTACGCATTGGCTCTTCTGTAATTAGCCAATGGGGCAAGGCTGGTGAAGAAAGCTTCATTAGCTGCTTTGCTTCTATGACAGTTAATTAATTACCCTGAAAGAGTTTGTGTGTGGTAGAACAGAACAGGGCAAGCAAAGCACTCACGGTGGAGATTTTCACCACATTATTATGCTTTGTTGGTGTTGCTTTGTTTTTCAAACCAGGATGGCTGCAATATTACTTCTGAGAAAGTCAAGGGCATATCAGGATGGAGTCACTGAACATATGCATAACCAGAATCTGATCAATCGCACAAGGATAAGTACATAAAAACTGTCAAAACTTCTCTCCAGACCATGAGATACAGTATATTATTTATTTTTTTTAGCAGAGAAAATTCACAGCAGAGGCTCAGATACAAAACATCTGATCTGAATTTAAACAAAACCATCTATGCAATGAGAGAAGCTCTCCAAAAAGTGACACAACTAATTGCAGTTGAAATGAATGTCAGAGGGCAGCTCCTCCTCACACTCTAATGACATTGTGTAGAAGGGCTCTGCTGAGTTTATGGCTGACTCATGGTCAAAGTGATGTGCACCGCATGCCTCTGGAGACAGCGTAACTTGTACGAAGTACAGCTACAGGTAAAACTTGCCATATACATTATGTCTTAACAGCAAAATTAGTTGTGTCATTTACACTGTGTTACAGGCTGCCAATAGCCTTGTTATAATTACCTGTACAGCGTTTTACTTAATCTTCCTGTCACTTGTAAAAGGTGACATTCACATAGCAGGAGGAATCCTCCTTCAAGAAATATAACAAAGCAACCAGAAGCATAAATTTAAAGTTGTCTTGGTTGCGGCTGGGATAGAGTTAATTTTCTTCCCAGTAGCTGGTACAGTGCTGTGTTTTGAGTTCAGTATGAGAAGAATGTTGATAACACACTGATGTTTGCAGTTGTTGCTAAGTAGTGTTTAGACTAAAGTCAAGGATTTTTCAGCTTCTCTTGCCCAGCCAGCGAGAAAGCTGGAGGGGCACAAGAATTCAGGAGGGGACACAGCCAGGGCAGCTGTCCCAAAGTGGCCAACGGGGTATTCCAGACCGTGGGATGTCATGTCCAGTATATAAACTGGGGGGGGGGGGGGGGGGTATCATTGCTCAGGAACTAACTGGGCGTCAGTCGGCGAGTGGTGAGCAATTGCATTGTGCATCACTTGTTTTGTATATTCCAATTCTTTTATTATTATTGCCATTTGATTATTGTTTTTATTATCATTATTAGTTTCCTCCTTTCTGTGCTATTAAATTGTCTTTGTCTCAACCCATGAGTTTTACTCCCCCCACCCCCCCACCCCCCCCGATTCTCTCCCCCATCCCACTGGGTGGAGGCGGAGTGAGCAAGTGGCTGCATGGTGCTTAGTTGCCAGCGGGGGTTAAACCATGACAAAAGTGCACATGTAGTATAGGGAAGAGGGAAAAAAATTAGTATCTATGATTTCTATACCACAAGTGCTTACTGGAGCACTTCACTGAATCGAAGGGGTTAAACAAGGAACAGGTTTCCTTGTTATTTATTATTGATGTGTTATACTGACTACATATCTTGGCTAGAGAGCCCTTCGTTTCCCTCTGCAATAAAAGTCTTAACTCCCGAAAAGGGAAGTTCTCATTGTATGTAGAAAGAGAGAGGAAAACATAAAATTAGATTTTGTCATTCCAAATCAAAAGTATTAAGCTTTACTGCCTCCTCCAAGGTTTCCTAACACCAAGTCCACTGCTGTCACCACCAGTCCATGAGACACACATCTATGTTTTGCTACAGAGTGTGCTCTCCAAGTGCAGGTATGAAGGTGAATATTTTCAAGAGCACCAGAGGTACCGATGCATAGTGGGTTTACGTAGTTAACAGTGTCACCACTAACAGTAATGTACCATCTTTGCCTGGCCTGGAACCAGATATGAATTATTCCTACTGTTTAAGATGTCCTGAAACATCTCAGAAGCTGTTCACAGTGAACAACCCCATACAAAACTCATCTTCTGAGAAAGGACCTATCTGCGCATGGCAGGTATTCTTACCCAATGCTGCATGCAGCTGGTGTTAGCTCTCTTACTCAATACAAAACTTTCAACTTCTATATTCCTGACAAGTAAAAATATGTCACGAGACCGAGAGAAGAGAACTTGTCAAACTGTTCATCAGCCCCCATCTCCCTATGCAGTATCCACTGCCCACTCAAGCATCCATTTTAGCTCAGAGCACCACAGTCAGGCAGGAAAGCGATTTGTTTAAAATCACAAAACCCTACAAGAGAACCAGGAACTGACCCCGAGTCCCCTGGCTCCCAATTTAATGCCTTACCTACAGACACTCTTCTTCCTCTGTAAAAGTAGAGGGGTTATTGTTCATTTCAGACATGCTTGGTGCTAAATTTAAATTGTGATATGGTTTAAAAGCAATGTCTCCCCCCACTCCATGCATAATAGTCAGATATTAGCAACTCTACAACCGAGGCAGTAAATAACCTACTTGTCTGTTGTTTCATATGCACGTAACACACGAAGAACAGGAGGTACATTAACTTTCTATGCTCCCAGGATCTGAAGTGAGCTGCTGAACTGGCTCTCTTGTCCATGTTCAATGCAATCTTTCAAAATAAATAAAAGGGAAATCCAGCACTTTCACAGTGACTGGAAAAGAATTGTGTGGCAGCACATAAATCATCAAGAAGATTCTCCTAGAACAACTTGTTAACAAGTGATGTGGCATTTCTAGGAAGATGTCTGTGACAGTGTTCTTTCTGAAAGCAAAATAACCGCTAACTATTTGCTAGAGTTTTCTCCTCCCCTGCTAAGTAAAGCATCAATTAGATGAGCACCATTTAGAGTTACACAGTTCAACACTTATAATCCCTTGAAGGTTGCTCTTGTGCCTTCCCTGCTTGCTTGCGTAAGAATTACCGGTTGCTTATCAGCTTGAACAATTATTTTTCTATTTAAAGAAAAGAAGCAAAAAGAAAGAAAAAGAAAGGTTTCACCATGCGATACATAGAAATTGTTCTGGAGGCAATGAAGAAGGACAAGTTTATCCTCCCAAATCACCCTGAATCTGAATCATATCTGATCAGAGTCAACACCCTATGAACTGTCATAACATGGTCTTTCTGTATTCTTTCCAGTAGCTGATTCTGTTAGCTTATTTGGTAAGTGACTGAAAAGTGGAGAGCTGTGGTCTCACAGGGGAAGTCTGACTCTGCAAAACAAATTGCTCCCAAAAAGAGCCACTGAAAGATGCTCAGTGAACCGTGTGAGAGCGAGCATGTAGGGAAAACCAAGATTCCCAGAAGAACCTCCCAAGGCTGTGAGCAACCCCCCCCCCCTTCTTACTTTCTCCAACATTGGTTGACATCACTGGTAGAACTCGGCAAGATTAGGCTTAAAAGCACTTAAGAGATTATTGTAGAAATATTAGGGATTTTTTCAATTTTATGATTGAAGGGCACAACACATTCGTATCTTGTTTAGCTACTCGTAGCTGTTCACAGCTGTATATTTGGCCCCTACAGCTATGAGACAGGTTGCATGACTTGTTACTTCTCCTCCAAGCGACTTCTACGTCAGGTAACACTGTTGTTACAGATGGGGACAGTCAAAGAGGAAAATTAATATGGAATCTGAATTATGCCACAGATGTTACTGGGGCTACAACGTAGCGCATCCACTGATGCTTGATAAATTTCAGAGTTTGAGGAACCCAACAAATGCTCTGCACATTCAGAATGCACGTTCGCCCAATGAAAAAGGAAGGAGATTTTTTTCTTGGAGACCAACAACTTGCTTTTCTGCTAGCTTTCAAAAGGCTTATAAATCAATTTGAACAAGATCTTCTAAAGCCACCTGCTGCATCAAAGGGGCCAGAAAATCCCTATGGAAGGAACAGACATACAAAACTGCACAACTTGTCCATATTATCAGAGTTCTGAGAAAGAAAAAAAAATAATACAGATTTGTACACCTGTTTTAAACACCTGCCTAAATGCAAAGCTGTAGTAAACCAGGTCACAGCAATGTGCATGCTAATAAGCATCCTGTTGTGCTATCGAAGGGTTCAGGAGGAATCATGAAAAGCATTTAATGTTCTCTTTTCTATCCCTTCGCAGCGTGTGATTATAGCCAAACCTTCATTGCCTTTTTTTTTTCAATAGACTTAGAAGAATGCAAATGGTCTTTTTAATTGTTCATGAGATGTCATTAAATTTTCCTTTTACGCTTAGAGTTCATTCTTGTAATCAGCTGTTTGCTCCCTTCCAGACAAATGTAAGAGGCTGCATAGTTTCCTTTTTTTTTCTTTAATAGAAAATGAACTTCAAAGTGAAATGATTAGAGATTTCAATTTTTTAAAAAAAGTGTACACTTGGGGGGTTAATTAGCATTTAAAAATGGACTTTTGTTATCAAAGCTAAACTACCTGACCTCAGCTTTGTATATTCATTGTGAATTCAGATTCTCCTGAAAGAGACTGATTTATGTTAAATTATTAATTTTTTTCTACCTTCCTTTTGCTGCCTGCAAACCACTTCCATGGATCAACACTTAAAAAACCAGGAGAATTAATGACCCTATTCCCAGAAGCAATGGATACATTTCAATAGACAAGGCAGTACAAACACCATGCTTTTTCTTCCTTCTCTGGGTAGGCGAGCTCTTCTCAACCTATTTGTAGAGCGGGAAAAAGATACTCAAAGTCAGCTTTAAAACAGTAACTGTAAAAATCTTCTGTTTGAGTACAAATGGTTGCAGGAATTAGCAGGAAGACCATTGGCAAATATAACACAATTTGTCTTGAGAATATTAGATGCCAGCTTTATGAAGAATCCTTCTAAACATTCATCAGATTTGAGAACAACAGAAGAGGCAGCATTGCTCTGAAGCCAGGCAAAGGCTAAAAGTACCTGTCAATTTAAATGGCAAGGTTATGAATACTACAAAAAGAAAATAAATATTTAACTCCAGTGGAACAAGCAATGTCCATCTACGCGTGTGTGTGTGTGTTTCCAGTGATTAGGACTCAATTTTATAAGCGGTTTCAATCTTGTAAGTATGAGCCAGGTGGCTTTATCCCAGTTCTTACTTGTGGACATCCTAAGGCACAGCACAATCGAAAACAAGGTCTAGAAAACAGCCAAAGTGTGCTGTGGTGTTGCCAACATGCAAAATGACTAGCCATGCAGTACTTGCTGAAACCTGATCTGGTTAGTCTCAAAGATAAATGAAAGCCAGATAAGCTCAGCTAGACATCACTGTCATAATGATCGTATGTATTTGGTTTTTTTAAGCTTTCTTCTCTGCTCCTTCATGTTGTTGTTGTGGGGATTTTGGTTTGGTTTGGTTTTAGAGGAGCTTTGTTCCAAAACTACTTTGAACAGTTCCAGAAGTCTTGTAGTCCACAGACCTTAAAGTCATCCTGCTTTTTAGGGATCTATGAATGATGGCAAGTTTGTCTGGCAGCATTTTTTCTTCTCTTTCAAAGGTAATTAAGACTTTTTAAAAAAACCAAAACATTCCTATGCTACAGGACTACAGGGTTGGTAGAGTAAGTGAGTGGATTGAAGTAGTAAGCAGATTTGATACTGTAAAGGATAATATTTCTGCTGGTGAATATCTACTGGTAGGTTAAGCACTGGGCAAGCATCTTATGATTGCTTCCATAGAGGCAGGGAAGCTGAGAGATGACATGAAAGGTTAAACCCCCAAAACACTGAAGTGACCTGTGGTTAACCAAGGTCCAGTAGCATAAACAGCCACCTACAGATAGACCTCACAGGGTCCCCAAAGACATCAGCAGGTATGCAGGAACAGATTTTATTGGTGGAAGTCAAGTACCTCACTAGAGCCTGAAACAGAAATAGGATTTAATCACATGAGGATTACCTTAAAGATACAGTTTCTGCTGGGAGAAAAATAAAAAGAGAGTGCAAACTACAGACTATTGCTGCTACATGTTTGCTTGGCTGACATCTTCAGTAATCATCCTGAAGACAAATAAATCAGAGACATATACTACATTTCTTTCTCCTTGATATTAACCCCCCCCCCCCATTTCTTATTTTGACACATTTTTATCATGCAACAAAGTGAATGCTGGTTCCAAGCATAGTACACCAATTCCCAAAATTCTTATCGATAGATTAAACTTACATGCCCAACCCAGAAGCATTCACTTAGATTAGTTACAGTTGCTGAAATAAGACAAAACATATCAGTACGTCTGTTTTAACAGCGTTTTGTGCATAAACATGATGTTAATGGGATCACTATAATACAGGAAGTATCAGGCAAGTTCCTACAGAGTTCATAAGTACGTAAAAATATTCCTTATAGTATTTATAAAATCTGTAAGGGTCTGTCCATTTCTACGAAGATTAAAACCCCATCTGTATCAAATCGCCTTATTTTTACCATTGTAGAGTACCTGAGGTGTTTCATAGAAACCGCTCGCTCGCGTTCTACCTGTTATTTCAGACCTTAAATTCTACTACCTAGAGGCATCAGAAATTTATAAACTGCTCAGGGTGCCTATAAAGAAGCCCATGCATTGCTTAACAACAAAATTAATCTCAAACCTTACTGAAAAGAATAAGACACACTCCATGGTTCAGTCATATTTTTTCAAGTTAAAAAAAAAAAAGAAAGTTTCCCAACTATCACTGCAGCAGACAATGTTCCAATACTTCCCCCCAACAGGCCACAAATGCAAAACTAGGAGCAGAAATGCAATTTCCCCCATTGAGATTATACTCTCACTGCAAAGCCACAGGCTCCAAGTCAGCTTAGTCCATCCAAGAAACTACAGCTCTGACTCAGCTGTGGGACACAGGAGCCGCTCCGAGCTCTGCTGGCCACAGAATTGTCCTGTCCAAGGCTCACTCCACAGTGGGATGACACTCACCCCCCCCCCCCTTCCACCTCAAACTGTGCTTTCCATGGTGTGGGAAGACAGGCATGCAAGCCAGAGCTCAGCATATTAAAGAGCATTACACAATCAAGCAGGTCAGGAAACCTTAAAATGTCGACGTTTTCATAGTATAACGAGGAACTTCTAACCTTCAAGATCAGATGCCCTAACAAACCTTTCATGATTTCTCGTTGCGTTTCTAGTATGTCTATTACAACATCCAAAGAGCATGCTGCAGGCAACAAAATTATGGCTCAACCCTTCAGATGGTAATTTATAGAAGTGATTTCTAAACCCCTGCCTTGGTTTTCCTCATCCATTCTACTGAGTTAGATAATATGAATGACAAGCTCTGCTGGGAGAGACACACCTGTAGTTGTGCTATCACTTGTGCTTTATTTAGGTGACTGACAAAATGTACAGCTTTTTGCATGTAGAGCACATAATTTGAAATCAGTCTCAAACATCTTAATATTCACACTTTGTTAACCTTAGAGAGATAATCTGTTTTCAGTATCACTAAATCCAAAGCTCAGACCATATGTTGAGAATATAGTATCTTCCCAACAGAGAAATCTCATTTCAATATCTCCAAGCTCATGTAGTCATGAGCCCATTAGTCATTAATTGCATATTTTATAATTAAATGGAACATATTGGCAGATAGCAAAATCTGAATAAAGACAGCCTATAATTACTACACAAACAAACCCACAGAACTCATCAGAAAACCAGCCTATTCTAACCTGTTTTCAAACTATTCAGTAATAACTTTCATACAGAGAGAGAAATATTTTCATACAGAGATTTGGTAATTCAGATAAGAAACAATGATTAACACTTTAGCAATTGTTACTTGGAAGGGAATGACAATTTTATGGTGCACCATGTTCCCATTAAAAAAAAAAAAAAACCACAGATTTTTCTTCAAAAAAGGTAGTCATTTTCATTTTATAGGTTTTAAACCAAAGTATTTTTGAGAAATCTATCCCTTGCATTATACCATTATCTACCTTGCATTATACCATTATCTACCAATAACCTTAAGAGATAAATGACATTTTCTAACTCAACAACACCTCCTATACAACAGCATCACCTTCAAATCTTCCTGCCTCTTTCTATTCTCCGTTTTTGTTTCCCCCAGTTAGACTTTAAGCCTTTAACCGTCTCTCGCTGAGCATTTGTATAATGCCTTCCAGCATGAGGTTGCAGGCTTGACTGGGATTTCCAGGTATTACCACAATAGTGGCAAAGCTTATTTGACCATGTACCTCTACCCTTCCCTTCCCACGCTCACCTCCTACCGTGGCAGATAAGTATTCCCACTCATTTCACAGACAAGACACTACGAAGGCAACTCATTTGAAGGAGGTCATGGAAGAAACCTCCGAGAGAGGAGACAGAAAAGAGATCACCTGACTTCCAGATGTGCAAGACCGCCACAGCACCAACATCCCACTCCTGCAGACTCACCTCCCACCTGTACGTTTTTCTCCTCACTGATACAAACAGACGTCAAGTACCTGACTCAAGGTCTTTCTGAGGTTCAGCTCCCTTGGGAATTAGAAAAGACAGATGCCACAGCGGGGCTGGGGTGAGAAACAATGCAAGCCAAGTAAACCTCAGCACAGAGACAGAAAGTATTTATCAGACGACAGACAGAAGAGAGATTTCTGGAACACTCCAGTGCCAAACAGACATATTAAGACTGCAGATTTAATAGGCCAGTCCCCACATAGAAGCATACTAGGAAAAGCTAAGCCTAAATGAGTTAAGGTGCGCTGGCAGACAGTGAAGAACTGCATATAGAATTACTAATAAAAAGGTTAATTTGCAACAATCTGAGTATTAGCAACTGACACCTCAGGTGGCTAGAATTATGGCCATTTCTGGTACAGTACCCATTTGGGTAATGTCCTATTAGAACTGATGAAAAAAAATCTTAAATGTATGAATGTGTTTAAACCAGGAAAAAATAAATCTGAAAGAAGAAGAAGAAGAAAAAAAATTATCTGTCTCCACTATGTCTTTAAAACCAAGAGCAATCTACTCAGCCTACACTTCCCCAAAGACCATACATATCCAAAAAATGTACAGTGCTTTCAGGCATTATCTCCTGACTGATCTTCTATCAGCAATGTCAGTCCATTATACGTATCAAATTGCACAAGTGATTTCATGGATTGTTTTCAAGCATGAATTTTATGGTACAGAGTAGGCCTGAAGTTTCTAATGAGCAAAATTTGCAAAAGGGAGAGGGATACAACTGAAAATCAATTTCCATGTTCAGTTATGGTTCATTGCAGAGCCAGATTTTGAGATACAGGCATAAATTGTCAGCAAGAGAAACACTAGAAAATTCCTTCAGGTTGTTTGGAGGAAACCCCCCCCACACACACACACATCTCACTGGTCTTTGAGAAGCTTTCTACTTGAACAGATATCTTGAATGGGCTTTGGAATTAGATTATGCGGGGGCATGGAAAGACAGAGTGCCCCATTCTGTACAGGTTTAATTTGTGAGAGAGTAGGCTAGTTTTAAGTGAAGTATATCGAGGAGGAAGTAGCTGCCTGGATTTTCCTGGATATCCTGGAGAAGGTTGCATAAGGACCACTCCAGCCAACTAATTGGGACAATCTCAAAACACTTTTGGAGTTGCTTTCTGGCTCCTGTGATTGGAGAGCACCCTCTCCTACGCAGAACAGAGCCAGCTCCTCAAGTGAAGTTGTTGAGGCAAGTCACGCTGAGGCTCACCTCTGCCAAGGATCTGGAGTCCTGTGCTCGGCACCGGTAAGGGGGACACCTTGGCTTTCAGGCTTAGATTAGCTTGAAGAGGTTCAGGCTCCACCAGCTCTCCTTCCTGAACAGATGTTGTAACCACCGTTTATCTTCAGAATTGTCTTTCCTCCTCCTCCTCCTCCTCCTCCGTGGAAGGTCCCTGAGCAAAACAGCTCCGTGTTCAGTGGATCACAGACAATGCCCTCGCTCCAGACCTCAGCTTCCCCACTTCTCATAGTTCTTGTAGGAAACGGAGACTCGAACCAGCTCACAACGAGAAAGAAACTGAACATCTCCTGTCCACTAACTCAGCAGCAACCTAAGTGCTCAGCTGTTTTGTGAGATGATCTGTCATATGCTCTTTCTCACTAAAATCCATTTCAGAAGCAAGTTGTAAGCACAAGTATGTGTTGGAGGTAGTTCTTATCTGTCAGTGTGTCTTCGGTATCAATAAAACTAAGTCAGTTCAGGAGTTTGGCAGAGTAACACTTGAAAATGTTCACACCGCTGGTTATTCCAATAGCTCTTGTTATTGTTGCATCACATTTTTCTACTGGAAGGAAAAAACTGAATTTCCAGGCAGCTCTGATCTATATTTAAGTTTGGTTCTCTGAAGGCTCCAATCCATTCAAATGTCCCTGGAAGGCAATTTTATCCTTTCCGAAGAACTAAAGTTTTATCAATGTTTGGAGGTGCTGTCAGAACAACCTTAGCAGTTAAGCACTCAAATTTCTACTGACCTTATACCAGGGCTTGTTTCTTTTCATCTAGGCTAATCTAAAAAGCAGTCCAATAGTTGTTTCACTGATCCTCCCAAGTCAGTGCAACACAATACAATTTGGCTTTTTCAGTCTCCAGCAATCTAGCCTTACAATCACCATATTTAAAGAATCCCATTGTTAGCAGTCCAACTTTTGAAAACAAGCAAACAATGCAATGGTTTTGATTTTGCTAACGTTCAAAGAGAAAAATGATTCAGACTGGAGTTCAAGTGAATCCCTCCTTGCCCTTAAAGTTTGGAGGCAAAAAAAATCCAGAGGAGGACACAGAAAGTTTCTAGCTTGTTTTGAACCACGAATTATTAGTGACCAAGTATACTAGTGACAAAGTATACTAGGTGTTAGATCTGCATCAGACATGAATGCAATTCTGTTGAAATAATGAAAACATGATACAGCTTAGGACAACTTTCTATTTTTAGTCTAGATTTATGAAACTCACGGGAAGGCAAGCAGTATTTGTCCTGATACAAAGCTAGATTATACATTCCACTCAAAAAAAAAAACCCCAAACCCAACTAATTTTAATCAATAATTTGAATTAACACCAATTCAATGCTTTGGATCATGTGGCTGAGATGTTTGGGATGTTTTAAACTGATCATTATAAGCCCTCAGCTAGATTTATTGTATCATCAAGCCACAAACTCCGATTTATTTTTGTGAATATGTGATTTCACAACTAGTTAAATTCCCAGTCCTGGGAAGAATCTGTACAGAACACAAATAGTTTAAAAGGCAGTTTTGATGACATAATCCCTTCCATTCTGAATAAATATTATACAACAACATGATATTGTTGTAATGAATAGGACTATAAAAAAATGGAACCTACGATAAATACAGATTGTTTACATTACTATTCTTTTCAGCACTCACACATCAGAAAAGCAAATAATAACAACAGTAAGTGTTGCCAAAAGAGAGTTCGGCCTGTGTAAACGGATAGCACTCCACTGACTTCAGTGGAGTTTTTCCATTTACATCAAAAGATCATTTGAGATGACTGTGAGCTATCAGCTACGTGCATGATGAGAAGGGAATTACACACAAAATGTGGAAAGGCTTTGTAATTAAAAAAAAAAACACCAAAACATATATATATATTTATGTGCCTGAAAACTAAATTGCACATAACAGATTAAACAGGAAAAAAAGATGCAGTCACGGCTTCCCTCATGCTCTGTCTGTAAAGTAACTTCCCAAGAACAGTAGTTAATTTTCAGCATACATAGTGCAGGTTTTGAACAGGATCTTGTTTTCTCTGTGGATTCCCTGGGTTCAGCACCTTTTAGTGAGATCTGAGTACGTTCAGGGTCTCTAATGGGTTTGCTCAGAGTTGGCTTCACTTCTGTCTTGTTCATGAAGCCTCACATATTCAGGGGGCAGGTGAGCAAGAGAAATTATTATAAATATATTCATAATGTATCATCAGTCCTGCACAGCGTAGCCTCGTACGTTGTTATATCCCATGATCAGTGATGAGTAAATCGCGGATCTTCAAAATATCAGCACTAGGTATTCCCCACAAGCAGGTATCCCAGTAAAAGCTGAACTATTATTTGTTACTGCACTACATTTACAACACCTGATTCACATTCTCAGACACTTGTAGTCTGGAGGAAATAAGAAAGCAGTGATTTAGAAACAGCAGCAGAGCCATAGCGAGGCTTCACGTAGACCACCAAGGGCAACTGTATCACGATGTTGTTCTCAGCTCTACTTACCCTCTGGCAGTGGCAGTTCCAGTACCCAGAGGTGGCTTTTTCTGGCCACCATACCCGTGCATCCTACCCACTGCAGGCTGGCGTGCACCCGTGTCTCACAATAACCCTAACTCCACTTACAGGTGGGATGCACATACGCACGGCAACGGGGAAGGGCCCTTCTGTCCTCTCTTCGGCAAGAATTCTTCAGGAAGCCGAAGCTTGTGATAATCTCCATCCTTGGCACTCAGTCATCTTTTTGCCTCTACCGTCACTTTCCCCTAAAGCCTGGCGTAACAGACTTACCATAGCTTGCTAAAACAGATCGATTTTCCAACAGCAAAAGCTAGCTCGCCACCTCGAGCTCCCCAGGTACCAGCCCAGGGACTGCACGTCTCGCCGGGTCTCTCGGCAGCCTTCCTTGGCAGGCAGCCCAGCAGCCGAGCAATCTGGGCAGCACGAACCTCAGGGAGCTGGGCAGCTAACTGGGGCAGTGACAGAAGGCCCTTCCACAATGCCCAGCAGCAGGTTTTCAGCCAGGAGCACTCAAATAGTTTTCCTACCCAAATAAATAAATTGCATCCATTTTTCTGACAAGATTGGAATGTTTTTACTTTCCCCAAAGTCCTGATTTTTTTTTTTTTGATTTTTTTTTAACCACCAGAAATTTTGTTCTCTGACCAGCTCTGTTTACTTCCCGGTATCCTGCCTGCCCTCTCTGATGTGTATTTCCCCCCCACCCCCAGGTTGTTTTTATTTGCGTACTGCCTAGCAGAATGAAGCATTAATCTTAGCTGGGAGATGCAGGAAGTATTGTAATGTGAACAAGTAATTACTAATATGAATATTTAATCAGGAATAGGATGAGCCTTGTCTAATATATACAGCCATATCTTAATCCCTGTGTAAGAAGACATGAGGTCAGAATGCCTATTCACCGTGTCTTCTTCTCGGAAGCGATCTGAAAAAAGAACAAACCAGAGCTGTAGTAGGCCAGGTAACTTCCTTCTGGCTAGACGTGGGGTCAGCAACAAACGGAGCATCATCAAAAAGCAAGCACAATCACACTTCGGTTCCTTCAGGGAGCTGCAAGAGTGGGCTGCTCTTTACAGAGAAGCGAGCCAGGGGCTGAAGATGACAGCAGGGTGGGCACGGGCAGCGTCCTCGTGGACAAGGAGCACAGTACCGCGGGATGCTGAACACAGAAAAGAGAGGGAGTCTGATCGGTGACACTAAGCAGGGTCAGCCGAGAGTCCAGACCATGAGGCAAGCCCATCGGGATGAGATAAGCCCGAGGTCGAGCCGGGAAGTCAACAAGTCAGAGCAGGTTAGGATCAGCACAGTCGGTGGCCAGCTACGAAGTAGCCGAGGCGAGGATCGAGGGCAAGCAGCGAGCATCGCCACCGCTCCCCAGTAAGAGAGGGGGGCGAGGGGAAAGGCATCTCACAGCCTGCCTGCACACAGCTCTTTTCCAAGGTAACACAGCTGTATATCAGAGCTAGCCTTGAGCACAAGTGGCTAAATTGAGGAGAGCCCCGAGAAGCTGTGGAGTTTTCCGTGTCTATACAAAGCAGAGCGCTCCCACCCTTTTGTGGTCTCGGTATTACCGGGGCAGAGCACTCGCCAGGAAAGGCATTTGTTCAGGTGAGGCACTGAAAGTCTTGTGCAGCCCTGTGTACCTCTGTGGAGATGAATTTAACAGGGACATAAGCAGTCTAGCACATTAGATTTCAGGGCAAGAAATCTTTTATTTTATTTTAAGTTTTCTCACTCAGTTTTAATTAAACTGCACATGGTGTGCTAATAAGCTCTGATGCCATAGGGTTAGCCATGGGCTCTGGAGCATCATTTACAAGAGAGGTTTTGTATCACAATGAAAAACCATCATCCTAACACAAAAGCGCTATCAAAAGCGGCAAGATTGAAGGAAAACTGGAGCTGTTTACTTAGCTGCAAGAGATCAAGCCCTTTAGGAGGCTACAATGAACTTCCAGCCTTTACTTAAAACCAAGATATGGTAGTTTGTTTTGGTTGCAAAAATACTGTAGACAGACGAAAAATATTGTAGACTGCCAGCTCCTGTGTAGAGAGCAGTAAACGCCTGTGCTTTTTTTTTGTGCCGCTTCTACCCATTAACTGTTCCCTTCAGAGCCTAACAAATCCACATGTGATGCACCTACTTCCAATTCCCCTCTGGTACTTCTAGTCTCCAGCATTCTTATGAAAGAGAAAAGGAAAGAATTTAATAGAGCTCTGATGAATAATTTATTATGGAAATTCAATAGGATTTACAAAAACTGCTTGTAAATAAATGACATTTACTAACAAATGAAATCCCATACATATGACACTTTCTGTGCTAGATCCCAGCCCAATTTAAACTCTGCAAATCAAGGGAGCTAAACGAGTAAATGCTGGGGGTCTAAGCCCACAGAATTCTACTCTTAGTGCAAAACTGTTTCAAAACCTCCACGAGTAGATTTTTTTTTTTTTTAAATACTCTGTATGATCTTGCTCTTCTCCCAACCTAATTTGATTATTTTAAATAAAAGAATGATCCAAGAGTGAAGCTGAACAATCATCAATAGTTTCCTTTCATGATATAACTGAGGCTGAGCGGTTAAGTTTTTAAAACACTTAAGATTCAGATACATCATTTGATTAATGTTCAAATTTTTAGTTGATTTCACAGCTGCCCAAAGCTTTGTAGGAAATACATGTCACGGTGGATTAAAATTCATGTATTCCTAATGACAGTAACCAGCAAACCAAACACTTCACTACTTGTATGTCAGTTGATTTCCCCCACTCCCCAAGGTAAAACTTGCCTCCAGTGAGGTCAAGGCAAAATGCCCTTTGAATTTGAAGAGGCAAGGACTTCTCCTCTCACTTTGTTTGCTACTTAAAAGGGGAAGAAGGGTCCAATTAAGAGTTTGTTCCCCCCCCCAGCGTTTTCAAAATTCAGGAACAAAACCACTACAGAGATTATGAGATTTGATACCATTTGCAGAAAACAGAATTCCAAAGTGCATGAAAAAGTCTTTTCAAATGCAAATAACAAGATAGATGGAAAATGCCTTTATAAGTGTAAATCATAGAATGGTTTGGGTTGGGAGGGACCTTTAAAGATCATCTATTCCACCTTCCCTTGCCACAGCAGGGACATCTTTCACTAGATCAGGTTGTTCAAAGCCCCATCCAACCTGACCTTGAGTACTTCCACTGATGGGGCATCCACAACTTCTCTGCACAACCTACTCCTGTGTGGCACCACACTCATTATAAAAAATTTCTTCCTTATGTCCAATCTAAACCTACCCTCTTTCAGCTTAAAACTATTGCCTCTTGTCCTCTCACTTGGTAAAGGTCTCTCTTCATCTTTTTCATAAGCTCCTTTATATATTGAAAGGCCAAAAGAAGATCTCCCAAAGGCAGTCTCTTCTCCGGGCTGAACAACGCCAGCTCTCAGAGCCTTTCTTCATAAGAGTGGTGTTCCAGCCCTCTGCTCGCTTTTGTGATAACTAAATCGAAGCATCACAAGAGTTTTGGCAAAGCTTCTGCTAGAGTACAGAGTGTATAAGCTGATCTCATTCTGATGCTAAAGTGATACTTTTGTGATAGCACAGTGAAAATATCAGATGTATTTGCGATAGATACAAGAATTGGAACACATTAGTGCTGCCACGGATTTGAATCACCGCCTTACTTTTACCTTTCTGAACTGTGTTTTCCTGCATATAGAAAATTTTCTAGCTTCTGCCACATACCGCTCTTGGTATCTCCAAATACAATGTAGTACTCCTGCTCATTAAGTAATTGACAATGAAAACCATAGAATTTAAAGGGGACAAGGAATAAAAACTTTTTTCTATCCATAGCCACAAACCTCAACCTGCCTGCAGGTGCATCCAACCACTGTACAGGAGAATATATATCAAACCCCCTGGTTTACACTTACAGAAGAAGGGTGTCTATCAGCTTTATTAACTAATCTGTAGGTACAAGCATGATAGTGCCAGGCATATGCAGTGCTTTGAACATTTCTTATCTAAACTCTGTAAAAAGGGGGTTTGGGGGGTTTTTTTGGCCACTGATGTTCTTCTATCCTTCCAGATCTTGAGAGCAATGCCAGGGAAGAAGGCACGGGCTGCCTGGTCCTTCCAGCACTGTTTTGAGCAACACTACACACCTTCACAGATCACTTGAGGGAACCAGTGGTTCTGTAGTACAGCCAGAAATGCAGTAGTCTGCAGGTGACATGAAAGCTTGCACATTAGATGCAGATGGAAACTTCAGCATGTGGTGCCTTCTTTATAGCTCCATTTGGGCCTATAGTGGAGAAAGATTTGATTTTCATTCTTTTCCTTAAAGTGCTTGGGATTTGATTCACCTTCCATTTACACAGGCGTAAGCTAAGGGCAATTTATTAATTTTACTGGGTTTTCATTAACATAAAGCTGGTGTAATGAGTGGAAAAAAATTACCCTGTGGCTCAGCATTTTCATCTTGGAGACTTGATCCAAACACACACGTAGGTTGGGCTTCACTCACTGGTGCTGCCTTTCTAAGTAATTTGGTCCCTTAATTGCAGAATCCAGAACATTTTGCTTCTTATACATGAGAACAGATTGTGACAACCTAAGTCAACACTGAAAACAGTAGTATAGTTACACACTGATCTTTTTATAGAGGGAAAAAAAAGAAAATATGGTTTAACTGCAATTAAACAGAATGCTAGTGTTACATTTTCTCCTTAAGAAAGTAAAAAGATGTGGAGCAAGACTGAAGAGTTGTGGATAAGTAAAAAAAAAAGTACAAGTAGAGCTGGCTGGAATATTTAGTCTCACAGAAGTATGAGTCATGGCAATATACAGTCTCAAAGACTGTAAAAAAATCAGGTTGGCTTTGTTGAAATTTTGTTTTAGAAGACACTTCGTAAATAACTCCAAAAGCCAGGATGACTGTTCTGCCACTTGCAGAATGAGATAGTTTAGTTTGAATTTACTTTATTCAAGAGCTGTAAAATAAAAGAAAGCAAACAGAAAACAGCTGATTGTTTCACTTGACCCAGACCAGGCCAGATTTCATTCCTATTTGGAATGACAGTGAGTTTATAAGTCCTGACTAATACTTCTGCAGAATTACTGGTTTTGGTTTTACCTGATGCTTTTTTTTTTTTTTTTTTTTTTTTTTTTTTTTTTTTTGATTGCTGCACACAAATACCTTTTCAAGAAAAATCCTTAGGAGAGTTAACATTTGGGGCTTGCATGGATTTGAAGGCCAAATCCAGCACTATTGATATTTTGACTGACATCCTCTGTAACGCAAATCCCTATGCAGTTATTTCTACATCAGGCCCATGCCAAAATTCCTGCTTAAATAACAGGCTTTCTTCTAGAAACATTTAGAATCTTCAAGAGATGGAGAATCAAGATCTTTCTAGACAATTTTTTTCCAAACACAAACTAGTACTCTTACCATCAAAAAGCACGCTTAGTTTTTCTGTTGATGTATCCTTGTTGACTTGTTTTGAAATAGCATCTCACTAACCCCTCGTATTGTAGGGTTTCTTCCATTTATCTCGTCATCTCCCCAAAGTCTTTCAGTTTTAATGAAGACTAAAATGTTACCAAATCTCACATTTGAGTAATGCCCTTTCCCTCAATTGCATGCATTACAGTTGGCAAAGTCAAAATTGATGCTCTTCAAAGTAGACCCTTTGTCCACTTGCTCTGGATGGGTTTGTACAAGTATTTGTCACTTACTACTTCACAATATGTGACATGGGCAAATTTTACCAGCAGTATTTCTACATCTGATTTCTAAGCATTAAACATCTATCCGGTTGTTTACTGAAAACATGTTCTCCTTTAAAGTCACTATCAAAGTCCCCCAATAAAAATCACTCTTTGATAATGCCTCAGTTGACAATCTACTTATTATTCAACTTTTAATATGGACTACACTGATCACAAAATTTAGCATCCTAAAAAAGTGGCTGCCCTGTCAGACAACGTCAGAAACAACTTACAAATTTCTATAACCAAATTTATATCCAATCCCAACCTCTGTTTCTCTCCCTTGGCTTAAATCAATAACTTACAAGGAAGATGTAAACACTTATTGCCCCCACAGAACTCTGTGGGAGTTGAGACATTCATCTTAGTTTGATAAATTCAAGCCCTTAATAAGATCACATGAAGACAGACTTAATTCAGTGTATTTCAGAAGTTTCAGTACATTTTAGAATTTGTTTAGAAAGTCATCCATCTGTTGCAGATTTTCTGCACCCCATATATCTTGCTTGTAAATCCTAGCTACAGACTTAAATCTGACCTAACATCATTCTTGCACTGCTCCATGATGACACAGCATCCTTGCACTACGGCAGCTAGTGCTGAGATACCACACACCTCAGGGGCATGAGTCAGCCAGGCTAATGGATGTCCACATGGGTTACTAAAGAGTAGCCAAGAGGAACTCTACTCAAATAATATTTCATGTAGGTTTTAAATGTCTGTAGATTTATTAATCGATCTCTGTTAAAAGACACGTATGGTTTGGAACTTAGTTTCAGAGGTACAGGGATTGGGATGGAGGCAAGCGAGATGCATACCGTTTATTCTCATTTATTTTATTTCAGGCATTTCATTTGTATAAAAATTCTTTTTCTTAGCATTTCTACGTTTTAAGTGTACGTGCATTTCGTTAGTCTTGAGTGACTTCTTCCTAGGTAGCTAGAGAAAAAAGTTTAAATTACTTGAGAAATCGAAGATATAGGACCAATTTACACAGCTTGGTTAGCAACCATTAACAATTCATATGAAATGTCTATTCTAAGATTAGGCTTTTATCCCTCCCTCAACGGATGAAAATTGCTCTGAAATTTAACATCAGAACAGGTGACGTAACGCAGAAGAAAAGCCTCACTGGTTCACACGCCAGCTGCTTGTTCAACTTGTTCAGCCTAAGGTGTTCTGCAGAAGCTATGACTGCCATTAACTTTTTTCAAAGAACAAGCACGAGTTTCCAGACACCCAGAGCCTGCAGGATCAGAATGCATCAGGACAGCCTTCCTACCCGTACTGCTGACGTAGTGGTGGCCATCTCCAGACTTTCACAGACCTGGGCTTCTGCACCAGCCCCGCCAGGCTGCAGCTCCCAGATCCCACCATTCAATTGTCTTGGCTCACAGTAGCAGCACACTGCTCTTAAAACCAGGAAACCACCTCCCAAGGTCTCCAAAGTCTCCAGTGTAAATGGAGGCTTTCAAAACATCCCAGGTACCTCTCAGAGAACTCCCTAAGATGACCAGCCACCAGGATGGGCACTTGGGCACCCAGCTGTGTGAGAGCCACCACGGGCACAGCCATCCTCCCGCCTCACCTGGACAGGGTGCCCTCATATATATACATCTATTGAGCTTTAAAGTCTGCCGAACTGAGCAACCAGCGTTCACACTCTTCTCAGTTTCACCCCTGCTACTGTTGGCAGCAGGCAGGGGAGGTGTCCTTCATGTAGGGAAAGCAAATGGGAATGCAAGGTAAACGTTTGAGAGTGTCACAGTGCATGCAATCACAGTTGATTCACTCTGAACCCAAGTGAAGCCAGCGCTGCAGGCTGAACGGTCTCCAGCTCGGGGAATTTTGCTGAACTCGTTGGCAGTTAACACCAACTTTTACTTACAGATTTAGGCATCGGGGAAAAAACCCAAAACAAACCATTAAAAAAAGGCTTAGGGGAACACCTTTACTCCTCCTTCCTGAATCTCAGTTCAAGTCCAGCTCCCCTCCTTCCCACCCTCCTAGCGTCACTCTACCTCAGTTTTGCCCTGCACTGCACTCAGCCCTTGGATGTGACAATGGGTGGCATAGGATGTTTGGGGTCATTTTCCACCTGCTTCTCCTCCAGGCCTTCCTCCACCGCTCCTGTTTTCTCCCTGCTCCTCTGCCCCAGCACAGGCCACCCCCAGGTTGCAGTCCCTCATCAGTACCTGCTCCCATGTGTGCATCCCCCACCGTGTCCCCATAATGTCCCCTTCTGCATGTCCCCACTGCCACTTTCTCAAACATACCTACACAGAGGTGCTACGCACCCCCCTCCCCTGTTTGGCACACAACAGGCCCTTCACGGTGCCAGAATTCATCAGCTCCCTCACGTGAAGTTTCACCTGGGCCAAAAGGCAGGTTCTCAGCCCACTCCTCCTGCTCAAGGTGAGGCAGATAGAAGGGGGGTCGGGTCCCAGTGAAGTCGCCCTGCACGTGCCCGGCCTCGTGGAGAGGCTGGTGTGAGCATTTGGCCCGAAAGCACTTGGCACAGCAAAGCTAATGGCCAGACGTGGAGAACTGCAACGGGATTCAAGCACGTCCCGCTCTTGCGGAAGTGGAAGTCACAAGATATAGTTTAGTTGTCGCTGCAGCAATGCACATCAAAACCTGGGATTTCTCTCCCCCTCCCAATTTGTTTTTGTTACTAAATTTTAAGTGAGAAATCCAACCGTAATCGTATTTAATTTGGATACAAGGTATTATTTACACTGTTCAATAAAACAATTGATTCCAATCAATTGCGCTTGAGCTTTCTCCATTTTAAAAGAAATGGATAATTCATAATAACGAGATCAATTTGTTCTCATTGTGGAATTCCGTAGGGGTTGGAAAAGGCATTTCCACCAGCATTGAACCCTCCCAGGCCACGAGAGGCATTCACACAGCTCAACAGCATCGTGGGGAGCCGTTCCCAACCACTCTGCAACTGCAGAGGGGCTGGTGCCGCGTAACGAGGCCTGAGCAAACAGCATCGTGTAGCCTTGGGATAAACTTTCGTGGCCCTAAGCAGAGAGGTAAGGTAAGAAGCTTTCCCTTCCCACTGTTTTTAAGTGTTGAGAAAAGCGCGTTGATCTTCCCCAAAAGGGTAAAAAACATACAGGGGTTTGCCCTGAGAATACACGCCCCTTTCTTTCTAAAAAGGCAAGTGGACAGTCGGTTTTAAGCTATAGGAGAGCAGGCCCTGCACAGCACATGGGAGGGAGAAAAGAGCAAACAATCCCCTTTTCCCTCCAATTCAACCAATCTGTCATCTCTTTTCCCTTTTGGGAGAAAAACTACATTTAGTCTGCATGTATGTACTTTATACAAGTACTTAAATAAAAACACAGTAACTGCCATACTCATATTGAATCTCTACCCTAGTTCAGTATCCTCTGTACAACACTGGTTATTAACAGAGGATTAGAGAAGAAATTACGTGAAATAATTCCAGTCCTGGGTGATTCTTCCTTTGGTAGACCATTGGTGCTCTCGCTACCAATATAGGGCCACACATTAGCTCGAGAGATGGAAAAGCTAACCCAACACTGTCAGAAAACTGAAACGACTGCATGGTTCCAAAACCGAGCTGGAAATAGGCATCATGATGGAGGTCTGGAAGACTGCAAAGAGCAACTCCAAACTAGAGCTGCTCTGCAAGTGACTATGAACAAATATGACCCAACATGTGTGAATAAAAGTCATGAGTATAAAAGGGAAACTGAACTGACAGGTGAGTGTTGCTTGGTTTTTTTATTTATTTGGTTTTGTTTTTCTTTGATTGCTTGCAAAACACTGTTAGGTTAATTTGGAATGGCTGTTTATTCCACAGAACTGGAGCAGCTAGACCCACTAAAGTCAAGGGATACTTCCTGCAGGCTTCAATAATATTTCCATCGAGGTTCAAAATAAATAAAACCAAAGATCCATAAAATCCCCTCTCTTTCTCAATACAAGGATCTATATTATAGTCACAAACAATCAGGTGATGCCCCTGGGATGTGGATTACAAGCCCATCTAGCCCACTATCTAGTCTCCAACAATGGCTGTTAGAGAAACTTTAAGAAAAAAGTGTGAGAAGTAGGATAAACATAAGATGACTTTCCCTCTGATACCTTTTATCTGCCAAACACCATACTTCCATAAAAGCCTTGAAATAATCTGACCTTAAGTTTGTACTAGTAGCTATATTCCAGGCAATTGTTTTCCATTATTCATTCATTCAGTATAGTTTCCTGCCCATTGAATCCATCAGGTCCAAATGAGCGATTTCGGCAGACCAAGATGCAGATTCAAGCATGAAATAGTCATGTACTCTTCAGAGGCTTTTCCTTTCACTTCTGCCTTTGTTCTGTGTATGGGACTCCTAACCTGGAGGGCTGTATTACTTCCCCCTCCTTTATTTAACCAAGAAAGGAAAAAGAGAGCCTCCCTAAAACCCCCACACCCTCTTTCCTCTTCACAAAAAATGCCACATACCTGCCATTGTCAACTCCATCACCTGTATGCTTGGATTATTTCAATATGTTAACATTGCCATAAAAGTGTAAATATACAAGCAGGGGTTCTGTGTCTATATTTTCAGACTGCATAATTCAGAACTGAATACAATTTTCAAAGCAGTCTCCTTTAATCGGCATGATGTAGAATTAACCAACTGGAGTTACCTTTTTTATGTAACAAGTATAAGCTAAGATTTGGTTTTCATCTAGAAAGACAAAGTGAAGTTTCAAGTTTTCATGTCTTTGACATAGTTTAATGGACAATGTGATTTTTCAATTTAATTAATCTAACCTTCCTAAAGTCAGTGTGAGATAGCACAGACCAAAACCTCAGCTGACATACATTGGCATAAATTGAGTAAAGACAGTGCTCTCATTAAATAATTGCAGAGATGTAGAAAAACTAAAAAATATTTTTAGATGCTACCCATAGGGACATGGACACATACACAACTGAAACTAATAATTAAAAAGCATATAAATCTCCACAGTGTGCACTGCAGTTTTGTGAGGAGGAATACATAACTAGAGAAACAACTCACAGGCATCCTTTTTGTCTTGCGTGTTAATCATCTTAGCTCAGATTCTCTCAGAACATGAGCTTCGTCTCATCCCTTTCCCAAAAGAATATCATAGTGCAAATTGCCTCTGATTTTGCCCGAGAGAATTGGTAAGATTTAAAAGTGTGGGTAGACAGGACAACTAAGATAAATTCAGAGTCATCCATTCGGAGAATCCTTAACCCAACCCAAGAGACGCCCAACTCCTAAAATTGGGACAGTCCCAATACCAGTTAATTTGAAGTGTTCTATAAATGTGTGCTCTTTTAAAACTCTATATTTGACTGTCTGTTTCAAAGTTCACTTTATAAAGCAAAGAGGGTTTTATTTGTAGGCAAGTTTTAAGTGAACACTTTTGCCCCTGCTCACGTGGGAACAAGGATATTTGCTGCTCACATCATCCACCACTGATTGTTCTGCTTTAGAAGTTCCAGACATTCAAGCTGAACCAACAATAAGCACTGGATGCAAAGAAAAGCCAGCAATCACAACAAACAGACCGAAGAGAATTGTCACACTGAAAATTGTTTGATCAGACTATTTGGTAAAGGCTTGTAAACAGTAGAAGAATCCAAAATGCTAATCAACTCGTAACCAGAAAAGAATTTCCAGTAACTTACTGGTACCCAATAAATTGGCCAGATTTCATTACCAGGTTTCAGATGTATCCTTACTTAGTAAGTACCGTGGCAACACTAATGAGATATGACCTCTCTGAAGTCCTCATCTGGATTGGATCACTATCTCCTTTCATCTTTCTTCTCTCTCATCCGAAGTCTGAGCTCAGCACAGCAGGACAGAGAGCTCCTATTAACAAAGCAGGTTCTCTTTCTTCTACTGCTCCCTGGGATATTAACACGCCTCAGCACAAGGGGAGAGCTTGCTTTCTTCTTTTACCAGGTCTATTGTCTTTATACACACACGACTTGCAGAGTTAGTCCACAGATCAAAAGACCACCTTCACCTTCAGTCTCTTTTGTGATTTCTACTTCAGCTGACTGACCGGACCACGCTCAACAGTTCTGCAGTAGTTAAACAGTGGGACAATGCTTCATCTCTTATCTTCTATGGAAGCAAAGATTTGGAAGCAAATATCTAGTTCCGTGTGGAAACGTAAACTAAACTGAATCTTTCAGATTCCCAATGCATTTTTTTTTGTTGTTAACTGAGTCCTTCTTGAAGTTATCCTCCGCACTGGAAATATATTTTTTCTTTAACAAAGCCAGTGATGGAAATTGTTTACTACCTACTAATAAATCTTACTCATGTATAATACTTGGCATGTGGAAAATGTTGTAGCAAATAACACTTTATTGCATGATATTAACTGAAGCATTAAGTAGATCTAGTTAAATTGGAATGTTATCTTACTGTGTAAATTAACTTTAGTAAAAACCTGGGCAAAAATTTCAAGGTTACCTACCTAATTTTAAGCAAATGCAACCACACTTTTGATCCCTGATAGAAGCATCCTCTGTTCATTCTGGCATGGGTCCATAACACCAAACATATCCATAAAATTTAGGAGAATTGTAGCTGTTCAGCACATTGGGGCAGGGGCCAACACACAGGACATATGGAAACACAGCTTTCAGGCTTAGACCCTTGGAATCAGTGGAGCAAGACATTCGTGCCTTTTCTGGATCTGGGCCTTACTTCCGTTGGGCAACTTTGATTTAAGCAAGCACCTATGCTAAATAGCCTATTTTTGCAAATGTGGTTAACTAGCGTGATCCATAGTGGAAGAAACAAACTCAAAAGTACACTACCACTGCTATTTTACTCATCTCATTCCATGTGAAACTGTCTTTCAACGTATATCTTGTGTCATTTAAAAATATATACAGCTGGTGTTTAAGACATTCTTTTCTCCTTATGAGCATCATCTCTCTCTATACCTGTTTACATGCCATACATTGCACCAAAAAACCCCAAACACCTGAGGATTAAAATGTGTATTCCCACATTTGGCAGTAACTACTGCAGTAGAAATGGAATTGACATTTTGCTGTAATTGGAATGCACAACTCTATAAATATTTATCATTTATTACATCTACCTCCACCCCAACAGTTAAGCACTATGGGTCAGACTAACCTGCAGATTATTATACCATTATGGTGTTGATTTGCATTTTAATTACAATATTCCCTTTTAAAAGAGAAAGACAGGGAGAATTCCACAATTAAGGAAACTGGTTTTTTCAGGCGCAGCAGTTGTTGCTGTTGGCCTTCCTCATTTTAAACAAGAGGCAAAAAAATGTCCATGCACTAAAACACAGAAACGTAGAACTGGCTTTTATTCTGTTCCCTCCAACTCTGGGAAATGTTTGGAGTATATGTTGATGCCCACAATGGTCAAGTAGAAACATTCTCCTTGTGGTCAGCTACACACAATAGTTATTCCTTGCTGTCACCTTCAGACTAGTGCGTAAGTCAGGAGGAGGAAAAAGAACAGAGAAGTTAAAGGACAGTTCTAGTAAGGACTTCAGGGAAAATGAACACCACACAGTGTTATTTATTTCCACACTGCTCTCTTGCAGATGGGAACTTTGTGACTGGACATGTTGGAGCAGACCTTAATCTTGGCCTCCCAGATCTCAGGTGAGGGCTCTCAAAGTTCTGGCTATGGGCTGTTCTGGTCATTCTTCCCACGAATTTCAAAGTCCTGTATAAGATTCAGCTATTTATGACCTGGCATTTTCTAGTCTTATGTTAGTTCACAAGCAACTCCTACCCAACACACAATAAATCAACAAAAATGGGATGCTAAGGATGCTAGAGGGTTGTACCTTCATTAAGAAAACTCAGCACGATTTGTACTCTCAAATATTCATTTGATCATATAACATCTGTGTTCCTGGTATCATCCACATCAGGAGTTCATTCAGCTCTGGTCCGATTAGCACACTGCCAGTAAACAAGGGATTTAAGGGTAGGTGGATCCTTGGCATAGGGGATAAGAACTCCAGTACTTGGCAACAGAACTCAGGCACATTTAGCCCACAGGACAAAAGTTCGGATGTAAAGAAGGAAGGACATCTAATAGACCATCTGCATCTTAAAAAGGTTTAAATAATATACTCTAAGATTTTGCTCAAGAAAAAAAAGAAAGAATGCAGGCAGAAGGGGACAGTATATTATAATATGGGAGAGAGGTGGCAGGGAGGCTTCACCCAGCAGAGGCCAGAAGATTCCCAATGTAAATAGCGTGCAGAACCAGACCTCGGGGGAAAAGAAAGTAAGGTTTTTCCTGGGGACCCAGACTAGATCATATAGCAATTGCTGTGATTTAGGAAGCCACCAACTTACTGGGTTGAAAGTAACACTAGAGAAAAGGACTCACCCTGAAAGAACACAGAACTGGAGGAAGGTTTATAAGCCTATTTTATTTCCACCTCATTTTGTATTTTCTCTTTCCTTTAAGAAGTCCGCTTTTCTAGTTTATATTTGATCTCAATGACTAGAAATCTCACTTTTTAAAAAGGTGCAGGAAATCTAGCTCAAAGCTCTGGGCTCCTGGAGGATCATAGCAGTGACACCTTTTTTCACTTCAAAGAAAATATCTATAAGCCAGTGCTATTTATTGCAAACAAACCTGAACCACTATGGAAGGGTGCCTCTGTTCTTTCCGCTTATTACTGTGCAAGCTTCTTTCAATTACAGTATATTGCTTTATTACAGAATATTCTGGACCAGTTGAACCTCATCTAAAAAAAAAAGAAATCCTTGTTTTACTTGGCCCTGAATTATGATATTAAGATCCAAGTCTCAGAAATGGACCATATTCAGTGGATCAATATATATTTATCTTCATGTATACTTTAATTAATGGATAACAACAACACTGAAACTTTAAGAAATAAACAATCTAGCTTTTACTACTGTAGATAGTATGCGTCTAAGTCAGACAAAGCCAGAACCAAAATAAAGTTAAAGGCTTGTTCTTTGCCTCAAATCACTTATATATACCGTCATTCTCACCGAAACAAAGTAATACTAATATTCAATTCAGCAGACTTACCTGATATGACCAAGAATTTACAAGCAGGGTCACAATGCATAAACCAGGAACATTAATTCATTATGAAATAGACCAGCAATACAGGACATATATGCCAGATACTGTGCAATGACAGGAAATGAGTACTCAGTGCATAAGCAAGTTACAGCTGATACGAGCCAAATATATATGAACTGACGGATCACTGAGAACTGGTGTCTTCTGGGTAAAGCTTCCTACTCAGACTGACAGGAGATACCCCAGCTCCTGAACTTTCTTACCAACCTGGAATTCTGCATGGGGGGGGTGGCACAATCTGTTCGCATGAAACACTGACACAATGAGAAGAAAGTTGTCCTCCGTTATTTTTCTAGTTGTTTTGAAATTTCCAGCCCGAAGTCTTTCTCACGAACAGGTGCAGGTGTGCAGGATCCTACCTTGGATTTATGAAGAGAAGCACCGAGAAAAGCATCTCTCTTCTGCTATGCCATGGACAGAGAAACAGTGCTTTACTGTCCCACCTTCCCCCAATGCTGGCCCATGAAAAGAAACTACATAGTGTACCAGGAAATTGGAAGATGACATAGGAAATTAAAATGTAGAATGATTTTTACTTTTCCTTGAACAAGTCTCAGACTAGAGTAACAGCACCTCTTAGATTTGTCTATGTACACAAATTTGCACCAAATCAATGAAAGTGGAGAGTTTTAAGCATTGATTTAAACTGGAATAAATCCCTACAAATGCATTGTTTGAAACTGGAATATAGCACTTCAGTTTAATTCAGTGAGCTACTGAGTTTAGCTTAGTCAATATTTTATTTATTTTGATTTAAATGCCTTGAAGATACCTCTCCAGCATGTTCCACGCCTAATATACTATTAACAGTGCATGTTAAAATTCAACAGCATAAACCAATCGATTCAAGGGGAACTCACCCAGCTGCCTATTGAAAACTCCTTTTTCCTTTTTGTCATTTCAGAATTAGACCTTAACCTGCCTAAGAAAGAGATTTTGCAGCAGGTCAGAAGCTCAGTGAAACTAACTCTAAGACAGATGTGTCAGTGGCAATTTAATTCAAGTTAATTAGGAAATTGAAAAACAAAATGGTCTCAGCTGATCTAGTTAAACTTGTGTATTAAGCTTTTGAGAGCGAATGTATCTCGGATAGGATAATATTCCAGCTTTGTTACTGAGATACAAGTGGCTTTTAGAGAATGTGCAGCCAACTAATGAATAGTTGTGCTTATCAGAGAATTTAATTTGGCTCTAGCAATATCATTCCAACTAAATAGATAATTTGCTTTACATATGAGCTTGATATTGTAAAACACCATAGCTACTACTGCATGAATATGTTACTAGGAAACACAGGGTTTGTAATTAGCCATCTTAATTATGTCTCTATAATCAAAGTGAATGCATAAGTTCGAAGAATGAATTAAAAACCTGCAGTTTATCTCTTGGCTTATTAATAATACAATATAAGCACTTGTTTTAACATCTTTATGTTCTACCTTTAAAATTTTTTCTCTATGTAATATTATCTTAACATTAACCTAGATCTTAACAGCATCTTGAAACATCTGGAAACAGGAGGAATAACAGCTTCCTTCTCAGTAGTCATGGCAGAAGACAGTTTTGCTATTTCTTACATGCTATCAGACCTCACATGGGACAGTTGCTTTCCTACAAGATTAGCTATAAGATAAAAAAAGGAGCTCCAAAGCAGTTAATTCGCTCAGCTATTGCTCCAAGAGGCAATTTCTCTCCCTGCACAACTGCCCTGCATTACCTCAGTGTCTTCTGCAGATTCCAGTGGAGGAAAGCTTTCTGTTCTAATGTCAAACACAAAATTCTGCAAGTCTGGTTTTCCTTATGAGGAAAGCTGAGATGTAGATGGGCCAAGGTTGAAATTTTCCGTGTCACCTCAAGGATTTGGAGACTCAGGTGTCATTTATTTTACACAATTCCCCAAGCCCCTTAGGCAGCTATGAAATAGTCCCAGCCTACATAGCAGAAATAGTGATAACAATTCCTGGTCTGCAGAAAATAAACAGGTCCTGAGCACACCAAAATCATCGGTCTCCTTTCCATTGCCACATATTGTAGTTTTAATACTGCTGTCTAAGCTAAGCAAAAGGCAGTGCTTGCTTGTACAGCCCAGGGAGAACAGAAATACACAAAAGTAGTAAAAAGAAAAATGAGTGGCAGAGGCAAGTCCCTTTCTTTTACAATACCGGTAAATTTAAGTTACTAACCCTGAATTATATTTACAAAAGTTAAAAAAATAAATTTATTTACCCAACTTATATCTAGTTGCAAAATTCTTTTAAGTAGGAGTACTCTCCGAGACTGTTAAGAGGGACTTAGTAGTTAGGTCATCTCATTAATGCCACACAAAGGTTTGCAAACAAAATATTTTCATACCACAGTTGAAAGCATCAGCAGATTGCCTCTTGAGACAAAGAGCATTGCTGCTTGTCTTCAGAAAGCATAAGTAGGTTCAATACCTTTTTAAAGCATTTGCCAAACATGACAAGGAGAGCACGACACGTTATTTGGCAGAACAGCTCTAGAGAATGAGGCCAACTTTTAGGTATTCTTTGGAATTGTGCCAGTCAAACTCAACCTCAGAAGACAGACATATCACCAACAGGGTTAATCACCACAGTTTGTTGGTTTATTCCCCCCCCCCCCCCCCCCCCCCGATTTAGCAAAATCCCTTGAATGAGCAGAACCGTTACAAATAGCGTGCTTGCACCAAATGGCTGTAGCAAACGATGCCCACGTGCAATATGACAGTTGGCTGGTAGGAAGCTCAGATACAAGCAGGTAGAACATCCTGTTTAAAGTCCGCTCTTGTCATGCAAGCAGATTTACCAGTGAAAGTTCTGTCATCAGATTCACCTAAAACCAGTAGTTAGTGCAGAAACCTATCACAAGTATCACGCGGCTTTCATTTTCAAGAAGCTTTCTGGTGATTCTTTGAGCCACTGCCCTCTTCCCTACCCTCCAGCTGATTTCTTAATAGGAGGGGTTGCTTCAGGTCCTCACTCGATCTATTTAAACCATTGAGAAATACAGGCAATCTCACTGATCAGCATAGGGACCTAAAAAGCCAAATCAAACCATGTGTCAGCAAGTACAGATGACAAGAGTTAAATTAGATCAGCGTGGTGTGATAAAGACTGTGCTTGGATAGCAATCTACTGGCTTCTCCATGAAAGCATGAGGTTTTGTAAACCAGCTTCTCAAAGTCATATGGGGTCTAAATGTTTTGTAAGTTAAATATATCAGGTTTACACCAGAAATCTGGACTACACTGACGCAATCAGCGTAAGTCAATTGCTTCTTACAGAAGTCTCTACACAACAGCACAATAGCAGAGAACAGTCTGCCGGTGTTCTCAACTCCCACTGAACTAAACTGGAGATGACATTAAAGAGCGTCACAAGTCACCATTCACCACGTCTTCAAACCTGAACTTTAATTCATAGAAAGAAGACATTAGAAGCGACAGGGATGGGGAGTTGTCATGGTTTAACCCCAGCCAGCAACTAAGCACTACACAACAGCTCGCTTACTCCTTCCCCCACCCCCAGAGGGATGGGGAAGAGAATCAGAAAAAAATAAACCTCATGGGTTGAGATAAGAACATTTTAATGATTGAAATAAAAAATAAAGTGTAATAATAATAGCAGCGAAAAGGAAGATAACAAAAATAGTGTAATATAACCCAAGAAAGACAAGTGGTGCACAATGTAATTGCTCAGCACCTGCTGACCGATGCTCAGCCAGTCCTTGAGCAGTGATCTGCTTCCCCCAGCCAACTCCCCCCAGTTTATATACTGGACATGACATCACCTGGTCTGGAATGCCCCTTTGACCAGTTTGGGTCAGCTGCCCTGGCTGTGTCCCCTCCCGAATTCTTGTGCCCCTCCAGCCTTCTTGCTGGCTGGGCATGAGAAGCTGAAAAATCCTTGACTTTAGTCTAAACACTACTTAGCAACAACTGCAAACATCAGTGTGTTATCAACATTCTTCTCATACTGAATCCAAAACATACTATACCAGCTACTAGAAAGAAAATTAACTCTATCCCAGCCAAAACCAGGACCAGAGTTCAAAAAAAAACCCCAAACCAAACCCAATCCCCAAAAGGTCAATTAATAACCCGTAATAAACAAAGGGGCAGTGGTTCAAGGAGTCAGGTACTTGCTTTTGCTATTAGCCAAGAGGGCATTACAGAGCCTTCACTACTAATAAGCTCAAGTTCCTTTGTGAGTTGATGAGAAGCTCAAAACATTTAGGCACCTAAAAATATCATCTTTGATTTGTACACTCATAAAAATTCAGAGGGGGCTATGCTGTTAAACAGTCATTATAAGCTCCCAATCTCAAAACCGCCAAGCCTTTGGAAGTTCCTGTCTGCCCTGAGTTGTGTTAGTTACCAAAGAGTAATTTCCAGCAGAAATTTCAAGTTACTCAAGAAAATCATGAAACATTCTCTGTGCCAAAGGCAGAATAAAAGGTTTGGGTTAA
Organism: Astur gentilis; assembly: GCF_929443795.1. Classification (NCBI taxonomy): domain Eukaryota; kingdom Metazoa; phylum Chordata; class Aves; order Accipitriformes; family Accipitridae; genus Astur; species Astur gentilis. Next base: position 11,671,522 of record NC_064899.1, on the reverse strand, counting down.
GTCACTACAGCAGCTCTGTATCACACGAGGACTTTCTCTACATAATAGAAAGCAAAAATAAAAATCTTCAGCTATCCAGGTATGTGAGTTATAAAGAAGATTTTCCTCTGATCCCAAAGGTAGAGTGCAAAACTTCATGCAGTTGATACTCTTAGTCTGCATACAAAAATTGGCTAATGTTATATACAAAAAGCACTAGCATTTAATTAGTTTTAAATAAGCTCATTCATGTGCAAAAATAAGAATGGAAGGTACAAAACAAGAATATGTGGCATACTGAAACTTCAAAAATTTATGTATGGAGAGCCACATGCACCCATACGGACAGCAACAGAAGCAGAAAATCCAGCCATAAGGAGGCATAAATCTGTAAAGAGCATGTTAATTAGACATGTGGGAGTGATAAATAGCAGATCACACACGATTACTGGATGAAGGAAAAAAAAGGACTAAAGTGTTCAACTGGAAAAAGACCAAATGGAAGTGAAGACAATTTAAATACTAAAAGAATGAAGAGCAAATACAGAGTCATGACCTATGGTTAAGGAAGGGGAAAAAACCCCAAACAACCAACCCACCAAAAACCTAGAGAAGTACTTCCGCTACCATCATGAGAAGAGATTAGAAAAGTTTCTTTATGCCAGAATTCTCTAAGACAAAACATATCAGCCTAGCTGTCCAAAAGAAGAAGATGCACTGATAAAGTATGTTATACAAGCCAACATTGATACAAGATAGTATAACATGTTTTGATTTTGATATGGAACAAGAAAAAGAAAACGGATAACAATGGGAAAAAATATCTCTAGGAGGAGAATAAAATGAGACAAACTGGATTATGAGGTAAAAGAAAAGAAAAATTACAATATAGTCAGTGACAAATTAAGTAAAGTAGGAAAAAAGTTATCAATGTGATTAGCCATAATGCCAAGTCCTAAGATAACTTCAAAGAGAAAAGTCAGGTGATTAACAGAAGCAACTTAGGGGATGTATAGTACTTGGTTAGCTATATTTATACGAGGTAAGCAAAGAAAGGTGCACAAAATATAAAAGTCTCCACTGGTTACAAAATTTCCACACAATAAAGGGAAAAAAATAATTCCTTGGCTATGAATGTGTCTAGGGCAGCTGTTCAACCAGATCAACACGTGAACAAACTGCATGGGTAAAGTTTCGCTCCAGTGTGGAAGAGGGATGGGAAAATCCATTCCAGCCTTGTTCAACATCTCCCACGTACAGCCAAGTAAAAAGGTACTAATTGCACCCCACTGAAATTCCACCCAGAACAATAAAATCAAGTGGGTTTTTTGTTTGGTTTTTTTGGTTGTTGTTGTTGTTTTCTTTAAGACAAACATTATCACGTCAGTCCAAATAATTTCCCGGTTTGTTTGGTTTTTTTTTGTTTTTTTTTTAATTTAAATCAGCATCAGATCATGGTTAGTCACAGAATATGTTTACAGGAAAGCTTGCAGAAAAGTATTCTCAAGCAATGCAAGTTATTATTCATTAATACACCTTTCCCAGGTCAAGCCCACTCAGAACAGATAAATATTTTGGGTTGGATTTTGGGGTGGGGGGTGTTTTGTTTTCTTCCTCCTCCCTGTATTTTCCTTCCAGAAGCTGCTGCTTCAATTACCATGGTCAATTGGATGACCAGGTCATCATCAGCAATTCATCACAGTTCAAATGACTGTTTCCTAACATGCTTCAAGTAGCTGCTAATATTTATGATGTGTATTTCCGTTCTAAAATAGCAGCGCAACTTCTGTGCAAGTTCTCCACATGCAGTACACTTCTCTCTCCTTTCCACACCCACAACATTATCTTATCGTTCTGCCACCATATATCTTCCTGAACCTAACTCCAGGCAGATTTTCTTCAAGTTTCCTCCTGCATGCAGTTCTATTATTAAAAAGTCAAATCCTCTGTAGGCTTTGTGCAACACCTAAAGCAAATGCTGGTGGTGGCATTTGACCTCGCAAACCTACCTGGTTAAGTGACATATAATACCTGTTTCCCTATAACATACCAGCCTTGTGACAAACACTGCTGTCATTTATAAGGAACAATTTTTTTTAATTTTTTTTTTTTTTTAAGTAAAAGATTTGCACCCCACTCGTTGTGGCTTTTCTTAACCTCTGTGTAAATTTCATGCCTCCATTTTTCATCACCTTGCCACCTTCCAGTAAGAACAGATATACCTATGCTCACTTAAGAAACAAGGTTATGAAATTGTAATCCTGCTTCTGGTTCTCTGATGGAGTGCATCTGAGTTTAGCTTTTACTATACATGGAATAGTCAAATGTTCAGTATTTTTTACCCTGACAGCTGACCTACATCTCTCCCAGGGGATGAAGGTTTTACAGGTGTTTTTACTCTCCACTGTGGGACCCCAAAATGGTTGAAGAAGGTAGAAAATGTTTTAAAGCACAGTTAACACCAGCTTTGTAATTTTATTATCAAAGAGTAATTTGTCAACTCTTTGAGGAGTGTAGAGGAAGACAAACAGTGAATCCACCCAGAAGGAATTGCCACCAAATTCTGCTGTGGTGTACAGTGCGGACATCCCCTCCACACTTCATAAAAAAAATGTGAAAAGCCGGTCTAAGACTAGAAGGTATGCACTGGTAGTGAACAAAATGGAATTTAAAGAGACTGGTGCAGAGAGAGGAGAAGCAATACAAATCCAGAAATCAAAGGAAAGATGAAGAGTCCTAATTAGTGACAGTTATTCTTACAGTGTATCCTACTGTCTAATGGAACAAAACCATGAGCTGATCTAAAATCATGGCAGTAAAAAAGGACAGGAATTCCACACGTAACTTCAGACTTTCTTTCAGCCTCATTGGGGAAAAAGGGAGATGAGATTCTCTTAGCCCAGAGAAGCAGTAAAATTTTAGGACAAGCCAGCTCCAGAGTTTAGAAAAAAAAAGTTTAATCTATCAGGGCCCCAATACAACCAAAATATTCCAGTATTCTAACAACTAATTCAATGAGAGATGGGGCCAACCAGCCACTTTGGTTAATTTGGGATTATCAGAAACCAATTAAGCAATTGATTATAAAACACCATTTCAGAAAGTAGAGAGAATTGGTTGAAGAAGCTTTCATTACTGCAGAATCTGGGATGCAGATCAGTTTCAGCTCTGAGGGGACCAATGGAACATTTGACTCTGCTACATCAGAGATTCCCTTTGTTAAATACATCAAGGAAATTGTGCCTGGGATTAACAGTCTTTCAAAGAAGTTCTTTATTTTCTCCATCTCTCTGCTAATATACTCCTACAATTCTCTCTACAGAACAATCTGCTTTATTTCAAGCTTTGTTATGCTTGTTTTGTAGTACTTGAATTAAAAAAAACACAACCAAAACAAACCAAAAAACTCCAACAAACCCAACAGTACTACAGTGAAACAGAACACTTAAATAAGGTTGCCTGTCAGTCACTTTTGAAAGAGATAGTTACACGTAAACAATTTCATTACTTGCAGTAACTTATTATAGTGCTATATGGTCACTTGATCCACGTGAAATGCAATATAGAAGTCAGAATAGTAATGATTAGCATTAAATACTAGTTTTCATTATTTCAGTATACTTTCAATGGTATTTTGTGCAGTGGATTATTTAACCACAATGAAAAAAATTTCTGTGCAAGTATATGTGTATACAAAACAGTTAGAGGCAACGGAGGATTTGCTGTCTGCACACAGTGTAACATATTTTGTTAAAACTTTGAAGTACCATTATGTTAAGCGAAATGTATTATGATGCAGAGATTAAAATGCATTTTCAATTGATTCACTTTTCCAATTAAATTTATGGGCAGCAGAAACATAATGACATTATCCACAAAATTGTACCAGATATGATAATAGCACCCAACTGCATCTGTGCTGTAAAATGTATAACAATAGTGCACTATCACTGGTTCTAATTACCTCCTATCCTTTAGAGAGTGGCAGGTGGCCAATGAAATGTGGATATAAAACCAGAATATAATCAGATGAAGGGAGATGAAACTGTTATTGGCTTTTAGTTATGTAAATTAAGAATTTTACTCAACAAGTTATTTAGTCATCCTGATGAGTAGAAACATTCATTTGGAAGACTAATTATACAGTACTTACTATGATTAGAACACCCAACTGTACTTTATACTCTTTGTGATAGAAATATCTTGAATTATATTAAGTTAGTGGTGAGAATGAATTTTGTTTATTTCTTTTACGGGAAATCTCCAAAGAAAACCTAGTACAGACAAAAGCAATTGGCACAGTGGTGAACCTGTAGGAAATGCTCTCTCCTCTAAATTGGTTCTCTTGCTCTGCCTTTCAGACCTGCTTTGAGTCAATATCTTGCACACAGATGTACTCAACTACTAGAAACAGTCTTTCAGATGAAGCACAAATGGAGGTCCTGATCACTCGCGGTCTCTTGAGATGGCACAGCACATTTAAAAGGATAGCCGTGTTTGCTCACATCCTACCAGGATTCCTTAGCTGCTAGGCTAAGCAAATAGCAGACCCATTTCCTCCACAAATGTTTGACTGAAGTATAAAATAAACTGTGACTTGTGCTCTGCCCATAACCATATCACATTTACTTCATACAAACATGGTTATTTCCTACCACAAATACCCTCAGAAAGGACAATTTTCACTTGGGTTTTGCCAAAGGGGAAAAAGCCTCCATTATGCTAATTTCTAAAAGGCTGGGTTACTTAACTACATGAGTCACTCAAACAATAACAACATTTCATGCTTTATTTAATAGATTGGCATGTCATGGACTGTGACTTACACAGGTGTATGGATTGCTTGTAGATTACACAACAAGAATAATTCACTAAGATATTTTGCATGACAAACCCCCAAAAGTATTGTGTTAGTTCACGTTCATTCTAAAGTGGAAGGAATTAAACTTCTGACATAAATGCCTCAAACACTGAACATTGTGGGAGATGAGAGAGATAGGGGACTGCAGATAAGGAAAACAAGGGAACAAGCAGAAGGTTTTATCCCCCAAAGACATAACAGGGTCTACTAAAGTTCACTGTGCAAGTTTCCATTGATTTTGCAAACAAAGTGCTAAAATACCGTAGGTTGTAGCATTAAAATTTCCTAACAATGTAAGACAATTTGTTACTATTCATTGCCTCAATTACTGCAGGTACAATTATCCTCCTTCACAGTCCCACTGACAAACACAAACTTCAGTAAGGAAACAATACTTTTCATCTTCAGGATTCTATACCATCATACTATGGTTTTGTGCAATAACAAAAAAATTACTACTTTTTTTAACCTTGTTAGTCTTTGTCTTCTTATCAGAATTGCTGAATTGAATCAACACTTAACTCCATTTTCAGATTTTTTTTTTTTTCCTTTTCTCGTTTTTACCTGCTTCTTCGCACAAAGAAGCAAGCAGGTTTCCAGATAGCTACTGTCTGTTGAATATCCAACTTCCAGGGATAATCTCAGCAAAGGTGAAGTAGAAACAGTCCTGATTTACAGATATTCTTTCTTCTCTTTTTTATATAACAAAAGATGACAGGATTTGAAATCCTTCATGCTATCTCTTACTCATTTAGAATAAAGAAAAGCTGCTTCAGAGTCACAACACTGTTGATAGTCTCTTCACTGGGGAAACGTTCTCACCTGCTTACTCTGAGTTGGGACTATGTTGGATATAAGGTACTATAGAGGCAGCAGGTGGGGGGGCCTTAATCCCGTGGCTGCAGCAACTATTACAGGACACCTTAAATGAATCCGTGCCTGACATCCAATGCCTCCTTTTCTCAGAGGAAAAGGACAAATAGTGTGACCCTCTGGGAGTCCTTGCTACTGAGGCAGTGGCCATCAGACACAGGTTTTGTGCCCAGAAGATAAACCAGGAGTGGAGTCCTTGGGATGGAAGATATCCCAAAATTTTGCACCCACAGTTGGTTGGGGCAGGGCCCTGAGTTTTTCATCCTCTTATGAAATGTCAGGAGCCCCTACCTGCATTTAAGAAAGTGGCTGTTGTCCTGTGCAGCCCCATATCTCCTGACTCCTACCATTCAGGCCACCCTCCCAGCCACAGTCTGTGTTGCATCCCACTACCTTGTCACTCTTATTGCTTGAGGGCCAGAGATGGGATCTCCGGTACTCTTTTTGCAGAGCACAATGACCACTCCATCAGCTCGTTAGCCACCACATTCAGAGAAGGGAGACATAGTAGAATTGCAGCAGAAAAGCCTAAGAGGGCTCTAGTACCATGACAAGGCTGCATGTGCAGCTGATGTGGTGGCAGGGACTAAGTTAGAGTACAGGGTGGAAACTGGGTGGGTATTTTTTGACTTGTTTAGTTACCATGCAGGAGACCAGTCTCAGAGTCCCAGCAGAATACCCTTAGAAAGTATAGCTGCCCTCACAGTCAACAGACCAGCGGTACGTATCATCTCTCCTCTGAGTCCAACACCCTAATGCCACAAAAAGCCTCTCACACATCCTTCCTTTCCCCCACAGCAACACTTAAAGAAAAACATTGCACCTACCAGGATGGCAGCGTAGGGCATTTCCACAGGAAGCTCCCAGTGCTGGGTTGGAAAGGGAAGAGATCGAAGGATAGTCTCTGGATGTATCTGTATAGGGTTCTTTTGCCAGGTCTCATCATGGAGACCTTAGAAAGGTATGAGCATTTGCAGGGTCCTCTAAACTCTTCAACAGAGCAGTCCTGGGATCCAGGGTGCCCAAGCATCTGGTGGGCTTGGTGGTACGTTTCCATCTAAAGATCTGTTGTAGAGCTCTATAACAGGGCACACCTACTGGGTCTTACACAAAGAACAGTTACCAGAGGTCTCCAGAAGCACAACCTTCACTCCCTCAAGCTCCTAGCATTGCTCAGCAGTCTTCTTGCATCCAGTGGCAGTCACACAATTAACAGCCTTCTGACTCCCCCACCAAATCCTCTGCCTCTGGAGAAACCGTTTGTTCAAAATCCTTTTGCTAGTAGCAGCAGGAGATAGGCCTGAAGACAGGACTACAGTGTTAAGTCCAAGGCCCACCCAGGAAGCAAAGACAGGCACACCTAGGCTGTGGCTTAGCCAGGGCTGCTGGGTCCTGGCTGAGCTGAAATAGGGCTCCTAGGCTCAGGTGCAGGGGTGGGTGGGGGCCCAGGTGAGGATGATCAGGGCCATTAAGGTCGAGTAGTACCCTCAGGGCCCAGACAAAGACACTTAGCTCCAAAACTGTACTACTGCTTTTAAAAAAAAACCCCACTAATGTAAATATAGCCACTATGGATAAGTACAAAGGAAGGGCAAAACAGTCACAGTTTGCCTTGCATCTCTGGTAGAAGAATCTTTTAGCCTTAATCTATTACTTTCATGTGGAACTGAAAAAAAAGATGTGAATAACTCACAAAACCCTCTATAGAATCATGTCATTCAATAATAATCCCATCAGACACAACAAGCACGATACTTATCTATTGAACTCACATTCTGTCTCCAAACAGTAACTTTAGGGGGAACAGGCTGAAACTGAATCTCAGAGATTTTCCAGCTCAATGGCACAAGACATGCATTGAAATTGCATCCCTGAACTTACATGTTGCTCCTCACGGTAAGAACCAGGCCACCTTCTTGCTAAGACTCTCTGTCTCCTGAAACAACAACAGAAAACAGTTTTGAAGCTGCCTAAAAATCATGCCCTTTTAAAATCAAATACATGAAGGACACAAACAAACTGACATATCATTTTTGCTATTAATTTCTTCCTCAGCAATTTAATTTTTTTTATGTAACAAAGAAGAAAATTGGAAGCCAGTCTAAGAAACTATTTGATTTTTCAAATAAGAAGTTATTTAAATGATTAGAACAGGGCCAAAATAAGATTTTGTTTCTGAACTCTCAAAATCTATGGGAAAGACTAGATTCAGAGCCCATATTTGGAGGAGGTGTCTAGGTCTTTGGTAGGAGAGAGAAACCAATCTAATATTATCACATCTAAACATTGGTATGTTTAGATTTAAAGCAAGACTAAAATGTTGCAGTCCAGGCTATAGTCTATGATCACTCAGGAAGATTTCACTGGGATCTACAAAATCTGAGAGACATCTTTTGTAGCCACAGGATAACATAGTCCTTATCTGAAGTACCATCTATTTGAAAACACTATTCCTGCTCTCTCCCTTTCAGGTTAGCAAAATGGGTGTTCTGCTGACACCAAAAGGTAGAAATAAGAAAGGTACCATGTGTCCCTGTGCAAGCAGAGAACAGCAAAGTGATTTGTGACCTGCTCCTTATTTATATATTTGTTTGAATCTGTGTGCACACTTTTTTCTATGGTTGGTAGGCAAAAGGAAAGAAAAAAAAAGAATAAGCATTCAGTAGGTCAACGATTGATAGAAGAGTCTGAGCAAGCAACTGCAAAATTCACTACGGTAATTTATCTGCATGGGTCAATGGCTATTGACTGTCTGAAAATAAAGGTCGATCACAGTGATTGATTTCAATGCCATAGCTATGAACATATATTAATAAACGCAGCACAGAAGTGATTTTTGACTCTGGTGGAAAGGACAGATAATCAATATCCTTGTGTCGTTGCCCAGGCTGAACTTTGTACTTGGATTATGCTAATTAAAGACTAAATAAAGTGCTGATGTTTTCATACAATTAAGAGATGGAGGAAAATAATAAAGTGGTAAGTGGCTTTTGTTAGCTATTTCATGCTGAATGAGCAAACAAAACACCTAAGCCATTTAAGAAAAGCAACATTTCTTTTTTTGCAAGCATCCTCTCCTGCCCCAGGTATTATTCCTACTATATGCTTGCCACAAGGGCAAATTCAGCACTTTACACTGCGAACAAACATGGACAAGCGGGTTGGACAATTTTTTTGGACGAAAGCACAGAACATCTAGACTGTTGGGTTTTTTCAGACAGGTGGCCAAGCCATAAAGATCCACTCATCCCTGGATGTTTCATCCAGACTGAGCATTGTTTTCTCAGAAGTTTGAAGCTCCCCTTTGGATAGAAGCAAAAGCACAGATTCCTGGCAGCCTGACCCTAACCGAACACTGCAATTCCCCTTCCCCTTGTTGCATCCCCTCCCTCCCTGCCTGGCGCTCGGACTTGTACGGCTGAGCTGGGTGAGGGAGCTAATCCAGCCGAAAACTAACCACTTGATCTGGTAGGAGTAGGATGCAGATGGAGCAGCTCTCCTCTCCCCACGTGCTCTTGAAAATGTCGGGAGGGTGGGAATAGGACTATGAAACTGAGGCAGGGCTCAGCAGTCTGGCCTTAAGCAACCATCAACTGCGGTGGATGCACCCTGAGATGTAAACTGCAAAGGACTGAGGCTAAATATGCATCTTATCATGTGTAACCTGTTGTTCTGTGAAATGATTGCATTTCAATCACTCGATGCAAGGACTGGCACAACAAGTATTCTATTATGCCGTTTGACTGCTCTAGATGGTCATTACAAGAAATGCCTACGTTATTCAGGTGTTTTGTGAAATACCTGGCATTAATATTACAGACATACCATGAAACCAGTTGTTGAGTGAAATGACTAAAATTTCCATTCATTTAGAGAATACACGCATTGTAAAAATAAGTGTTAATTTCCTGAGATCATATGTAGAACTGTATGGGTCCAGGGGTGAGTATAAAAGACTATGCAGTGCTATAAATATGTATAGTAGAACTCATTTTACTTCTCTTTTTGAGTTAGCAATTCCAAATAATCAGGAACTAGGTATTTTACATATTATCTACCTACTATTTCCATATTTTCCTGTTATGAATAAAAACTTTTGTCAATTCTCAAACTGCTTAGGTGCTTAGGTTTATATCCGAACAGTAACATAGTTCTTTTTTAAATATTTAAAATTACCTTGCATGCAGAATAAGCAGTTTGATTGCATGTAAATATCTAAACTGCAGATTCCTAGATGATCCCAGATGAACCAGGCTTTCAAAATCGGAATCTCAGTTCTGTACCTACACATGAAAGCACACAGAAAATGGCAGGTGCTATAACATTTTTGCCTCCCTTCAAACCAACTGTTTGAAATGTGGATGCACTTGAATAAGCCTGCATCTAGGTGGTAGCCACATACCACTTGACAATAACCAGGCAATTAATGTGCTCAAACTGCTATTTGTAACACAGAACAAGGCCATTTTACACTTGCATTATGTTCCCTCTTGGTTTTATTCACTTTTTTTTTCACTGTATGAAAGTTGTCATCTTTTTCTGAGGCACAGAACAATGCCTATAATAAAAAAAATAGCCGCATACAATTACTGTCAGAGACACATAAATAATAGTGAATGTGACATAAATCAGAAGCATATCCGTTAACTCTTTCTCATTATTACTTTTCTTCTCCCCCCATCTCTCTATTTTAAAGTTTTTACCTTCCTTTTTTCCCATCTGACTTGAACCACTGCACCAAGTTAATTGGCCTCCTAGTGGCCCTATCAGTAAATGAGTTTTCAGTGTCTTAAACAAAAAACATTTCCTAGCAACTTACTCAGGATACCTCTTTCATTCCAAAAAGGACTGATTTTTTACTAAACCATAAACCTGGATACTATCACTTAAGTTGAATGTGACAGGACAAAACACTTTTCTGCTGTAATTTGTGTTAAATTTAGCTGAATTTGACGTTTAAGGTCAGTTTAAAATTGAAAATTCAGATTTTCCAAATATTTTTTGGTTTTCTTTTTCGTTGGAACTAGAGGTCAAATTTAAACTGAGTTTATTAATAGTTTACTTTGTTTCTGAAAGGAACATAGTACTCTGCAAAGACATTCCCTGCACAAGCAGTAATTTCTATTTTCAGACGAACACTTTAATCCTTGCTGCTTTGTAACTATTTCCCCTAAAGCAGTAAGATGACTGAGGTTTTGCAAACACCTACATTGCATATGAGTTGTAAAACCTGTAGCTTCTTTGCATTAACCTGTAAGGTTAAATTTAAGTCTATGCTTAGAGTCTTAAACAAATTCTTAACTATTTGTCTTTACAGTTACCTGAATTAGAATTTCAAAAATTATTTAGGTCCTTTTTATTATTTACTGTTTCTTACTCTTGTGAAGTGACTGTACATATTTTAAGGGACATGTTAAAGCCTGACTACCACATAGCATTATCTATATGTATGCAAAGTACCTTGTACTTCATCATTTCCATATTTCCATCAAGTAGACTGGCAGCATTCACAATAGCTAAAGCTGTAGAAGCATAATAGATTTCTTAGTTCCCTGACCAGTTTTCCCACCCACTCGCTGAAGAAAAGGAGATTTCTTATCAGCTAAACCAATTACATCTCCCACCTTCCCATCCATCTGCTGAATGGGAAGAGAGTTCAAATCAATTGAACCATTTAATTTTACTGTAAATAAAGTTTTTTAGGTGTCTTAATAATCTTTTCCTCTCCTTTCCCTCCTCTGCCTTTTCACATACATTTCCCAAATTTCCTTTTGAGGATGTCAAAATAAAAGTTGAGTCTTTTCAAGTATTTTCCTCTTTAAGTAGCCCAAACTACCTTTGAGCTATAACACCAATTTGTGGGTTTCACTGGCTTCCTGGCAATCACTGTTAAGTTGGTACATATATTTCATTTAAATAAGCATATCTGTAGCCTTGAATGTTGCACAGTCATTATACAGTATAAAATCAGATTAAAGCAAAATTCTACTAACTTATCCCAGTGGTAGACTTTCCACCAGAAAATACTTCGGTGTCACAGTGGTATTAAGAAGGTCCGTTGCAGTATAAGGGCTGGCTATTGATCTGCCGGTCATTTAGATCAGGAACCTAACAGCAGAGCACTCTGGAGCCCTCCTGGCCCAAGCACTTGGCCCTCTTTCCCATGAGGGAGGCATTTTGGAGATCACTCAGCTCTCATTCAGATGTGGGGTCAGATCCCCACTAGGTGTGCTGGTTTGGGCTGGGATAGAGTCAATTTTCTTCATGGTAGCTAGTACGGGGCTGTGTTTTGGATTTGTGCTGGAAACAGTGTTGATAACACAGGGAAGTTTTCCTTACAGCTGAGCAGTGCTTGCACAGAGTCAGTGCCTTTTCTGCTTCTCACCCACCCCACCAGCGAGGAGGCTGGGGGGGCACAAGGAGTTGGGAGGGGGGACAGCTGACCCCAACTGGCCAAAGGGATATTCTAGACCATAGGACGTCATCCTCAGCATATAAAGCTGGGTGAAGAAGGAAGGGGGGGACTTCTGGAGTGATGGCATTTGTCTTCCCAAGTCACCGTTAGGCGTGCTGGAGCCCTGCTTTCCTGGAGATGGCTGAACACCTGCCTGCCCACGGGAAGTGGGGAATGAGTTCCTTGTTTTGTTTTGCTTGCATGCCCGGCTTTTGCTTTACTTATTAAACTGTCTTTATCTCAGCCCATGACTTTTCTCACTTTTACCCTTCTGATTCTCTCCCCTGTCCCACTGCGAGGGAGGGGAGCGAGCGGCTGTCTGGGGCTTAGCTGCCAGCTGGAGTTAAACCACAACACTAGGGCACATAGCCAGGGTCTTGGGTACCTCAGTTTAGAAGAAAGTTACCTTTGTGTACTCTTTGTAAATCAAGTTTTAAAAGTTGCAGAGATTTATGTATAGTTTTAATGCAAAAGCACTTTCCTCTTTAAAATGACTTGATATTTTTTAAGGCTAAGTAAGCAGAATTACAACATAAATTATTTTAATATCTTAAGCCCAGCTTTCTTTTCAAATGTGCATGGTCTCTTAACTGATTATATGACATGAAATGTGAATAGATAGGTAGGGTGATTCTACCTACGTCTCCATCATAAGGACTCTAAACTAAACAATGTTATCTTAACTCTCATGGCTAAATTCACTACAACAGTAATTCAAGACATTTCAAGTGGTACATGCAGACACTCTGGAGACTGCAATTATATATTTATTATTCCCCCTTTATCCATCTCTTTAAGCTTCCAACTGTTTAATACTGAGTACTTTTTTTTCACAAGGCACAATGGAGCTCCATTGCCATTGGTTTTGTTAGGTAGACTGTGCATGAATTCATGCTGGAAACGATTCAAGTTAACACTCTTGAAAACTGCAGTTTTCATAATCTCTTAATTAATTTCCATAATAACAGGTGGATTAAAATTTACCGAGAGTTGTTACAACCTGTCCCTTGAAATTTCTCTCAAGATGGAGCAGCATACATTGAGAGCTGTAACTCTAGTGTAGAGATGCTGCCTCAGACATCAGTGGGAAAGTGGTGAGGTTTGCAGCATGCTCCTAGCAGCACACGTCTGCAAGGGAGCTTTGGGGTTGAGATGGGGTTTGAATGGGTTGTTTTGATGGTGGAAACCTGCTCCACAACTTACCAGACAAACCTCTTCACTCTGCTCTAATTGAATTTTTGCATTATATCCTTTGAGTTTCTTTTCTGACTTTTAGACCAGTTGTGCCAATACCCACGGCCTGGGACGTGCGTGCAGCCTCTCTTGGGCGTCAGGCAGACAGTTGACATGGGAGCAGGGTCCAGTCCCTTGGGCTGGGCAGACAGAAGTTTATCACTTCTCACGGGTCTTTGGCTAGAAGACACACCTTGCATCAGGTTTTGTGCTAACCTTTTTTTAATTTTTTTTTTAATGCTCTCTGCTTAACTGTATTATGTTTATGTATTTCAGTTTGTGCTCACCATAATTTATACAAGTAGTGAAATTAATGATTTTATGCCATCCAGGCATTAATTCAGCAAACCGGTGTGTTACTTTAGTGCCTCTCAAATAGTTGGAAGTATTAACACCAATATTGGTGTTTAGCTTCTCCCACAGCTGGGGAAGGAACAGGGCAATTACCTCCTGTGTGACTGTACATAAGTTAAAGGGAAAGAAATGTGTCTCAAGGCTTTAGATTAAGACAGGTTTTGCTTTAGTAAAGACAGTATTGCTCTTCCCCAGAAGAGCAGGCATGGCTGGCTGTCCAGTGCAGAAAGTTACAAGGTTGTATCCTCACTCCCCTTTTTGGAGGCAAACTTGCGCCCATGAGAGCTCAAGGAGGAAGATTTTTCTTGAGCCTTAGCTTGGGCAAAGTGGGGAAATGCCGTAGTCTCCCCCTTTAATCCTGCATACCTCCAGAGGGCACATTATCTCCAAAGACATTCTCTGAGAAGATAAAGTATGAATCTAAAAAGAGGCTAGAGCAATCAGCTGGATATTCTTAACTCAGTGCAAGAAGTTCACAGTGACTTTCATACGAAATGTTTGTTTGATCCCATCCAGTAGCAGCTCAACTGCCCAGTGTTCATTAAATCACAACAGTTGTTAAAACACACTTCCCCTCTTGTCAGCTGCTCTCTATATCCGAGTCCAGGGACTTCCACATTTATCAAATACTACTAAGTCTCTATAAAGTAGACATATGCTGTAGCTGAAAAGATATCACCCTGCCAGCCAAACAAACCAAACCTGGCGTACAAGTCCAGGTGAGTTGCGATTCCCTCTTGGTACAAAGGTGTTCAGCAGAGCAGGGTATTCTGAAGGTACTGCACATCCCACTCAGAGTTGCCAGAAATAACCATGCTTTATGGCTCTGTGGGCATCAAAAATACTGGGGAATCTTAAACTGACTCACGGTGTTAATTAAGTAGAGCTAGTCAGGTATTTGCTGCCAAAATATTTTTAATAGAGTTGACAGAATTGGTGATGGGAAAAGATGACTTTTAATGAGTCTCTAGATTATAGAGGGGTTTTAAAAAAAACAAACCCAAACATACCCCTCCTCTGTTTATATCCCTGTATCTCAGTTTCAAAAGGAAATATTTTATTTTCCTGTGACTTCTTCTCTAGACATTTCAGCACATTAATACTTGGAAAAAAAATGCAATGGAAAAATATTTCAAAATCAGAACAGTTCGATTCAACTTTTTTTTTTTTTTTTTTTAATGAGCAGTTTAGAACATTTTCAAGTTCTTAACCCTTAAAATACTCTCCTGGAAGGAAAAATATGTCCTTAGCCACTAATAAGTCACATTATCAGGCACATACATTAATATTTCATGTGAAATGAAACCACATGAAGGATGCCAAAAATCTAGCAAGAGCAAAGATTCTCCTTAGCTTCTCTGTTGTGTCACAGTGTTATTCTGATGGTGGGGTTTTTTTTGTACTCTGCCTTTTTTGTACTCATTTTTGCTCAAGTGTTTGATCTTTCTTCTTTCCCCTCTTTCATCATCCCTATTCTCCTCAGCCTTTTCCCTCTATCATTGCCACCATGTGGAACAAGGATGACCCTTCAAAGGGCCCGTGTGGCAGTGGGCTCAGCAGGGTGGATGGAAACGTAGTCTCACCTTCCTGCTGGAGGGCCAAGTGGCAGGAACAAGGAGGTAGGAGCATTAACACATCTTTCTCTTGAGGGACAGTTGGGGTGGGGATGACAGAGCAAAACTGATACAAAATTCCTACTTGGTCCAGATTCTGCTCTTGGTGACTTCACAGGTGTAAAGAAGAACCCAACAGCAAGGCCAGACCTTCTTCCCTCATAAGTGTACCAGAGGTCAAGGAGATCTTTCTGGGTAAGATACAGGCCGATGCTTATTTCCTTAAGGTAAGGACTACAGTGAGAAAAGGAGATGCAGGAAAAGGATGAGGCATTTCCCATCCCAAGGAGAGATGCAGAAATTTTCAGTCTTTTTTTACTGGCACTTCGTATAGCACAAGACAATGTAATAAATTTTATAACTTATTCTCAAACTGTCCTCATAGGTACATTGGTGGAAACCAGGCCTGTGGTCTAAGATCATAAAGTCCAAAAGAAAGTCTCTTAGGAGCCTCAGCTTTACATCTCAGTGATTTTTTTTTTCTCCTTCTGTACATCAATCCTTCTTTTCCTGCTGCTGAGAAAGATACAGAAAATTAATTTATATATTCTCAAGCCTTAAGATCTTCACCGTCAAGGGATGGCTGCAGACAGACCCACAAAATACACTTTGCATGCGGGATTGGCAACGTGCAACATTTGCTTCATGCCACAGCATCAGTACACAGCTACATCTGCAAAGAAATGAGTCAATGCTGGCTCCTATTGACGTGAGATCTTCTGAGACTACGTTCAATGCATTCATGCCTCCCCTACATCCCAACATTTAGAAGATTAGATATAAATTTTCTCTTCCTCTGCTAGAAACTTACAGAAGTTTCTTTTCTCACTTCTTTTCCAGGTTGCTTGCAGACATTATTGACAGAGCAACAAAGCAAACTAAGAAAACAGCTGAGGTTTAAAAACTTTAACAAGGAGAAAGGAAAATTCGTCGCTGTATAGAAAACAATACTAACATTTCATTTTTGAAACCAAATTTACCCCGAGAAAGCTAGCATCGGCATTACGTGCCTGCAAGGAGAAGCTGGAGCGTCCAGAAGACACAGAGAGGAGGGCACTCAATGCACGCTTTTCACAATCCCACGGCTAGTTCGTGGGACGTTTCCAGATTGAAAATTGCCAGGTTTTCTCCCACCTGCAGCAGGCCGAAGTTTGTTAGCGTGAACTACCTCTGCCACCATGTGGGAGTTTGCTGGAAGTGCAGGCGTGCCCTGTAACCAGCACCCAGCCCTTCCTCTTCAAGAAAGAAACTGGCCAGGACTGCAATTCTCTGCCAGCCCGGCTGCCTGTAGGGAATCACCCCAAACGACACACCGTCAAAGCAGCTTGATCTCCTCCGGTTTATTTGCCAATGGATAAGAGTAAGAAAAATGCACCGCCAAATTCACAAAACTCCTGGATCTGAGTGTGCACAAACTTTATGGTGGTCACATCCTTCATAAATCACTGTTGACTAATGAACAGCGAGGAGAGTGGTTTTCCAATAAAATACACATAACTTTAAATGGTGAAGGAGGAACTGTCAGCAGACATTGCTCAAATGCATTAATTAAAAGCTGTTTACCTGCTGGGAAACTGTGTTTTGATGCAGGCAGTTGCAGGCAATCCCAGGACCATGAACATATCTTTTTAAACCATTCAAGGACTAGATGTAGTCAGAGTTACAGAAATAAAATGCAGACACTAGGAAAAAAAAAAAAAAAAAAGATTATTTTGTATGGACTAGAATATTCATGCAAAAAAGAAAAAAGCATCTTGGTGCTGAGTACGCTGTGAAACCTTTCGGCCACTTATTTCCTTTGCATTGTTGTGGACATGCAACTGACCTAAGTGATGCTAAGACATAATTTAAAAAGAGGGAGTTTGTCATGAATACCATTCCAAAAATATTTCATTGTCATGTGTTTAAGCTATCAGGAAAGTTTCTGCACCTATCACATACTCAGTGGTGGAGCTAGTTGCAAAAAGCAGTGGATGTAGGGGGGGGAGAATGTGTGTATGTTATTATTACTATTTATTTCTGCTCCTTTCTCTTTTTTCTCCTCTAGCTCATTCAAAACGCAGATCATTTTTATGCCTTAGAACAAAGCAAAGAAGATTTCAAGCCCTTCATAAAGACTAATGCAATTACCCAAAACATACGGAAAAACAATAACCAGTTGCGTTAGTTATTGCTCCTAGTTCTTTATATTTGTATATGTATATATGCACATATACAAATATGTACATACATAAATTAATATCTATTTATATATAGTGCTCCTTACACTCATGAGACAGGGAAACTGCATTGTAGACCTTCTGAACTTCCTATGGGAAGAACTGTCATTATAATCTCTACTAATAGGACAGCGGTGTGTTCCCGGGAAGGCCAATGGTTAGAGACTATTGACAGTATTGTCTGATGCAGATGAAGTCTTCGATTCCCAGCCCGGCCCTGCAGAAAACAAGGAAAGGTGGAATGAGGGACAGCGCTACTGTCCTGCAGTTTTCCAGCATCATCTGAGGGCAAATATTCTGATCCAGTTGTATCTAGACCTAGGGCAAATGAGGTCCTGTGAAATTGAATCTTATTAGCATTGAAATAATAGGATCACTCTCCCTAAATGATTTATGTATATTTTTTAAAAGTTGAGAAGTGCATGAATATCACTACATTGTAGCCATCATTATGTCTTACTTAATTTGGATGACATTTAAATACTATTGTTAACCCTCTTCTAAGTCTGACTTGTTGTGCAATAGCCCATCTTTATCTGGCTAACCTTTATGTCCTGACTTGGCCTTTTCCATGTAGCTTTTGAGGATATCTGATTAGATACATACAGACATAGAGACCATAATTAAAAGTCTAGAAAACAGACATTAAACTTTCCTCCTCTTCCCATGCTGTAGGGAAAAAAGTCAACTGGGGCGGTTAATGGCTGTGAGCACCTTGCAGAGAAAACTGAACCTCTTGAAGGACTGAGATCCTGTACATTCTCCAGTATGAACTCAGATTGTCCAAGTCAGCGAGTGCCATGGGACGATGAGCCACAGGTCCCACAGCAGCTACAGCTTTATCAGACCATGGAGGCATAAGTAGCTCTGGTTCCTGGTGCACTGAGCTAGAGGCCAGGAGGATCCAGATTTTACTCTTTGGTCAGCCAAAGATTGATGCTGGTTTTGCATCCAACCCTTTTTCTACCTATTTTGTTTGTAAGCCACATATGGCAAAGACAATCCTGCAGCCTGGGCTCGCACTGAGCTTTGTAAACCAAGTCAGGCTCAGTGCTATGCCTCAATATGCTGATGCAAAGCACTCAGAAGCCAGTTGCATATCTGAAAACAGCCATCTATCACCTCTTTTACACTCGCTGTCTAGAGCAGATGCTAAAAGGGTCCTTAGGCCCTCTCCATACAAACGTTTGCTGCTGCTGCCCAAGCTCCAGCTCCATGCAAAGTGTCACTGCTAGTTTTTCTCTGCTGAGATTGGGGCTGGGTCTGCCCATGCTATTCAGCACAGAAGACTCTGCCTCTTGGCTTCACATCTTCAAGCCCCTGCCTCGTCATGCTGGCACTGATGGGAGCTGAGAGCGCTCAGACTCAGCTTATATTGCTAAAACATCGGCGAGAGCCTGGCACGGGGTGAGGCAAAGAGCCTAAAGACATCCTCCCCTTTCTAGCAAAATGCCAGGGATCATCTCTGCTTTAGGCACACTGTTCCCCACATCCCAAGGCAGAACACAAGCACCACGCCAGGGACAGCCCCAATCCCTTGCTCATGCCAAACACACCCTGTGCGCCCCAGCCAGCCTCTGCAGGAGTGTTGTGAGGAGACAGAGGAGTGGGCAACTTCATGGCAAACTCACGAGCATACGGCGTATCAGAGTCTGCTGGTGGTTAGCCTCGCTTCTATCCCACCATTGCATTGCATTTTTCTAGGCAGGGACACTGATCTTTCTCCGATTCCCTTGTGCACCAAGGGGACTGCAGACACAGAAGAAGGAAGGATTCTTCATCTCTTCTGCATTGCCCTGCAAAGTAGATGGAGACATGATGCAAGGTATCACATATGATCTCTCAAATATGAGGTTTCTGGAAGAAACAAGGGTTGTCACAAACACCACTTTAATGGCTCAGTCATGCCCTGAATGAGGTAGGACTCTGGCAGAAGTAGCAGTTGCTAAATAAGGGCAGTAAAATGACATCTGCACATACAGAAATAGACTTGGGAGTTCGGAGTCCTGCATATTTTCTTTTCAAGATAATTCTAGCAAGAATGAAATAAAGAAGAGGTTTAATGCTAGGGAATCTAATCACATTGCTTTTTTATTATTATTTAAACAACACATCTACTAAAACAGACTCAATGAAAGTTAAACAAGCTCACTAACAACTTAATTTTCATTTGCTAATCCAAGGTCTTTCTGGAAATGTATGAGAAATGCAAGAGAAAAGCACTCTGCCTCCATTAATGTTTTATGTCAGAGTTATAATTTTATTCCAGAACTGCCTTGTTTCAGCCTCTGAGAGTAGTATTGTAACATCTTAGAGACTGCTATGCAGAGCAGTTTAATTACTATCAGATGGTTAGATCAACAGTGTGAAAGCACCGAACTCTGTTATTGATGAACAAGCCATCAAAATAAAACCACTCACTGGAAATTGTTCCTTAAATACTTCTGCAATACCAGCAAGAATTGTATTCTTAGATTAAAATTCCAAGTAATGCTCAACATCAATTTCTTTAAGGTGGTTGGTTCGTTTTTTGACTAGTGACAATAGGTGGGATTTTCAGAATTACTTCAGCAACTAGGATTCCTACATCCTATTGCCAGAAAGGCCCCCAAGCTTCCAACACCTCCAAAAGTGGAAGTAACCAAAGCTATCACTTATTTTTGAAATATGAGTTGAAATCTATTTTTATGACTACTTTTGGTGTTTGAGCACAAGAGTGCCTCTATTCATCTCAGTGATAGCATGTACTCTGTAAATAATTTACTTCCAATTTTGTTTAAGTTGAAATGTGCATTTTAAGTCATATGTTCAGAATTTTATTGTTGGAATAATTTAACTGAGGAGAAAAATCACACTGTAAATTTACGATATTAGTGAAATTGCAGGCTTTTGGGGGGAAAAAAAACCACTTTGGATTTGATGCACTGAGTTACAGAAGAGCTGAATTAGATCGCTCAAAAGTAGCATTGTAACATTTCACATAAATGGCCACAAAGAAAAATTACGTTAAGACTCCCAGTGGGTAGACAAAACCTTTCACATGTTTTTAACAGCATGTATGATTCCTTTGAACAGGCCCTTCCTTAGTCCTACCCTGCTGAGATTAATGAGCCTAGTTACAGGCAGAGAGAAGAAGGAATCCACTTTTTGTTTTACAATTGGCATCTAGGAGCAAATGAAATCTACTTGGATGCTAATTCAAGTAATAATGTAATGGTTTGCCAGCTTCTCTCACATCTTAATGATGTACAGTAATAAAATCCACTATGATGATGACGGGGTTCATTGGGTAGTTTCTTGAATGGCTAATTTTGTCTTGTGTATTCCAGGGTACCAAACACTGGTGACTAAAATCGTTCAGAAGAGTCTCAGAGTATGTGGAGGGCTTAACAGCACTGAAAAGCTTTTCAAGGACAGAATACAAATTAGCACTGAACTCAGAAAGAAAAAAAAAAAATCAGTTAAAAAAAACCAAACCAAAGCAAAAGGAGAGGTGTCTAGAAGCAGAAAAAACCCTCTGATTATTTCAATCCATTGCAAATCAAGAAAGACTGAACGCTAGCAGTCAGCGTGATATGCAGTGACTAACCGAAGGGCAAAAGCATTGACTAATAAACCAGGTTTTAAATAAGAAATGTTTTTTTAAAACAGAAATGAAGCATCTAGAAGAAATTTCTGGAATTTGCAAACATTCTTGGCACGTTTTCTTTCCACACACTTTTTTTTTAAAAAAAAAAAAACAAAACAAAAACAACTCTCATACACTTCATACCTCCCTTCATACAAGCATTCCCAGGCAAAACTTTACTGTTTGCCAGCAGCTCCAGTGATCTTTGCAAATTGCATGGAAGCAAACGCTGAGCATACACGTGTAAGTCACATGGCCCCACTTCTCACAGCTTTCAGAGAATCACGAATGGGTGCGGTGGAATACGACTGTATTGAAGCCTGACACCAGTCTTCAGTGGTACCTTTCTTTGTCTGCCTGGATTAGCAGTCTGCACGTACTCATGCGCACTGCAGCCTTCTGCCGACGGCCATAATCAGATGGTTATCAATCAGATTATTAAAGACCCAAAGTAACAGGGTCACACTGACAGGATTTTAAAGAATGTGGCTGTGGTCAGAAGAGGGTTATTTTTCTGCCTGGTCTCTGGACTAGTCAGTTGTGTTACTACCCAAATAATTTCTCTGCTTAGAGTCTGTTTTCTTCTGACCAACAGCCTGACTTACCTCTATTGCTTTGCTTTTTACATCCCCATTTCTCCTGTCACTTTTTACTGTAGTTGTTTCAACTGCTAGCTGCTCCGGCCAATGCAACCTCAATTCCTGTTGGATTTACTGGATGCCGTTATATCCAAGAGAATAAATAGCAGCAACGCCTCCCTGAGCAGATCGACTTTTGCAGGAAACTTCCCTCCAAGGAAGTCCAGTTGCCTTCTGGCTTGGTGCTAGCTGTTTATCTGGCTAAATTTAAGTGTTTTGCAGACCTGACCCAAGTTGGTCAGGAGTTATACACTAATGAGCTAGATTTCCTCTCAGAAATGTTGACAACTAGAAAGATTCTTTAGGTCTGGAGAAAGACCTGTGCTATGCAAAGCTACCCCAGCAGTGCTAGTAGCCCACCACCTATGGTACATGAACAGGAGTACGGATACACTGGAGAACGAGATGAGGTTCAAGCCCCTAAAGCTACTGCTCCAAGAGTAGTCTCTCCTGTCCTGCTCATGCAGGTCTGACATTGGCTACTGGGTTTTGGGGTGGCTCCCATTACATCTCCTCTGTGTTGCTGCACTTTGCACAGTAAAACAAACACCCTTCAATATGACAACCTCCTCCCAGACCATGAGGGGGCTTGACAGGAGACCACCTTGTCAAAGCCATTAAGTGAAATGAGAGGATCTTTCCTCACTCAGGCACGTTACAAACTGCTGAAAGGGAAGCTGATAGTACCCTGACAGAGATGAAGCTGGGTCAAGATACAAATGACATTTAAAGCCCATACAATTCTCCATGCAAGCTGTATTTAAAATTGCCGTAGGGCTGTAAAGCCTCTCTTCTTTCCCTTTTACTGTTCAGTACTGCAGTTTGAACAGCTTCAGTGTGAGAGAGAGAGGCATAGCCTGGCAGGCTTCAGAGCAGGACCAGAACCATCTACATCAACATCCTTAAAAAGGCACATGGACATTTAGGTTGAAAGCAAGATACTAAACAAGGTTTTCACTGGAGCCTAAGAATGACAGATGAGAGTCTGCTAGAAAGGCTTTGCTTAATATTGCCTCTTGATACAGTTTTCACAAATCATTACACATTTTTACAAAAGAGTCAGCAGTTTTAAAAGAACCCCACTGGTCTTTCATCACTGTCGCTAACCCACATCATACAAACAGTATTTTCCTTTGTATTCTAAATGCACATATTAACCAGCAAGTGGTTCTGCAGAAATTGAAATGACCCCTTAAAGACTTTTTGCCTCTTTAACAAGAAATAGCATTTTGCTGGGAAATCCATCCAAGTTAACAGAATCATAGACTTAACAGTGCAGAAAAACCCAAACCTTTACTTGGAAACCAGTTTAAAAATGATTTACTGCTTGTAGGACTGTAAGAGATGTGGCAAGTTTTTTTTTCCAGGCCCTGTGTGATCTGTCCCCTTGAGCTTTCAGACATCTCCTATTAAGAATCTAAATTAAATTAGCTGTTAAAACACAAGGTTTGTTTCCTATGCCTATTTCAGTAAATTGAATTTGCTTTCTTGCTGTTAAAGCACAACTAGGTTAGTAAAGAGAAGGTAGGGGTAGTACTAGGAGTTGTACCAATCACAGGGAGAAGACTAGGAAGGAAAGGGCCTAAGGGGTGATAACATACCATGCTGTTATGTCTGAAAGGATGTAGTTGAAACTGTATTGATGGAATAAATTAAAATTAGCTTGGAAAGCTTATTTGAAGAGTATAGTTACAACAGTGCTCAGTACATGAAGCAGGTCATTCCAGGTCACAATTCTGTTAGCCTTAATTTCTATAATTCAGTTCTACTGTTCTTTGCTTACAATACAAATTTTGTAATTTAAACTGTGTCTGCATGCTGCAGATCATGCATGTACCACTATTTAAGAGGATGGCAAGTATTAGTCCAAAAAGAAACAATGACAGCCCTAGTAACTTTAACATTTACAAGGAGACTTAATGAAGCAATCCAGCAGCCATATCATTCTACAATAGAGCTGTACTCCAATATCTTTCTGCCAGATGTCATGGGAAATGACAATGCTTTGCAACTCTTCAGTGGGGCAATATTGGAGATACACAGACTGCCCTACACGGCTGCTGCTATATTCTCCTCAGATGAGCCTGCAGCAGTGAAACATGCACTTGAGGAGAAATATTTGAATATATATTGCAAGAGAAAAAAAAGAGAGGAAAGAAAGTTCTCCTGCAGATAGCTGTCTTCTATACAAATGTTAACTTTCTTTGTGTTGTAAGTTTTGCAGAAGATATTTTGAAGAGAGACTAGGAACGAACAGGGAGTGCACCTGAAGGAGGCTGGGTTCTCAAGGGCAGCAAAGCACTGGTGTCACAGTTATTCTGGAAAATAATTGGAAAACCAAGAAAGAAATTAAAGCTATGCATCAGCTGCATATGGTTCTGCTCTGGACTACTAAATTTAGCAATACTTTCCTTGTTCCTGTTTCCCTTTCTGTACCTGCTACTGCTCCTGTCACCATAATGACTTTTGCCCAGTTAAAGAGAGGAAAAGCACCCCTCCAACCCCCAAACCTCCAATATTTTGCTTTCAGTCTTGGATCAGCAAAGTTTGATTTTGCCTGTACTGCTGAGAAGCCTTGAACCAATTCTGATGGTATAAATCCAACTATGAGAGGGAACATGAGTAGTCCTGTAAATCTATTTTCTTGACCCCTCTCCTGTCATGTCCTCCTCAGAGTGACCTACTCAAGTCTCACATTTCTGTAGGACTCATGGAAGAGGAGGAGGGTAGTTCCCTCTGGACTAGAATTAGTTTGCTTCAGGCTCTGTAGGAAGCTTAATTTTATTTTTCACTTTTGCTGTGAGCAAATCAGTCAGCAGCCAGTCACCACAAAGCCTATTGATATGCATTTTAGAACAAAAGCATATCAAGAAAAAAAACATAATAAAACCCAGTACGAAATCTAATTTATTGCTAATTTTCTAGTCATGACTCAAAAGCTACCTAACACAACAGTAAGCACAGACACAAGTTCCAATACACTTATTCTGATGTTTCTTTTCTTTGGATATTCATTTGACACTGAATTAATCTTTTTAAAACCCTGTCATGTCTTTGCTTCTTCAGCTTTTTGATCCTGAAACAGAATGCCATACACAGTTTTCTCAAGTGGGAGAAGCAGACACTCGTGTATCTGCCAATAGCTATCTGGCAATTAATGAACATGTATCACATTTATAGCACTAGTTCATAAGACTCCTTTGAAGATTCCTGTGCATAAGGTTTAGCAAATTGAAACATAAAAATCTTTGGAACTGCCTCATTCCTGAGGTATCAGTCACAACGACATATTGAGGTCTCCATATCAGCAGGTAGTAAAAAAGTGACAGGAACAGAGTTGGAACTGAAAGCTTCCTCCTGTTAAGAGAAGGGAATCATTCAGCAGTCCCATACCTGGTGATGGTCCTTGAGCTGAAAGAGGAGTCACAGCAACTCTCCCAGCTGCTACAGTTTCTGAATTTCTCAGAAAAGGCTTTATCTCTTCTTTTTCAATGGTGCAGGGAAAATGAGGAGCTAAGCATCACCACTTGCTGCAGTAGTCTCTTCTGGCACTCACATGGACAGTTTTTCCATTATGTTTTCTATTTTGCCATAGCAAAGTTACAGCAGATAACACATACCACAGAAAACTTGTCTTTGCAGTCCATTGCTTTTACATTTTTTTGTTTAGTGAACGAGCGTGAAACCAAGACACACAAGGATTTCAGATACAGATGTGATTTTTCTGATGTGCTTCATCATTTACTGGATTCACTTTTGTCTATGTCTATATGAAATGCTCAAGGCTCAGAGAAAAAGGAGTAATTTAGTATATTGCAAAATTATGTAGTTGTTCTACAAACCCTACAGACATTAAACCATTGCAATGGGAAAATATTTAAATAGGAAGAAAAAACCCTTTAGAAAGTATCTGATTCAATCTTATGCCTTGTGCAATGAATTGGATTCAATTTGCTTCCACTGTCACAACTTAATAAAAATTAGAAAGGAGAATACCCATTTCAGGTCAATTAGTCTGCATATTGGAAAACTGCAAGACATCCTTCTATAGTATATTTTATAGCAAACCTTCCAGTAATTGCTAAAGGATACACACACTGATCTGAACTGATCTAATCACACACTACTTTATATGTACAGTGGGTGGGGGCCATTTTATTTTTACATACCATTTCCAAGTTACTTCTAGGTCTGCATAACTCTATGCTCTGACTTGTGAGTTATGACACAATCAGAAATCCAGGCCTTTGCTGGTGACTAAGGTGCAGTCAAGAAAGCTTCCTTCCAGTTCCAGCAATGTTGTCACTCCTTTCTTTTCCTTGCTTGATACTGGTAAATGCATATGCAACATAAGGCTAGAGGAACGTCAAGATGACATCTAATGTGCTTGCTTGCCCCTGGGTAAAGTACGTAATTACTGGAAAATATTTACTAATCAGGTTTTAAAAACCTCAAATGGCAAATGATGATTCTGTTTCTTTATAAACTAACCTGTTCTAGTACTCAGTTGTCCCTAACACCAGGAAGGTGCTTCTTAATTTTGAATCCAAAACCTCCTTGACTGAAGTATAAGCCCATTATTTTTTGTCCTATCCACTACTAATATGAAGGGAATATACTCCATTTTGCAGAAGCTTTTTAGTTATTTCAAGATCATCATGGTGCCTGTTTCCAGTTGTCTTTTTCCTGAAGAACTTTAATTCAGTGTTTTCTGCTAAGTCATATGTTCAAGATTTCCAACTATTCTTAGGCCTCCACTGATTTGCCTCCAGGTTGCCCACATCTGTCTTGAAAGGAAATATCCAAAAGTGGACATGAAGCTCTGAGGCATTTCTAATGCTGCACAGAGAGAAAGGTAAACTCTCTAATCCCTGTGCAGTGAGTCCCTCCCTGCCCCTTAGTAGCTTTAAACTGACATACCTTTGCTCATCTTACGTAGTAGATAGAGCAGAGACCAACTGGAAAAACCCCATCATTTGAATAATCATGGAGGGAAGTCTTAAGTCTTCTTATGCTGGAACACAGACATATAGGACAAGTTACAAGATTCAGCCAGTATTGCAGACATAAATTGCAGACAAGAGCAAAACACAGACTGAGTACGTCACAAAACATAGTAGAACTGAAGTATTCAAACTAAGAGTTGCAGCAACATTTCCTACAAAGATTTGGTTGCTTTCTGCTGCACTGCATCATGAGCACTCTAAAACAATCAGACGGCCAAACACAGCTTCAAAATTTCAGCTTGACTGTAAGGAAGAAAGCTGCAGTTCAAGGTCTCTCAAGCTATGACTTTCTATTCTAGTCACTTTACTGATGAAAGAGGGAAATGCTATTTTTATAGCACTCAGTTCCTGCTATTGGACCTAAATCAAACAAGGAAGTAAATATCGGCCCCAAAGAGAAGGTAGGATCCACACCAGTTCACAAGAATTAAAGTTTGTTCAGACACCCACCCAAAATAGTGAAAACCCCCCTCAGTTGAAGAAGCATCATGTAATAAATTTCAGACTTTGTAAAGTAGTAAAAAAATTAATTTATAAGCCAAGTACTGTGAAAACCTCTGTGCTGCTTCTGGTGCGTACCAATGACGACAGCTTATTTCCAACCTTAGAACAATGTTTGGCTAACACAAAGTAGGAAACTTCTGCTGTATTTAGGTACCTCAAAGTTAAGAGATTAATTATCACAAATCTCTGCCAAGTCTTTAAATTTCTTCAAGGAGGAAGCCAACATATGGTTTCCTGGTAGCTGGGCTGAAGAAAACCATTCTGAAGAAATTGGCTTTGTCACCTTGTCATGGTAGCTAACCATTGTCATTCCTTGTATCATCTGTGCTTTGATCTTGGGAGCAATCTGCACACCAGATGGGAATGAGTGTGGTTAAGAGCCTTTCTGGAAAAACACCAAACCAAACCAAAAAAAACAAACCCCAAAGCTTCTTTCTCCCTCTGCTCCATACCTACTATACCTGGCTTTGCAATATAAGCTAGCATGCTGTTCAACCCAGATCAAAATGTTTCACAGGGGTGTGTCCAACTGAAGAAAGAATTTGTCAGGAGGAGAAAAACAATGCATTATTTTGACTACATAGTGCCAAGTGTCATGTGGCCTTTACTGAAGCCAGAAAGAATTCTGTCTAAAAAATGGGGGGGGAGTAAATTCAAAACAAAGACAGACAGTAAGCCCCCAGATTTGAAATAATTTGATAAAGGATTAACGCAAGTATTTCATTCTGGGGATTATCTGATGAGTATTTGATGTGACTAATGCTTTCAGTAGTCATACTTTAATATTACATCTCTACGACTAGTCAGATTACTGTTTCCTTATCAAGCAGTTCCAAACCCCAAGAAGTTTTTGTGATGGCTAAACAAGAGAGGCACTACAGACACAGGGATGCTATCCTACCCCACTGCAGTAAGGGATCACCTACTCCAGTACAATCCTTCCTCCTCCATGTCTTTGCCTGCTCTTGCAGCCCCCTGCTGATCCCATGAATGCAGAAGATACGTACTTCCTTCCATTCTCCTCCTGACTCCACCAAAACACCACAGAAAGTGATTGTAAATAGCCTTTAGTCCCTCACTTGCAGCCCACTGCAGCGGGGGGAATTCATTCAGGCATCATTATGACCACCTGTGCTGGTTTGGGCTGGGATAGAGTTAATTTTCTTCATGGTAGCTAGTATGGGGCTGTGTTGTGGATTTGTGCTGAAAACAGTGTTGATAACACAGGGAAGTTTTCCTTACAGCTGAGCAGTGCTTGCACAGAGTCAGTGCCTTTTCTGCTTCTCACCCACCCCACCAGCGAGGAGGCGGGGGGGCACAAGGAGTTGGGAGGGGGGACAGCCGGGACAGCTGACCCCAACTGACCCAAGGGATATTCTAGACCACAGGACATCATCCTCAGCATATAAAGCTAGGTGAAGAAGGAAGGGGGGGACTTCTGGAGTGATGGCATTTGTCTTCCCAAGTAACCATGTGCTGGAGCCCTGCTTTCCTGGAGATGGCTGAACACCTGCCTGCCCATGGGAAGTGGTGAATGAATTCCTTGTTTTGTTTTGCTTGCGTGCACAACTTCTGTTTTACTTAACTCTGTCAACCAGGCTCCTGAACAGGCCAAAGTCTGCCCTCTGGAATTCCAAGGTAGCAGTTCTGCTAACCCCCCTCCTTACTCCTCTGAGAATCAAAAGCTCTATCATTTCACGGTCACTGTGCCCAAGATGGCCTCCAACCATCACATCACCCCCAAGTCCTTCCCTGTTCACAAACACCAGGTCCAGCGGGGTTCCTTCCCTAGTTGGCTCCCTCACCACCTTACGTCAGTGATTTTGAGAAATGAATATAGCTGCACTCTTCTCCATGCTTGAGAAAGCACATTTACCCTGGATGAATATTGTGAAGGTTTTTAGCTGCTGAAGGGTCCCATACCAAAACAGGATTTCAATACCATGACCTATGGTTTTGACTCAATTCACCTGTCCTTTGCCACTTACAAGTTTGACTTGTACTTTAAACTGCTTTAGAATCTCTTGACAGTTAAAGAGACCAGTTAAAGGAAAGACACTTGCCAAGTGTTTAGGAGCATGTTTAGTTCACCATTAGGGAGACAGGGAACCTACAGGTTTTAATTTAAAAAGGACACTTAATTCAAATTACTCTGGAGAGGGGAGATGAACCCCAAAGCCATACAATTTCTAACATGGATGAAACTCATAATAAAGAGTGCTTCTCAATATTTCCTGCTGCATTCCAATTTAAAATTTACTTCTAGCTTTATTTTCAAGTATTTATCAGTCTGAAGCAGTGAAAGAAATCTGTTAAATTTCTAGAATAAACCTGTATTTTTAGAGTCCTTTCCTACGTTTGCTTTTCACATTAACCAAAGCTTGAAGACATCAAGATGTCGACCACACTGAATTGTCTTGCCCTCTGTAACAAAAGCTGTATCGTACTGTTTATCTGACTGGAACAGTTAGCCTGTGCACATCTGGTTACAACATTGTAGAAGATCCTAGTAAAACAATATGATGGTCGCATTGTAATGATATATGTGGAAATAAGTCTTTAGGAAAATTCATTTTTTTCTTTCTAACTGGAGTTTAAAAGAAAATAAGCAGGACTAAAAATCTCTCCTTGCTCAAAGCCACAGCTCCATCAGCTGAAGCAAAATAAAACCTAATGAAGCAGTAAGAGGATCTTTCCAGCTTAAACCCATGAAAATTAACAGCCAATCAAACATGTGAGGAAGCATCATGTTATGCTAAAAGTGATCATTCTACCAAATGTGTTTTTCAGGCACTTAATTTTACCTCTAAGACAATATGTTTCCTATTTCTCCTGTGGCTAAGAATGACAGCACAGACCTTCGTAAACCTAACCATCAAGTAAGCAACCCTGTTAACTTCTCATAATAGTATCTCATAGGTGATTTGAGTGCATTTGCCATATAATGTCGAGGTTAAAGACTATAAACCCCTACAGATAATTAATACACTCACGTAAACATTATCCTGTAGCTTGTCTATATGAGAAAATTAGTGAGCACTTAGCTAGGCTATAAAATAATGGTACATTCTGTGTGTGGGCTCCAAGCATCTCCATGAGAGGTTGGTTGCTTCGTTTTGAAAGCTACCCCATGCTGAGTATTTGAAGAACTATTTGCATAAGGAAATAGAGGTAACTAACATGCCATAAATTTACACCTTTCCCTCCTGCATGCTGACTTCTCCTGCAAATAAAACTCCCAGACACACTGAACTCCACATACTATATTAAGGTACCTAGCAATACAAAGGATGATTTAACTTTTACTATGGTATATTCTGTTTGCCAGGCATTAGTTTGGCAAGCAAGTTTTGCTCTTGATGGCAGCTTCCATAGGTATTTTAATGAAAAGGTGAGAGGAGTAGTCTGTTCTTCTGATTTATATAAAGAGACAATACTTAGAATAACAACTAACCTTGGGATCTGATAGAATCCCTCTCAAATTTTTTAATTCAGTGTCCTTCCAAATATTTGCAACAGCTTAGAAAAAGAAGTCTGGGTTTGTTAGAAGAATCCCAAATCAGATACTGTACCACGCAAACCTAATAATTCTGCCTTTCAATTTTAAATCTTTAAATTTATAAATGCATAAGTAAATATAAGCTTGGCTTATACAACCTTGCAAGATCTTTGAGCTCGCTTCTGGCTTTCAGACAACTCTCCTCAAAAGAGGAGCAATCTATGGAAGAAATCAATGCTATGCACATCAGCATTCGACTGTTTTTTATGTACAACAGCCAACATCTCCTTAAAATCATTTCCTAATATGAGGCATGCAAGACTATTTATAGCATCTATCTAGAAGTTTTCAGGAGGGGCTAATGTACTAGAACTCCTATCAACTTCAAAATTTGAAAAAAGTTCAGACTATTTAGTAAACACAACACAAAAATTAGCTAAAGATATAAACCGTAATTATTCATACCACTCCACAACAGCAGCAAAACCCCCAAACCAAAACTAGCTGCTTTCCCCCCTACACCCACATACTTATACCAGACCTAAGAATTTTGTTTAGGAAGCAAAATCAACCCTACATTGTTACAAGCCAAGTATCCTGAAATAGGAGGGCAAACTGAATGATGACTCTGAAGACAGACAGTAACTCAGGAGCTCAAAAGTTACGTGCTGCACAGATAGTGGTTTAATTTTTGGAATTGGCTTAGCTGATGCAAGAACCACCATCTTAGAAGTGGTATGTGCTGTTATACCACACCAGTACAGGCAGAACTTAACTCTATAATTAATAATGAAGAACATTCTTCTTTACTATCCCATCTCTTCTCATTTCTTAAATTCCTATTCCACTTCAGGGTTAATTGGAAAAAAGGGTGGTCTTCCAAAAAAAAAGAAAAAACAACCAAAATACAATGGCACTTTATCTGTAGGACTTCTATGTGTGAAACAGTCTTATATATCCATCACACAACATGACCCAAGTATTGTTGTCCATCACAAAACTTCCATTACCTTTAATCAGAAGCCATACAAAGACGCCACAAGCGCTTAAGTGCTTTTGTAGCTGTGGGTCCTGTTCCTGCTGTGGTGGTAATGTAGCTGAAGAACATTTTCTGAGCTTTCTTGGCTCTTTCCCCCAAACACATATGCAGGTGTTTCAGCGATGTGAAAAACAACTGAACAATAACAATAGCCTCCATTTCAGATCAACCTGAAATGAAATATTTAAGCATCTAGTACCACAGTAATTTTAAGCTACTTTTTAAAATACCCTAGCTGTGAGCCAACACAGAGTTAACATGTTTCATTTAAAAATATATCAAAGAGAAACATTTCAAATTTTCCTCCATTTGGAGAAAACTGGCTGAAACAGCAGGCCAGAACTTGACACAAATTAGCAGACAGTTCTCATTCTCTTCAAAAACAGATTTTTCAGCTATTTTATTATTTCCTGGAGGGGAGGGAAATATATATATATCCTGCTCTGTCTTTTACAATCAGTATCAATGACAATTTTATGTGAGTTAATGCTGCCAGATTTCAGATAGCATTGTCAAATTCAACTCCATATTAACATTAAAAATCCAAATGAAAACAACAACCTGTCTTTTGATTTTCAGTATTTCAGCCTCCAAATCAGCTGGAATCATTTTCCCAGTGTCAAATATTGAGAGGAAAAAAAACCCCAAAGAGAATAACATAATTTATTCTTTTGATTAGTCTTTAAATACATGGGAAATCGGGTATCAGATTCTACTTCTAAGACTATTCATAGTGCTCTACCTATGTTCCTCATTATTTACCACGCTACTAAGTTCATGCCATCTGCAAATTTTACCAGCCATAATTTCATGTCAATGTCAAAATTGCTGACAAAAATAAAAAACAGCATTTAGAGGAAGATCTGACTCCCAAGTTCATCTTCCTCGGCCCCTTTTATTTAGCTTTGCTAAACGTTTTATTACATGCCTTCACGGTGACAAAACAAAAAGCAGGCAAGCAGGGAACATTGCCCTCTGAAATGACATCCCCAAACTACAGCTGAGGCAGCAGCAGCAGAGTGACACTCTCCATCGCCCCACCGGACAGCTACAAGGTCACACTGGTCCTTCCTCTCCTTACCTGCGGGGAGGCAGCCAGTGCCCACAGAGGGCTGTTGTGGTCCGTTTGGATCTCTCAGATTTACAGGACAGCACACTCCAGTTTAAACTCTATTGCATGAGCTCGTTAAGAAATATGACAAACACATGACAAACAGGAGCTCAATCCCCTTCTGCCCAGACTAATCTATCACAAATCCACTTATTCACCATTCAAATCATAAGGTTTCCTAACTTATAACCTGTAACTCAATTTGTGCACCTATGAGGGTGAAAAAAAAAAAAAAAAAAGGAAAGAAAAAAAGAGGAGTTACCTAGCTGACAGTGAGAGTGCTCATCCTTCCTCCTCCATAACAGTGTGGGCATACCCCATATGACTCTGGGAAGCATGTAAGCCTCTGCAGTCCGGCTTCTGCAATATCCACTTGAAAAGCTTTTTGGGTAAGCTGATGTTTTCAATCTTGCAGCTTGGAGGTTTGGTCTATACCATTTCCGTAAGTTAGCAGATTCTGAGGAAACTGCTAGACAGATGATGGTTAGCAATTTGCAGATGATAATGGCTGCGTAACGGCCCTTTAGCACTTTCTGGCCACCTCTCCTACCTACCCAGTGCTCTCTTTGACCTAAAGGCACTGCTCCCAGCATACACCAGTCCTTAGCACGGTCCGTGTTAGCCAAAATCTAAGCAGGGTTTGGCTGAACAGTCACAAGCGCTCAGCCACAGCACCGAGTGCCACGTCTGTCCTACCTGCATTGCCAGCCCAGGGTGTCCCAGGAGAGTCCCCGGGGCCAGGCTGGGAGCAGGGTGGGGGAAGCAGGAGAAGGAGTGCAGCTTGGCCATCCAGCCGGCGTGAGGCACCCCGGTCCTACCAGGCAGATTCTCACACTTGGGGAAGAAACGACCAGTTTTGCCGATGCTGTCAAGACTTTAGCGTCAGCTTTTACACACCCGGAGGGTATTGCTTACTTGCTTTCCCAAATCCCTCTGCTCCTAACCTCTGGTGAAGGTCAGGCCCAAACAGCTCTGCGCCAAGCCCGTTCAACTTGGCACACAATCCACCCAGCTTCCTTGGCTTGGGATCAAACCCCAGAAAGCTTTTCAGTGCACATCACAGCTCCGTTAAAGTTACTCGCAGCAGCAAGACAAGCAAGCGGCTGCAGGGCAGAGCAACGTCACCCAGACACCCTCCGTGTGCATTACCAGTACTTTGTGCCACACAGCTACAAGTAGGAGCAGCCTGGTCACATACTCACCCATCTTTGTCCCTGACACAGGCGAGCTGCACTCTCCATACTTCTCTATAACGAAGGACTGAGTGTTTCTCTTGCTAAACAATCAGAACAAAGGCTATATATATATATATATTTTTTTTTAATTAAAAAGGACAAAAAAACCCCAACTTAGTGATACCACAGGGTTGATGACCATCTGACAGTTTTGGCAGTTGCTTATTATCAGCAGGGAAAAAAATCCTGTAAAGAACATCCCTACACTTAATTCTGGTATTCATATTCTATATCAAGTTCTTTCAGCTGAGAATGAATTTACTTCTGAAATGTCCTTAGGTCTTTATACTGTAAAAAAAAAATCAAATTCAATATTAGCAGTTCTTTTTTATTGAAATGAAATGTTTAATTCAAACAAAAGGCTGTTTGATATTCTTATTTGTAAAGAAAATGGACATGCTTTGTTTTGGGATGAATAACCATTTTTTTTTCCTACTCTTTGAAACTGTCAAAATTACAATAGCTAAGTAAAAAAATAAAATTTCTGTGTGCCCTTGAGGCTAATTTGTTAATACAGGTCAGCAAGGTATTATTGATCCCTCCCTGCAGTAGCAAGCAGGAAAAGAG
The DNA here is from genome assembly GCF_929443795.1 of Astur gentilis. Classification (NCBI taxonomy): domain Eukaryota; kingdom Metazoa; phylum Chordata; class Aves; order Accipitriformes; family Accipitridae; genus Astur; species Astur gentilis. The sequence goes on along the minus strand of NC_064899.1, from coordinate 11,636,709 downwards.
GCTCAGTTCAGGGAGTCTGCCTTCAGGTAACAGTGATTTCTAGACTATGTTCTTATGCAGACCATGCTCTCCCATGCAGAGCATTGTACATTTTAAGGATCATCTAAGGTTCAAACATGTGCAGGGTGTGGATGCTCACATTAGACATCACAATGCAAGTGACTCAAAAGCACATAGCACCACAGGCTCAAATCTAGGACTGGAGGTTCCTAAACACTAAGAATATTTTTCCACACACACACTACAAAGCATTTGGAATTCTCAGAAATCACAGGCTGTGTACTCTGGCACAGGCAATACAGCACTCCTCACTGATTATGTGCCACAGGCAGGCAGTTTATGGAGCCTTACTGCAGTGAGATACTTCAGAAACAAACAGCGCAACACATGGAAGTGCAACCATGCCTTTAGTTTTAACTTTAGGGAAAGGCTTGTAGCAAGCCAGCAAAACCCTGCAGAGGTTTGATAGGGTCTCACCTAATGGCATGGAAATGACAGTAAGAGTTTGAGTAGTTTATTCCTTTGCAGAACCTGAACATCACATTCTGGGAGATCTTGGGCCAGGATCCTCAGTTAGTGTGAGCCCTCATTGCTCTTCCAACCATGTATGAATTCCCTGAGAGGCAAGAGACTAACTCTCCGAACACTTCCCATGCTGCCCGCTTGCACAGTCTGCCATCTGACATCAGATCAGAGGATTTCCTCTCTACTCTTTAGCCCATTCTGTACTTCCTCAGTTTTGATAATGCTAGAAAACTTACTCTGGGACATGGGAAGGAGAGGATATTTTTTCCCCTAATTATTTATACAGTTTTACTTCCTAGGCCCATTTGATCTTTTTCCTCTTCCTTCACCCATAAAGTTCCATGATTTAGCAGAACACCAAAGCATTGTGAAGGAGGAATTCTTTGCACCCAAATCCCTGCAGCTAATGTCCTTTAAAAAGTTTATTATTTCATTTTATTGAGGCTGATTTCTGATATCTAACTGAAGAAAAAATTAATTCTAGTTCCTCCAAATATGGAGATGCTTCTATCCAGGAATTTTTAGGCTGAGAAAGTATTTTTGCCACATCTTTACAGTATCCTTCAATTGTCACAAATTATGTGTTGAAATTATAAATAGTATTTTTAAAAAATATATAACCAAAGTTACCTACCTTCAGAATAGTTCCACTGCTGTTTTCTTCTAGATTAAAAATGAAAGCACAAGTTATTGCCTACCTTACTGCAAGCTCTTTTGCCGTCTCATAAACTCATCATCCTCTAGAGGCTGCTAAAACCATTAAAATTTACTAAACTTTAACCACTGGCCTTTTCTTTCATTAACTTTGCTCTCAGTTATTTCCTCTAATATCAATTTTATATTACAATAAATCCCAGTCTCTCTGAACTTCACATTTATTTTTTAATTATTGTTTCCTTGAAAAAGGTACGTGAAAAGCCAAATGCTTTTCAGCAAGAAATATTGCATTAAGATTATGAATAGAAATTTTAGTTTTAAACATGGTTAACATGAATTTAAAGCAACTGTGGCAAAGGATCTAAAAGTATTAAGTATCAGATTTTTGATGCCTAGATTATAAGATGTTTGACTTGCTAGTTTAGCAGTCATAAGTGTATAGGCTAAATGATTGTGTAGATTATCAGCAGCTGAAATTACATGTCATGTCATCAGGAGCACAACTAATTCTCTCTGAATTTGCAATATAGTTTTGGATCTTACTAATGCTTTTGGAATTTGACAAAACTTCAAGATACCAGACTGGAACCTCCTACAGATTTACTCCATTTTCCTCTGTAATGTTAATTTTTACTGCATTTACATCCCTTCTCTCAGCCACTATATTTACCAACCTGGAAATGTGACCGCACAGTCAGGAGTCCACCTGGTAACGCTGGTGCGTTGGCTGCTACATGGCCCTTTCTTTACACATGCAAGCAAAATGCCAAGCAAACAGATGTCTTGAATTCCCCTGAGCACAAGAATACTGCAAAGTTAGCACGGCTGGTCTCTCTCACACAGATAAAGAACAAGGAAAATGGGCATAAAAGGAAGCATATGCTGTTCTTACGACACCGCTTTAAAGTGGGATGAAGCCTCTCTTTCATTCACTTCCAACATAAGGCCCTTTCTTCATGACTTAAGAGATGCTGCTTTCTTTACTACTGGAATAATGCATCAGTAGCATACCTGCATATGTGAAAGATAAATGCATAACAACATCAAGAAGCTTTGTTTCCTCCAAATTCATTTGTACAGAAGGAGCTTGGAGAGTTAAGAGGAAAGCACTTAGCTCAAAACACTCATCAGATTAGACATCATTCTTGAGGCACAAACTAGCATCCCAATAACACGTTGAAGGGAGGCTGGGAGAAGGACAGAAAAAAAGTTTTTAAAGTGGCTACTCACTTTCAATTTCCTCAGAAAAAGAGAAGACAAGGACCACAATAAAGCCTGTCACAACAATTTTGGAAGCTGTAAAAAAATACGTTTGCCTTTTAAACAACTCCTTTGAGCACTCCATGTTCCCAACAAGGGTAATTGAAAGACAGCTTTTACAGCTTCTGAAATGCCTGTCCCTGTTCCCTCTTTACATAGATCAAGGACAGTAAGAGGGTAATTACTGACTCCCTGGAAATATACAGCCCACCAAAAGCTTGAAAATTAGTAGATATGCCCTTTTTCTGTCCTTACCCCCTTCCTTAATTTGCTAGAACAAATGAACTGAAGAGAGCTTTTGAAGACATTGGCTCTTCACCTTTGTCAAACACAGTTATTTTACAAAAGTTAATTTTCCCCCTTGATCTTCCTTCTTAGATTAGCTACCTGCAATGCCCTATAAGGACCTAAAATTGACCTACTTGACTACAGGAGGATCATCCTTGCTTAGATATCTTCTCTGGTTTGGCAAAAGTTATTGTAATTGTATCTACATTGTCTTTTCACTAGGCACCAAGGAGTCTACTCCATGCCTGCAGTAGTTCAGGCTTCTGCCTCACCAGATCTTCAATTCTCCCTCAGAGAATACTCTAAACTGGCTGCTTTGCCTCCTAACCCAATGCCCATCCACAAGCTTCTCCAGCTGGAAAGTGTGGTCTCACCTACCCTGCAACACCCACAGCATCTATCTGTTTCTCTCCTTACACCACTGCCCCAGCACTCTCTGCCAAAGGCCATGCCAGATGCTTGGTCTAAGTTACTGCCCAAATTCTGCCCACTCCTCCCTCTGTTCCTATTGCTGGTAGGGAGGTTATAACACCACAAACAGGTTGCTTTTTGGGACAGAGACAGGACACGGGCAAGGCTGCTTCCGCAGCTCCAGCAGGAATTTGTGTTGCTTTAAAATGACCATGCAACTATGGTCAAAGATTATTTAAGATTTGTGTATAAGATGAATGCCCATACATGCACGTACGCAGAAATGTCTAGAGAGCACGTGGTTACAAGCGACATGACCTACAGCACGTTTCCCTGTGTGGTGATGCCCCCACAATTTAGGATAGCCCCATGCACAGATTATTAGGGACAAGGGAAAGTCAGCTCTGCTCTGGATAAAGGCTTAAAACCCCCTGGAGAGCATCCTGTCTTCAGTGTGGGGAGAGGCTCACATGCATATAGTTTCTCCATCTCCAGGGCTCCGTGGAGGTGGTTTAACAGCCAGCCTTGGCAAACTCTTCCACTTTCTCTCCATGTTGCACTATTCAGTTCTTATCCTCAAACCTGGAATTAGCTGCAGGACAGGGATCCCTTTTCCAGCTGGCTAGTTGGCTTCATCTATTAAACTGCCTCATTTGGAAGGTGTCATGACACTTACAAAACCATCACTTGTTGCATTTGGCATTTTGTGTGAGCAATGCCCACAGAAATAGATAGATGCAATCAGACATAATATACTATACTACTTTCTTTGTCTTAAATGACAGCCTCTTAGAACCCTTACTGGTTTTGGGTTTTTTTATTTAATCTTGGCCTAGGACTGCAACGAGATAAGAATAATTAAATATTCAAAGACGACTGGCAGAAAACAGCCTCTGACTTGAAATTTGCAATCTGCAATGCAGAAAAACTTGAAATCTTTAGAAAGTCATCTGAGTGACACACATATACAGGTTCAGTTATGATTCATGTCTACAGATCAAGCCTATATGAGATATCTTGCTGTATTGCCTTTTATGCTAGTATCCAGAAAACTGCGCCATTAATGGCAGATCGCAAAACGCCAGATGATATAAAGGTTCCTTTCATTACTTAAATATGGCCCTCAAGCTTTGATGAGATAATCAAACCTCTTCACACAATTATGTCCTTGATAAAAACACATGAGTCATTTTTTAACTGATACTGGAAATGCTATTTCAATAAATCACAGAAGGGGAGCTCTCATTTCTGCATTACAACAAGCTACTTCAAAACCAGCCCAAACCAAACAGCAAGCATCAAGTAAAAGGCTGAAATATGGAAAACAAAAGGAAGCAAGCTATAATTATTGGTGCCCATAGCATACAACTCACAATCAACACCCCAATGCCACCCAAAATAGCCTCCAGAGAATGCTGAACAGTTCTTAATCTCTTTCTACTGAGGTCAAGCATTTGTCCCATCTGTGTGACAGATCAGTCCTGTGTAGGCTGATAACTATTTGCCTCACCCAGAAATTAAATAGCTTTTGTTATAATCACTGGGAAATGTTCCAGAAACAAAATAAAGGTTTTCAAATGGGGGGGGTAGGAGAAGGGGAGATGGAAGGGAGGAAGAGAAAAATCTGGGAGAAATTCAAAGCTCCACACCCAAATAATCAAAGAGTAAAGTAGAAATGTGGTTGGGTAAGTGAACAATAAAAGGCAAGACACAAAACAGGGTGCAGATTCAAACAATAGAACAGCAGTGTGTACAGAAGAAATAAAGAAAACCCCTATCTTCATAAATGTAGGAGGATCACATCTAGGGCTAAATACATGTCAGACATTACAAAGCACCTGTGGGTTAGTAATAACAAGACTGGATGACAAAAGTATTAAGCCAAATAATTATGGTTTGTAGACTAGGAACTAAAAGCAGTCCTGGCTTCAACAGATAAGTCTTACACCCCAGGGATTTTTCTGCCCCCTATTAATTCTGCGTCCACTTCTCCAAAGGGAAAGCAGCTGTCCTGACTCCTTGCTGGTGGCAGCAGAGGATGGGGCACTGGGGACCCTCCTCCCCCAGGGATACATCTTCTTTATTCCCACGGTGTTCCTGGGGCACAGCCTGGCTCCCCCCAAAAATCAGCTCCCTAGCCGATGCTATGGATCATTTAGAGAAGTGGAAATACTAGAGCTGCTCACTCATTGATGCACTGAACTATTGATTCACACATTTCTGGAGTTTTAAATGATGCCAATCAATGATTGGCCTATAATTGAGTTAAGTGTGACAGAGGCGGCACATCTTCAGAAAGCCCATTGGAGAGTGACACTGCTAGCACAGTAATTTGGAAAACTAGTACTGCTTACAAATGGTATGCGCATTGGATGTCAGTGTACAGCATTTTTCTCATTGGTGTACGAATTAAGCCAATTCAATCAGCACATACGTACAAGCAGCTGGAAATGACAAAGCAAAGCCACTAATCACACATTAACAGAAGCTAAATAAAAAAGTGTGCTTTATAATAATGCAACCAGAGACATGACAAAACTAATAAATAAAGCATTTCTGCAAGGAAAAACTGCACATTTTCCTGTGGTGCTCATAGTACTCAGACATTTAGGAAAATTTATACAACATTTTAAATAAGTCACTATGCCCCCAAGTTCTTATAACTACAATAATTTAATCTTTTTTTCTAATCATTGGGATGATGTAGCTATACTTGCAATTATAGTCATTTAAGAAAAGTAAAACCCAAGTAACAATGTGAAACACTTTTCCTGCTTAGAGTAAAAATGCAACAATGTGTTTTGCACCCAGAAATAATCCCCACTCAATCCCACTAAGTCATGCAGTTAAACAACTTTCTGTAATACAGCAATAGCCATAACACTTTTGCTTAAAATGTGCTTTGAAATACACTTGAAACTAAACAAGAATCAGGCAATCTACAAGCTTCACAGAATAATGAGTTTCAAGTTATGCAAGGCAGCAATTAGTTGAATAATGAAAAGATGAGGTTGTAAAATAAACCCAAGAATATTCCGATATTTAGATAAACATGGTTTTAATTTAAAAGCTTAGTAAAAATAAGTGTTTAAAACCTTTTTTTTCTTTTAATAAAGTGTTTTATTGTTTTGTTTGCTTTTAAATTTTCTTAAGAATTGGGAAAATACAGTGAATGAATTTTCCTCAGCTTTTTTTTTTTTTTTTTTTTTTTTTTAAATAAAACTGAAATAATTTCTTATTCAAAAGACCATGATTGAAATTTAAAAGACTGTGCTGTGGGTGAAAGTATTGTCTCCTATTCTGGGAATGATATTAGAACAAATATAGCAGAAAAAACATAACAGAAGTCAGCATGAAAAAGTAATATCACTTTTTTCATCAATCCATAGTTAGAACAATTATCTCAATTGTTTACATATTTTGACCACTTTCAGTCATTTTATGGTTAAAATATAATTTGTTACAATCATGCTCAATTTCTAAAGACAAAGTAATTTTAAAAGAGATTTATCTGTTAGTATTCCTTTTTTAAAAGCTTACGTTAATTTTTGTTCCCCCCACATTAAACTGTTTGCAATAGTTTCTCATGTGTTTTATCTTTGGTCAACAGCTCTAGTGTTTTCATTGATTCTTCTTACCGAAGTGTGTTCAAAAAGAAAGTACATGAAGGTACCTCTGCAAGGTTGTTTAAAGAAAACATATCCAATCAATACTACAACATGTTCATGCACTGTTTAAAAAGTGGTTTACATAATGTTTTAGGCTGGCACTGCTCCTCTAAGTAATATTGACTCCAAAAAAGCACTCCGGATTTCATTTTGCAAGTATAACCTGTACTTTGCTCAGAGTATTCATTTTTAAAAGGATATTGCCTCTGAACTTTTATTGAGCCCAGAGCCTTTTATCTTTATTGAGCGACAAAATTAAATCAACAGTTATTTATTGTGGCCCAAAGCAAAGATGGCTTCTTTACTTTTCTTAATTACACTGTTTAATAATTCAAGACAAACTGAACTATTTGGCTAGTGGCCCAAATAGGATCAGCCATAGAGCTGCAAAGTCTCCAGACGAGACTGCAAGCTGATTTACCATGGTCTTGCCTCTGCTTTATTCCTTTCCCTGTTTTACTTGCTGAGCTGTACCTCTAGGGCAGACTGAAGGAAGAAGTGTCTCAGGCAATCCCTCAGAGCACCTTATGTAAGAAAAATATAGCAGGTAAAAAAACAAAAAAGGAAACAAACAAACAAAATCTCCCAAACCAAAACACAATGGAGAAAGAAAACTGGAAAACAAGACCATAATGAGTTGCTATTTTGTAGCTCCTCTTTGATCTCCAGCAAAGCCTTTGAGATGCATTTAAAAGCATGATTAGAATCAATGAGGGCTTAAAAAAAATAAATTACTCTTTTAAAGCCTAAAGGTTTCCCCCCCCCCCATCCATTTTTGGAGCATGCCAATTCATGAAAAGAGGGTTCTTGGAACTGAAACTTGCTGGGAAAGTTTCTCAGAGCTATGTTTGCCTTTTTCCTAAAGACAAGCAACAGAAGCACAGCAGTCAACAGGTGAAGGCATTCCTCATGACTGTAACCATGCTGGGGAACCTGTTAGAAATAGAGGTGTGCTGCAGGCACATTTGTGCCCAGTGCTGCTGGATAGGTGGTTGTTCTTAAGAGCAGGCATGCCTGTTGGAGGACGTGGATGCTGTAAGCAGCATAAAACGCTGAGTGCAAGTTTCTGAATGATTGGGCATGAAGTGGGATAATCCTGTCTCCCACACATATACCTCAATCTCCACAAGACAGAGTGTTTAGGAATGTAAAAGATGCCACCCAAGCCTAGGTACTATGCAGTTGTGGAGGCCATCCTTCAGAAAGCAACATAGCCCTGATTGTCCAAAAAAAAAAAAAAAAATCCATATCCATGGGAGCATTTACTTATATAATCAACGTCAAACACATCCACAACTTCCTCTAAGCAATCCACCCCAAATAAGAGTCCAATCTGGTCTGATACTGTGTTGGTATCTGCACAGAAATGCATACACTGCTGGAAGAGGTTTTCTTGTTTTTATGAAAAATACAGATAAAAGTCAGGAGTTCTTCCTCCCTTCAGTATTCTTGGGGAAAAACAAACAAACAAATTTCGTACACAGAAGACATTCCAAAAGAAGATGCCATTTAAACCGAATTGTTTTGTTTATTCTGTTGGAAAGCAGAGCTATCAATGCACAAGTTCCATCCACACCTCTCAAGGAGCATGCTACACAGCATCTCCAGGCTGGAAGGACATTTGCCAGTCACTGCTGCTTTAGTAAACACAGAGCACTCGACACCTTTGTCTTCTTCCTCTTACTTGTATATTTAGAAACTTCTTCCTTTTCTGAAGAGTTTGAAAAAGTGCAGTTTCCCTATCATGCTGTTTGACTACTGTAACTATAACCTCAGAAAATGAAAGTGTAAAATATGACATAAGATATATTTATATTAGTACAATACTAACTATAAATGTATTTTAATGTCCTCTGTATCTGAAAGCATGTATGGCCTCTTCCCTTTTTTAATGAGTAAGGTTTGTGCCTGACTCTTATAATACCAGAATTACCTTCTTTCAAAGCAGTTAGCACACAACAAATCAGATGAGCTGGAAGACATAGGGGCAGTGGTGAGAAAATGATAAAAAGTTTTAGTGGACTGAAATTAACTGGAAAGAAACCCATGGAATGAAACAGTTAAAAAGTAAGTAAGGGGAGAAGAAAGGGAAAGATTTCTAAAAATATGAATGTGTTGCAGGGAATTAAATCTTTTGCTTGTTTTCCCTGCGACCTAGGCAATCAGAGCTTCCTTACTTAAATGTGTTGGGCTTATAGGTCTTCAAGCTAAAATCTGTCCAATTCCTGCCCCACCCGTAAAATTTCAACCCTGAAGCCATCCAAACGCTATGGACATTTTTGTTTGTCTGAATTGTAACTTTCTACTGTGCAGTTATTCAATATAATGCTTCCCTCCTTCAAAGTAACACTAGTAAGCGATTACTAAGTATGTATTTGGGAGCATGCCTAGAGAAGAGAAATCAGTGTAGTTTTGTGGGTTTATCCCAAACACAACCTGATTTAGACTTTCTTATACACCACTTCAGAGGTTACCAAAGAGTTGACCCCTTTCCTCATAAATCCGTACCAACAAACAATTCCCAGAGGCGTCTGCTCCAAGAAAAAGAAAAATCAAAACAAACCCTAATAACATCAGGAAAACCCAGGTAGGCAGAAAACGTCTTTGGAGGCAGAAGCTGGTCTACTGAAATGTGAAGTGTCATGAAGTAGTTATCCTAACTCTGACATGGAAAACCATACAGCACCACCTTGTGAGCGTCCCCTAAAAATGCTCTTAAAGAGACTAAAGATACAGTTGGAAGCACACTAATCAGACTTCGAGTGTGACTAGCAAAATGAGCAAAGACTTTGAAGCTTGGATTCAAAACGCATAGCGTGTACAAAATGAGCTTAAAAAAAATAATCAGATGGCGTTCAGAAATAATGCAGGAATTAATGAAGACCAGAAAAATCACCTCTATGTATATTGAATAGGCAAACAAATACTGTATTACTGAATCATAATCATCACCATAGGGTCTGACAACAGTTCTTCTAAATAATAGCCGTATCTTCAAAACTGCTGTATTTGTGACCTCACTGGGAACGGAGCAACCCTGCAGCAGTGGAGACACTGACAGCATCAACACCCAGCTCTGAATGAAATGACAAAACTTTTCTGACTGCTTCTGCTACTTCAATCCAGGAACAAATACATCCCTTTTGGAGACAGGCAAACAAATAAAATGTACAGCCACTGCATCCCTCATACACACACACAGCACCACCACCAAAATGCAGTTTACCAAAATGCAGTTTAAATAGAGAAATTTTCTACATTTAAAGAATTAAGTTGGGAAAAGCTCTGACATGACTGCTAATACTCAGGTGTAAAAGTTCCTTAGAATGCTGCAGCTTACACCCTTCCCTTTCAGTAAAATTATGCCAATGCAAGCCCATATACCAGTGAAATAATATCAAGTCTAGAACAGAGGAACTTTAAGTTTAGTACCTCATTTAGTTGTGTCCACAAAGATGAAAATATAGGCAACTAATTTTTGTAGAGCTAGATCACTTCAGAATACCACTGGTCACAGAATATTGTTTTACAGAAGAGGAAGCCTTGATAATTACCCTTCAATAAAAAACTCCATTTAATGTAAAGGTATCACTAAAGAAGAAAACACTGGCAACAGCTACAGCTGCTCTGTTTGAAGGTTCTACTACCTATAAGCAAAATCAGTGGGTCAAAAAAAATGAGCCGATAACTTCCATGGCTTCTCTGCCCTTTTTATGGCCATGAGGTTTTGCTCTTCACTCTCCCCACCAAAAATCCCACAGAGTACATGAAACACTAACTCCACTAAGAGGGAATAACAATGAAGTTGATTTCCCCACATTCACATAATGGTAAATTTTGAAGATTCTTATTCAGTGCAGTTCAGAGTAAAGTCAAAAGAAATTGTTCTCTGGCTGAAAAAAAAATCCCAAAGACCTTGTAGCAAGTAGGATAATTTAAATATGAAGAATTAAATTTTACATTCTCATCAAAAACTAAGACAAGGATGCCTTTGTTCCCCTCTTAGAAAACAAGTTTGCTATTTTTCCTCTTTTCCCACTATACTTTTTCTTTCATTGTTCCAGTCTGATTTTGCACTATTATTGAAAAAAAAAAAAAAAAAGTGACCGTAATGGCACACTGTGTGTCAGAGAAGACTTTAACAATGTTTTGTACAAGGGCAAAGTACTTTAATACTCCTTACTTCTGCAGAAAAAAATGTATCATATAGCCTAGAACTACATTTGCCTTTCCCCCGTCTGCCTCCTGTGCCCCTATCTTGCGAATGACTACTATATGCAGTGAATTCAAGTAACTGTCCTCCAGCATCCTATTTTCATTTCAGCAGACCCCACTGTCGTATCTCCTTTGAGCCTTTGTGCAAGTGCCCGTACTACTTCCCATCTTCTGTAAATTAGTAACTTTTCACAAATCATCATACCAAATCCTTTACTGAAGTCAGCATGAATTACCCGGATATTAGTTTTTCCAAAACAAAGAAAGGTAACAGGCTCCCGGTGGTGAAATCATGCTCCTTTTTATTCTCTTCTCCGTGCCTTTAATTACTCTTATGTTTATAATTTGCTTTTAATCTTTGTGTGCAATTGAGGTCAGACTAAAGTAGATGCCCAGAAAGTGTATCAATAATATTGTCACCGGACGCAGCTCAACTTAGAGCAAGGGACGCATTTAGATGCGCTTAAAGTCATAGGGTGTAGAGGGTGCTGTTGCACTGAGCATCTAACAGCGGTCTCCATACAGGTCTGAAATCAAGCAGTGTCCATGTATTTTTACTGGGTCTTATAGCTGAAACTCAGGATATTTACTGTCATTTGCTAAAATACCCACAAATACTATTAAAAAAGTCATAACTCGCTTTCAGTCTTGTAAAAGATGAGTCAATGGCAGCTTCATGGTCTTAATAACAATCCAATTCCTGTTTTATAAGCCTGCATTTCACTGCCCAATACTAGCTGGAAGTTTTAAGCATCATGGGAATTATAAGATCAACTCTTGTTGCAACAGTCTAGCATGAACACTTTTTGTTGGTCTTTTTTTAACCATGAAGCATAAAGAACAAAATTTGGCATTTTCCATTTCTCTTGCAGGAGTCAATATTGTTAATACCACCCTCAAAGAAGAGAAGTGTGGCAGGGGAAAGTAGTCAGGTTCATAGATGGATGACTGAAAGCGACACGTTAAAAATATTCTCCAATACATATTTTGCCCTATTTTTTCAAGAGAGTCTAATTTTAGCTTGAGCCTTTCAATAAGCACGTTACTACTTTCATGCTGTGTTGCTCAGGTTTCTGATACACTTCTTCTACATTGGTATCTCAGTGAAGTGCAAAGGGACCCAATCAGCTTCTGCTAACAAAAGGCTTTCCTCTCTATCTGTTGTGGGTGCAAGATGGTTTAAAAAGCAGAAGAAATAAATACCCTGAAAGTCCAAGCACATGTGCGGTTTTCAGAAGCTCCAGCTCTTGCAAGTTTTTTTCTGGCGGGGGAAGAGAAGGAGGAGGAATAGGTTCCCCTTTCTTCTTCACCTCCCTGCCCAAACAGCATTGTTGTGAAAAAGCATTTGAAATATATAGCTACGACATCTTAAAGGCTAAAAACTAGTTTAGCAAGCCAAAAACTCATTTGAAAATATATTCTTCCCTCCTTCCCCTCCCAATTATTTTTTGGTTAGCTTTATGACGATCAGGTAGGAACAGCTGCTATCTGAACGTTAGAGTGACAAGACTGAAAATCCAACCCTCACACTATTAGTGGATTTACTTCTTTTGTTTAAGAACAAAAGATTCTGTCTCATACATAAGCTTTTTTTTTTTTTTTAAAAAAAAAAAAAAAAGATGTTCACATCCAGGAGTAATGAAAGTTTATGCTGCCTTTATGTGATGTTTCACAAATTTTATCTTACCCTATTTTGATATTGAAGATTTGCAGCACATAAATGAGTGCAAAAGAGAAAGGTAAAGACTCTGCACTATAGTGCTCACGGATCTTCTTTTCAGACCCCATAGTGCGGTGATAAGAGAGCTGAGAACATTCTGGCTGGATACATTATCACAAAATACCATACAAGTGTGCTATGTTGGTTTGCTCCCTTGGTAGAGATTTTTGCCATGAAGACATGCTATAATTTGTGGGTTGGTTTTTGTTTGTTTTGTATTTTTTTTTAAGAAATAGTAGATGAATACTAGATGAAAACAGAACAAAAACATTTTTGAAGTGGCAGTTTCATATTCTCTTCTATACTGGTGTAGATATAAAGGAACAACAAAGAGCACTTACTGACTGATGGTAAGAAAGATGAAGTTTGTGGCTTGGCTACAGTAGTCACTGAGGGACTTCAACAACCATTGTCTGCACACTTTTCTGAAAGGAAACAGGAAGAGAGTTTGCCTACCAGCTGCCTAACTTGATCTGAGAAGAACAGAGGTTACTCTTTTTTGCACTTTTCAGGAGGCCCATACTTCAAGCACAGAGCATTTTACACTCATTTATTTGTACCCCCTGCTGACTGTGGTAATTTAGATCACAAGCTCTATGGGACACAAACTTCACCTGTTTGAGTGTCCAGCCCCTTGCATCACACATGCCTCGATGATGACAGAAATCTTTTCCAAATCACACTAAAAAAAAAAAAAAAAAAAAAAAAAAAAAAAAAAAAAAGAGTTGATACAAGACATGCAGTTCAGTGGATTCAGGACCAGCACAGTCATAATACAAATATAGTGCCTAAATTAGTACAAATGCAATGTTTAAACCTAAAACCAAATATTTTGAAGTGTTAAAAAAATTGATTATTTGACTGGCTCTAACAGCATGCTCAGCTTGGTGAAAGGAAAAGCAAAGGAAATGTCTGGCAACTCAAAGGTCACCACTGAAGGCAGAAAGACAGTGATTTCCAAAATGTATACTTCAGAAAGTCATGATGATGTCTGGTTGCTAGGAATAAGGGAAGGTGAAAGATGACTCAGCTCTAGAGAACTAGTTGATTATTAGTTTATACGGGGACAGCTGAAGTGATGAGCTATAAGATCAGAAAATTGAGGTTTGTCCATCAAGGCAAAGGACCAATTTTCAGCACAACGGAAGAACACAAATGACAGCTCAGTAATAGTTTGTTTCCGAGGAACAGCAGTTCAACACACTGACACTAGCATTTACAAGGTTACAAATACTTTTATTGCAATAAGCTGACTCACTAGCACCTATGCATTCACATCTAAAACAAATTAGAAAACAAAGGTCAGGCTATTATAAGGTGCTCTGAAGTTCAGCCAAAGGCTTTGAATCATGGCAGAGCTATGTTATCCTGCAGTTCTTCTGTTGACAGAACTGCAGGCCCCTAAATGGCTCCATTTATAACTACCTCTTTTCACCAATGAATAACTTTACCACAGACAACTATCTGAGAGCAAGTCAATCCAACCAGTATACTCTTCTGGAGCTCATTCTGACCTATGCTGGAGAGCCAGTGAGCTGAACCACATCACCAGCTTGTCTTTGCCTCTATAGTGATAGAGGTCTGCTTTATCCATCTGAGCTGGGACAACAGCCAGCACTTCTTGACCTTCTCTCCCCTTTTCAAGAAGTCCTTCAAGACTGTCAATCTCTCTCTAACCTTTTAGCTGATCATTGTCTTTTGACCTTAGCTTTGGTGAATAAATAGGTTTGCACTGATGTGTCTGACATCCTATTTTGTTTGAAGTGGTGGACCTTGCCAGCATTTTAACTTTCCATTGAATTTCTTTAGCACCTTCTGATTGATCTAACTGCATTTCACAGTCTACAATCATATCCCAGTTCCCTGGAACTTCTATCTGTGATATAAGCTGTTCCTCTCATGGTTTTATCCCCTTCTACTTTTTTTCAGTACATTTTAACATATTTATGCCAGCTATAATTGTACAATAAAATCAAAGCATGCATATAGCCATGACCTTTGATAAAATGTTTTAAGCTGCTAATAGACACACCTACAAAGAAGAAACACCAGAAGATACCATACAAGTGGAATTTCCCTTCTCCCCGACTCACACTCTGGGATTCGACAAGGAAAAATACTGTGGATGGGTCTTCCAATGTCCATGAGAAACCATGAAGGTAGATGATGTCTCTCCATGCCTGTAGAGAGCTTTGCTGTGGTACTACATTGCTATGGTAATGAAAACAGTTATAGAAGTAATTTGAAGCACATTTCTTTTTTCTGAGGAAACTTTTCCATCTGTTACTCGTCTTCCCAGCTCCCTGAAATTTATTATATAGTGCTTCTGACCAAAGACAATTCCAAGAGCTCAAAGAAAACTTTCAATAGTAGTGTATGAAATTAAATGGGAGGTCATATTTAATCACTAGACTTCAAGAATGAGGTACAAAATGAATTAACAACTTAAGTACAGAAGAAGACAACACACTGCACTTCAGAGGGCACCCATATAGCACACAAAACAATTGTCACAATGCTGAAGCTAGAACACTTGCTACTGTAAAAGACAAGTATTTCCAACAATGAAGGCAGATAAACATGAGAATGGATTATGGCAAGAGCTTTACCATTACTTGAAATCTTTTTATTCAAGCAGAATGCCTTAGTAAGAGAAGGCTGTAGCACAGTGACAAGGTAGTCAGTCCAAAAGTGAGTGAAATTTTATACTGGCTTTATTGAGGTAGAAGGGTTTTAAGGTTTATTATTAGCTGTCTGATTTTCTGAAACATTTCATATTTTACCAACTATAACAGAAAAGGACTCACTATGCCTGCTTAGAAATAGTAGACTGTTTCCTCAGCCCTTACCCACATCAGCAATAGAAGGAAGAGATCAGTGTCTTACCTAAATGGAAGGGAGCACATTTTATTCTTGGAAAAAAAAATTAAAAAAATAAAAAAGAAACTACCTTCCTGCTTGTAGAAGGGAAAAAGCACAGAGAGGGGCTATTTTTCTCTGAGAGCACATCACTGTGAGCTTGTGCTGGAAGAGCACATCAGACCCCACCTGAATAGATTTCTTCCCAATACAGATGGATATGTCTGCTGCTGCTTCTTCCAACACCTGCAGTTCACTTGCCAGAGCATACAGATTTCATACACCAGTAACCCCAGGAGTGTTCCTAGCCTAAGGATGGCGTATGAATTTTTACAGCTGTAAAATGAGATACTTTTGTTTCCCCTCACTTGAGGGCAGCTCAGCAAAGGTACCTGGAAATAATCCTCTATGTTAAGCACCTTCCAGTAGCTCTAAGCATTCTTTAACTGTATGCCTTATCTGAAGAGGCAAGCAAAGTAAACATAATTCCCCAGATTAAACTCTCCAGTGATTTTTATTCTGGGTGCAGAAGCTGGTTTGGATAAAAGAAAGAGAGGAGAGATATCAAAGGAAAAAACAGAACAGGAAGTCAAGGATAAGAGGAGAGAAGAGCAGACAACCCATGCATAGAAAAGAGGCAGCACAGACTTCAAAACTGGTATCAGCAGCTTGATATCACCAGCTACAGACACCAGTTCATGTGAGGATGGCTCTGTCACTCAAACCTCCTCATCTGTCTTCCCAGCAATTCCAGAGGGGGAAGAGGTGGTTTGCTGGGGAGAGGGGTTGGGGGGGGGGGGGGGGGGGTAGTGTGTCTGGTGTCCCGATACAACCTTCTTGAACCATACACTCCTCATGAGCCTGCGTTAACATACAACTGATGGCAGTAACCCAGGCAGGTCCCTGCCTGGGGAAGGAAACAAGTTGGTGGGAGCTGCTGCAGCCATGGTCACGATGTCATCCTGCCTGGGACCACCAGCTTGTCTCAGCCCAGGCTCATCTGGCAGCAGGAGCAGGAGGATCCCTGGCTAGCTGCAGCCACCCTCTCCCTGAATGCTTCCCTCAAAGCCTCTCTCCACAGGTTCCTCTGGGGCTTGTAGTTTACAACCCCATTAGTCATGATGGCAGCTTCGGGAGAGCTGATACAAGCACAGGCAGCAGTAATAGGTAGTTTGATGTGCATAGGAAGAGAGCAGGACAGGCAAAGCAGATGCCAGCTTCCACTCCCAGCACGTACATCCCTACTTGTCTGCTTTATACAAAGTCCTTTTGCTGCTTAGAGCAGCCACCTCAACTTTCACATCTTTTCTGGCTGGCAGCAACAGCAACTGGCTGTGAAAATCTGGAGATGGGGTCTATGCTACATATGGAGTTCCTCAAGACAACCAGAAAATAGTTTTCTGAGAAAAAGCTGAGGTTTCTAATATTTCCTAGAATTCCATGTCAGTTTACTTACCTCCTGCTGATTCTCCTCAAAGCTATGGGACATCATCTCCTTCTTTCTTCCACAGAGAATCAAGGTTGTATTGACATGTTGAAGCTCTCTATAATGTTGTCAGCCGGTCTTAGCAGCACTAGATCACCTATTCTTGATGATCCATCAGATTCAGCCTTCTGCAGTTTGCAAGATAAAAATCTACCAAAAAGAAAGAGAAAGGCCCAGAAGTATAAGGAGCCTCATGGCACATTCAATTAATCTCTCTCCCCACATTGATATCAGGGCAGCATCTACTGCTGGTTTTTGATGTAGTACTGAAATAAGGATGCATAGAATGGTCTCAGCTACCAACCAGCAATAATTGCCATTGCCTGACAATTTATAAACAGGCTAAATCTGTTAAATGTGTAAATAGGCTGCCACTGCCACACACTTGTAGAGCAAGCTGTAATCACTTGAGTTGCTAGGAGTGCTGCAGGCTGCCTGCTTCCACCCTGTTCTCAGGTTGCGCTTGTTTCCCACAGTAAAATTCAGAGCAAATAAACAGCTAAGCCCTGCAAAGATTGTTGATGAGAGAACAGACCACATTTACTAAATCACACATTCTTTGGGGCTATCTGACTCTTTATTGTAAACAGCTCATTTTGAGACAATTCAGCCCGCTGCCCCCCCCCACCCAAGACTAGTGCCTAAGGAAACCCAGAGATACCAAATGGCAGCCTGCAGTATTTCAGCTGTAAACAGAGTTTACTTTCCCATTTACATTACTGTAGTGTGTGCTAGAATGAGCAACTAGAATTCTCAGAAAAGTGCTCTTCACATCATCCTGTCTCTAGGTCTGCCCCTTTCTTGTAAATAATGCTGATAAATCCCATCTAATTCAATCCAGTTACAATTTTAAGTGTGTTTCTGCACCCAAAAGCACTTCCATTTTTTTCTGCTGTATCAGTTGGTATACTAGAGAAATCATCTTCTCACCCTATGTATTTTACTTCCTGGCTGCAAGAAAACCCCTAGCATACTTACATGCACAAACAAGCGGAAAGTGAGCTTGCCATATATGAGGCTGTTTAGTTCACCAGTAGTAATCACAGAAGACAGTGAAGGCACCTTGGCTGGCCACTCTTGTTATAGTCATCAGACAAGCAGGTACCGTGTATGCTCAGTAGGAAATGCACAGCAGCACGCAGATAGTTATGGAAATGAAACACTCTGCCAAAGGCTTCAACCTGCTGTCAACTCTGGTGAGATAAAGCATAAGCATAATTAGATTTTCAGTGGCACAGGCTAGTTAGCTCTCAAACTACCACACTCCATCTCAAGCAGAAAGGGCATCTGATTGTAACTATGTCAGCACTCAGCAGGTTGTGAAGTGCGGCATTCCATTTTAAGGCTCAAGTAGAGCAGAGGATGGATATGCCTTTCACATAAGGTATCGAATGCTCATAACATCTTTCTGACATGATGGAGAATTATTTACAACAGAATTAACTCCTATGGTTTATGAAGTGAAATCTGTCACTAAGCATTGTCAAGTATTCTCTGCAACTTCAAAGACTGGAAGGGTCAGAAAGGCTGGGGGCATGCGCTTTCATTAGTCACAGATGGTCAAGATAGCTTCATTCCTTCCTGCAGACCTTATTTCATCACTGGGTTGCCCCTCCAGGTCACTGCCAAGGTGCAGGCTGCTTTGCTTAGGTGCACTGCAGCTCAGGATGCAGCTTGCTCATTTTTCAGCTTGTCGCAGGAGACGGAGAGCAGTGGGAAGCCAGCTGTACTGCCAGATTCTCTCTGAAAGGGTGTTTGTTCATCAGCAGAGGGGCTTTACCCCCACCCCAGGTCTCCCTTCCCACAAGCTTGGCTTCTTTCCACTGGAACTCAGTGTAGAAAGAGAGCGTACAATGCTGTCAGCCTCTCTTTCTAGCTGTCGGTCTCCAACTCTATAAAGCTGTGCTATCAGGAATATTTCATTAGAGCATTTGTCTGACAAATGTTACATTTTAGTTTTGTACCTGACACGAAGCAGACACTACCGTCTTCATATGAATGGAACAGGTTTCCAATTTCTTTTCTTTAGAAATGTTACAAAAGCCTATATTACTTTCATATCACGGCTAGATTAGTACAGACTTTTAAACCATTTTCATTGGATTCTGCATTGTTAAAAACAAGACATTGGCAAACCATTTTCCCAAAGAGTTTGTAACAGCTAGTCTTGATTGAGATAAGGAAATGGAACACAATGGTGCATTCTTGCCACTTACATCTGAGCACACATAATAAGAAGCAAGACTAATTGTATTTCCTAAAAATGTAGAAACACATTGATAAAAATCTTCATGAAGCCTGAGATTTACTTGCCTTGTATTAGACCATTCACATCACAACATATTGTAAAACAAGCATGCTTTTAGCGTTTTAACTGTATTTCTCTTCAAGAGCCTTTTAAAGTTTGGTGTAAATGCAATTTCCTTGTTATGTGTTTTCTTACTGCCATTTTTAACTATCTAAGCAACTGAGAAAGACGCAGAAATTATGGATAAAGAGATCTGACTGGTGATAAAAAGCTCTTACAGAGAAAGCTTAATAGATTGTACTCCTAAAGTTTAGCAAAGAGAAATCAAAGAGTAATTTTAAGTATTCATTATCTAATTCTACAGTAACAAAATGCAAAAGAATTTAGAATACTAAAAATTTTAAAGAGTTCTCCAGTCTAGTGTAGAAGAAATACAAGGAATAAATGGATTTCAATAGCACCCATTAAAGTGAAGTTTCAGTGAAGCTGACTGACTAATTTGCTTAAATGACTAATCAGTGTAATAAGGATAGCAGTCAATCTGGCATTTCTTGGTGTTTTCACATCAGATGAGATGCCTTTTTAGGAAGACATTTAGTTAAGCAAGTTGTTGTGCTGAGCCCAAGAGTAATCAAATTACAGTTTAGAACCTAAGATGCTCAGGAGGTCAGTCCTATTGTTTCTTTTTGTGTGAAAAAAAATGCACCAAACCCCACACAGCTCAGACTTCACTGGTTTTACTTCTGCTTGTATGGCCCAATTATGGTGGTACATACTGAACTACGAGCACGTTCCTGTGCCCCAGCTCTAACAATTAGCTCAGAGGCAACCACACTTCCTCTAACACAGACAGTGTTTGCATCTGTCAGAAACATGCCAAGATTTTTTGCAACTACAGCTAGCTCCAGCCTGCTCTTTAATGGTAACTGTCTAGCTATAGAATCAAAAGGACAGATCAGGTAATCAAGTAAGTATTAAAATACAAACACGCCATCCATCCATGCAAAGCAAATAAGTCAGATGGCAATTAGTCTCCCCAGACTCCAAACTCCTAGGTTCCATACTCAGGTTAACTTTGAGCTGGTAAATTCTTGGAAGTTTAAACATGGAAAACAAATACTCAGAGTGATATGGACCTGGTAACAGTGCCTATCCTCTTCTTCGGAAGAAACCAAATGTGCCCTTCAGCAGGTGGAAACTATGAAGGAAGGTTTATTGCCTGTCTGACTCTGAACTTTTCCCACTGGGGATGTAACAAAGGTTGGGTGGGGACAGAAGTAGCCTTTTAAATTTATCATAAAAATACCGTAGATTACAAATTCCTATGACACAGTATTAGTGGGTTTCTTTCTCTGTGGAGAAACACAAAATAAAAATATTTTGAAATAATTTACCTCAAAATCAGACCAGGGTCTTCATTAGCTAAGGTTAGATGAAAATATATGGTTGTACGAAGCTATGGTTCATACGATAACATCTGTCATTTTTTACATTCATGGCTACATTGATTTCAGCAAGATGATGACAACTCAAGAAATAAATTGTCTTTAGATGAATATCTACATAGCTTTTTTATTGTTTATGAACCACTGATTCATGTAGATACCTGAATCCTTCTCAAGGATGAAAATGAGAACATCCTAGCTGTTAGAAACTACCTTCTCTAGGCAGAATTCCAAGTTTTTCTCCTGAAGAAATTTGATCTATCACACAAAGACTTTTACAGGTGCTCAGTTACATTTTCCAACAAGGAGAGGAAAGCAGTGAGGGGACGGCCACACATCCCACTGGAGCTAAAGCTTAGCCAGGGGGGAACATCCCCACCACCCCATCCCAGTCTCAGGACCTTCAGTGTTGGTTCTCCTCCAAATCTGCTGTGTCAATCACTTTCCTTAATGATGTGGGCCAGGTCAGATATATTTGCTATTTTCTCTGAGTCAAGAAGCCAAGACAGGAAAGCTCACTGCCCAGCAGGACGTGCTTATTATTGCTGGTCCTGCCTGCGGTGAAGCAAAGGCAGAGCTATTTACAACTTGACAGTCTTCCCTGGCAATATCCGTACCTTTCAGATACTACTGTGTTATTAAGGGTGACCAAAAATTTGTAGTCAGTGCAAGTGATGTAGTCTGGCTGGTAGTCACAATTCAGAAATGGGAAAGTAGCCTAAAGCACTGGTATTATGGCTTTTAGTAATGTGGACATGAAGGACAGGTTTTGGACAGTTAGGGAACATTCTGACAAACCCAGGCACAAAGAAGAGTCTCCTTTTACTTCAGTAAATCCAGATGAGATATTTCAGGGCCAGCTTTTCACACTCTGAACTATATGTTTTCTAGAAGTTTCCATTCCACCCATGCATTCAGTATTTTAACTTCACCCATCTCAATTTGAGGAAAAAGAACAGCCTTTGAAAACACGGAAAATAGTTTTGGGGTGGAAATTCTAGATATTCAAATCATTCTCGCAACTGGAATTATTTTACCCTGTTGTCCTGGTTTTGGCTTGTATAGAGTTAATTTTCTTCTTAGTAGCTGGCACAGTGTGTTCTGGATTTAGCATGAGAATAATGTCGATAACACACTAACGTTTTAGTTGTTCCTAAGTAGCACTTATCCTAAGTTAGGGATTTTTCAGTCTCCCATGCTCTGCCAGCAAGCTGGTGTACAAGCAGCTGGGAGGGAGCATGGCCAGGACAGCTGACCTGAACTAGCCGAAGGGATATTCTGTACCATAGAACGTCATGCTCAGTATATAAACTGGGGGAGTTGGCCAGGAGGGGCTGATCGCTGCTCAGGTATCAGTCAGTGGGTGGTGAGCAATTGCATTGTGCATCACTTGTCTTTTCTTGGGTTTTATTTCTCTCTCTTCTTTTTTGTTATATTGCTTTTCATTACTATTATTATTATATTTTATTATTGTTGTTATTATTACATTTTATTACACGTTATTTTACTTTAGTTATGAAACTTCTTATCTCAACCCATGAGTTTTACTACTTTTTTTTGATCCTCCTCCCCATCCCACTGGGTGATGGGGGAGTGAGCAAGTGGCTGCATGGTGCTTAGTTGCTGGCTGGGGTTAAACCACGACACCTGTGCTGCGTGGTCCAGCTTCATGTTTGAAAAGGTATTTATTCTGAGTGCCACTTGCACCTAAGTAAAAGAGAAAGCAGAAGATAGAATCAAATGTGATCAAAGGTTGATAAAACTGAGAACATTCAGTCTGCAGAAAAGGCAAACAAGATATTAGTGCACAAGTTCAGAAAAATGCAGTTAGCCACTGACTATGGCCATTGCAATTAGTCACTGCAGGCAGAATAAAGCCATGAAGCGATGTTCCTGCAGGGAATACTGAAGTTAAAAGTTAGAGAGGGAACTCTATTCACTGTAAAGTAATGGTGCTGCCAAATTGAATTGCAGACTCATGATAATTGAAGATATTTTAGGCTGGGCCAGACATCCAAAGGTGGATGAGGAATAATGAAATCAATGTCCTACACATTGATTCCTACAAAATAGGAGGAAATAATTATCATCTGTCTGCAACTTCAGGATGGCAGAGTCAAGGTGAGTCACAAAAAACCCCAAACTTCCCCCAAATTAAAAAAAACCACCAAAACAAATCCACCCAAACCCACTTATGTAAGCAAATTGCTTTCCTAGAGCAACAAGGATGAGAGAGAAAACACAAATGAGGCATAACTTGCGTTGTTTACTGAACACATTGGTAGTGAAAGATAGCCAGATAATTCCCTGATGAAATATCAACCTGGCTTCAGGCTTGTGAAGGAAGTTTTCACAGTTATGGTTTGCTAAAGCATCACAAAATAACTGATTTATGACACTTTCAAAGAGGAGAGTTATATCCACATTTTAGTATTGCAAAATGTGATAGGCACATTCAGGTAAATATTGAAGTCCCATTTTAAGAAAGAAAACCCCAAGACACTTTTTTTTTTTTTCCAAAACAGTATTTCTAGCTTTCAAAATATTCTGATAGTTTCTTGCAGAATTTAACAAATCAGTAGTACTTATGGAATACTATAATTTATTCAAATTAGCATTTTGTGACTGAAACCTTCCACTGAAAATTTTAGCTTCATTCTAACAGTACCAGAGTCCACAGAAATAAATTTGCAAGATCAAAAAGAGAACTTTTTTTTTTTTTTTTTTTGGAGGGGGGAGCAGTCACAGAGGAAAAAAGAAAGTGTTTTGAAGTTGTGAAAGAATTAAACTCAGCACTTTGGAAAAAATCCATATGACAAGAAGAAAAACGGTTAAAGAACAACTCAGTACTGTTAGTATTAACAACTGGAGGTGTGTAAAGTGGACAGAGGCAGAAAAGAGAGGCTACTCTAATGCAATATTTGAGACACTGCTTGGAATGAGAGGTTCTAGAGAGTGGGGAGTATGCTAAATTAAAAATACTGCTATAAGAAATGACAGCATCCAAGAACTTTACATGTCTTCATAAAAGTGATTTACAGACCTTCATAAAGACAGAAAAGGTGCACTAAAGATGGCCTAGCCACATACAGAAGTGCTATCAGTGTGAAAACTTTTAATAGAAGCAAGAGTTAAAGATTTGTAAGAGTGATCGTGTTAATGAAGCTAAAGACATAAATAGCATATAAAAAAAAAATCAGGAAATAAATATGCATTCAACTAAACCACACTGGATCAGTTTGACACAGTGACCTTTCTGGAATTAAATTTTTCTGGGAGACATTTGCTGTAAAAGATTCAAGCCACAGCTGTAGGGTTCTTCAGGGTTCTAGATCATGGCCCAAAAATGGAGATGGAGTTTCTCCTGTGGAGATTTCAGCTAGCATAAAGAAAGCTTGAGATTTTAAAAATGCTACATGTTGAAATAGAATCCCAGTTAAAAAGAAAAAAGGATGTGAGCAATGAATGGTTTCATGTACATTCTCACTGTTTCATAATCTATTGCCATTACCATCCCACTAACTTTGCAGCAGGAACTTGATCTTCATAGTTTATCTTAGAATTAAGTGGAAACTAATGTAATAATTCAAAATTTAACCTTATATTCTCAGGGTACATTGCTCTGAGTGCCCCTTTTAGTTGCTATACCAGACGGTTAAAAATGTCGTTTAGTAAGACCCAACAAGTCTTCATAAGTCTGAAGACTATTTGCCCAAAATATTTGATAATTTATCTCAAGTGCATTCTTACATTGATAGGAACCTGAGATTTTGGCATTTTTCTTCTAGAACCTTTGATGAGGCTTTTATGTCTTTACAAATCTTGTTGTTCACTTTAATGCACATGGTTGACTGCATCCAACAACAGTATATTTCCATTAACAGATCTGATCAGAGGGAAAAAGTAAAATTAAGTAGGCATTAACACTCTGTAATTAAAGACAGCATAAGAGAGAGAGGTGACATTCACAGTCTCTAGACAAATTTTAGTGGTTATTTTGTAAACAGCATGATGGTTTTGAAATAACTTATGAGAAATGCTCTGTGGTATTTCTTGGCTGTTCTTAACTACCCAGTCAGTCTCAGGTGTTTTAACTACTTTTGCTTATGACCATGGGCAGGATTTCTTAGAAAATGTCAGTTATCTCAAGGGAAAGAGAGCTAGGATTGCATAGGTTGGTCTCTACAATTAAGGTAAATGTTTCCTCCCACAGGAACTGTTAATATGTACTTTTACTCACAGCAGCAGACCATTACTCTAGTCCTCAGAACATCAGTTCTGCACAGAAAGTCATTCCTGAAAAGCAGCATAATGCAATGAAGGATGAGCACACATCTGTAGCAAAGACAGCTAATACCTGGAACTTAGGAGACAATAGCTAACTGACAGAAGACCAAGCAAATAAAACAAAAAGAGTCAGCCAACATAGCTAGAAGAAGAGAGAATCGTGGGAGCCCCAAGTGCTGGCTGAAGAGGACCTCGCCAGCATGGCACAGCTCTCTCAGCTGGGCGAGGTGGCTGGAGGAGAGCAGGATAAGAGATGAGGACGAGGGCTGCACACAGCTCTGGGAGCACAGGGACACACAGTGCAGCCGCTGTGCCTCTGCCTCGACCTCTGAGGATGTGGCAGGGTCCCATCTGCTAGGACTTGCTATCGGTCACAGAGATCCCATCAGCTGTAATTGCTTCCTAGAACTGCGGGGTAAATCACGACCTACACCTGCGCAGTCAGCTTTTAGCCACTATGTTTTGTTCAGGCTGCTGGGAGCAACATCTCATATCGTCATAATTTTATAGCTGTCAGCAATATGAGTTAGGTCTAGTGTCTATTATCATCAGGTAAAAATGTCTTTCATTAAGTTTACGAGCACAGGAACTGAAGGAGTCCTGAGTCACTGAATTTATCCTCTAACGTCTTTGCACTGCTTCATACGCATCTTTTCATCAGCTAAGCGAGTCACACTGTGACTTGTGAAGTTAACTGTAGGTTTTTGTGTTTTTTTTTTCTTCTGCCTCAGACAGACTGTTTAAGCCATGATACTTCTCTTTTCCAGTCTTAATCTATAGATGGCCTATTTATAGCCATTTGTTCCTGTGGTGACATTGTCCTTCAGTTCAGTTAAAACCTGACATTTAATCTCATTTATGGACCACAATCATATCCTCTCTCAGCCCTCATTATACCAGTTAAGCCAAAACACCCTATCTTCCCCTAAAAAAATGGGCTCATTGTTTCTCTGACATTTCTACCAGCCCTTCTCATAGTTGAATGAGAGAGTTATATATAAATGAGGTGTCAGCAGAGCTGTTTATGATGATGTCAGTAACCCTCTTCTATGAAAAATACTTCACACATTTTGGGACTATACTGGTTTTTTCATGTCTCTGCTAGTTGGTCAATGTGTCATGAAGGTTATACACCCAGGTCTTTTCCACCTCAGGTGCTTCCGGCTGAGCTCCACACAGCTTATAAAGAGGTTCAGTTCACAAGCATACAACCTTCTGGTTTTATACTGCTGATTTGAGTTCTGCCTTCATAAGCCAATTCTCAGCCCAGTCTACTGCTTCCCATTCAGTACCTCAGTACTCTCATGTATTGACCATGTTTCTTTGATGTCAGCACATGCCATGTTCACCATTTTTGATCTGAACAACACATATCGTTTATGTCCTGTGCTTGAAAGACGACTGATTTATATTGTCTCTATAAAAGAGTATTGAACACTTTGTCCCAGTAGTGCAGACTCCTCCATTTTTTTGTGTATTCCCTTGGCTTCTGTATAAAAATGTTTTAGACTTGATTCTTCCTGACTACATCTATATCCTAACCAGATAACTATCACTAGTGCCATGAGTTCTAAAAAAAAAAAAAAAGTCTGGTAAAACTACCCTCACATCTTCATTTGTACAATTTTAAGCCTTCCATATACTAACACCAAATGCAGAAGTTGTGTTGCTCTATTCTAACCCTCTCCTACTTTACTCTAGCCCTCTCCTACTTTAAAATGGACCTCTGGGCCTCTTGTGGTCTAGCTGTCAAAATAAATTCAGGATGATTAGAGAGAGTTCCTATTCATCTACTGAAAGGTGAATGATAATTTACCCTTAACAATAAAGGGCAGATCTAGACATGCAGACACCTTCCAGAGTCCAGGGTGGTCAGTCCTTGATATAACAATTCTACTGACAGAAGCTTTGCCAGAGAGAGTTTGAAATCTTGTGGGAAGAGGTCTAGCAAGGACAGGGAAGGAGGGACTCAACTCTGCAGAGAAAGCACAAAATGGGGCAAATGTACCAACAACCCCAGTGGCAGGAGGCCAGGAGTGAATTTCAGGAAGTACAAGGTAGAGATGCCAAGAGCACATGATCTCTCTGGACTTCACACATCAGTCCATGCTTGGCAACATAGTCTATTTTTCTTTCAGCCATTGATCAGAAATAACAGCAAATTTTCTTTGCTTAAGAAAAACCCATCACACATGACTGTGCTTAAGAGTTGTAACTTCAGAAATGGAGCTAACCAGAGACAGTTTTCATGTTGTGACAGTCTTTCTAGAATGACCGAGACAAGGAAATAGCCATCCAAAAGCATACCTGGAAGGAAGAGGAACTGCCAAAGACAAAAAACCTGAAGCAAATCCCAATAATGGAGGATTTTGGAAAGGACATCCAAAAGACAAGGACTTTCTCATGAGATTTGGAAGACAGTTGAAGGAATTCTCCCGAATTCATGTCTAAGAAAACTGACTTATTTCTAAGGCAGAACCTAAACAAAGAAGTAGACAGGTAGGTTTACTGCTCAGAGCTCATAGCAATAGCAAGGGAACGTAAAGGTGGTAACTGCCCTGCGATATAGTCTTATTCATGGTTTCTGTTAATTTGGGGATCAGCCACATCAAGTGTATTCTAAATGCATGAAACAGACCCAACACAGCAACAGGCACCTGTCAGCCACAGGTTGGGGGCATGAATCATAGATATTTCATTTCTGGTACCCTGATAAAAAAGACCTGGTGGAAATGCCAAAGTCCAGACTGTAATAAACCATCCCATGTCATACATACAAGAAAACCAAACCCTGTGGTTAGCAGCACTAAGTTGCAAAACAGAACCAATGAAACATGGTTGTCACTTTCTGGCATTTATTCAACCAAAACCCCCAAACTAAAATGCTCCTAGGGCTAAAGAATGAAGAGGGAGTTACTGGTAACTGGTGGATCTATTAAAAGACAACACAGTTAAAAAATAAACAAACAAAATGAAATCTGCTTTGGGATCTCAGGATCCATAAGGAATCTGCCTGACTTTTCTACTATAGGGGGAAAAGAATGAGAGAAGAAAAAGTAAACACTTGAGGTTTGTCATCCTGAAGACAAACAAAATGATGAATCTTGGCAAGGCAAGCCATGTTTCCTCTTCCCTGATCCTGAAAACACCTGAAATAATATATATATTTTTTTCTTATCTGCTTAGCTTTAACTGGGACTTCTGTAGTTAAAAAAGTGGTGGTGGGGGGGGGGGATTTTTTTTTTTTTTTTTTTTCTTAATGCTCTATTTTAAAAGCTCTTTACGGGATGGAAGGGAATGAGAGAAGGTGTGCTGATTTATAAATAACTCCCTGGCTTGGCCGTCCCTAGTACAGAAGATATTTGGAGGTAAGACATTGTCTAGATTACTGAACAGCACACTTTCAATTCACTTTCTCAGTCATTCTGGCACAGGATGGAAATTAAATTTAAATAGGTGGGTAATGACTTAAGATTACCCTTTCTGAATTTCATCACAGATTGCCAAGTGTCAGCTCACTACAATGTAATCACAGTTGATTTGATTCTGGGTATGTTCAATTGCATTGTGCAATAACCTTTGTGTTTATTTATAAAATGATATTTCTATTGCAGTTTATTACAGTACTGAGATAAACTCTTGGGTAGAAACCAATTAAAGTCTGTAAAGAAGTTCCTCAAATCTGACAGGGATAAACCCCTCCTTTTTATTCTGTAGAGATGATTCAATCAGATCAGGGTATCATGATGAACAGGCCTTTTCAGGGAGACCCTCCTGCAGAATGAGCTAAAGCTTTGTACAGAGATAGTAGGGGAAACCACAGCACCAGTCAAAACATGCTCATAATCTTGGGGAACTCTTCTCCAAGTAAACTAATATAAGCTGGAGTCCATCAGTGCTCTAGTTGTGATATGTCACATGGCAAAGCAACAGTGCTGGTGTGGAGATAGAGTCTGTCGCTCTGTAAGCTGACTGTAAGGCTCCTGCAAAGGTTAAAACTGAAGCATAGTGTTGAAAACTCATGGGAAAGTACTGCTGCATCAGCCAGTGTTTCACAGAGGATCCTTGTAGCAGAGAACGAGGAAGACTAATTTTGTTGGAAATACATTCTGCAACAAAATTAATATCTGAGACCAGGAAAACAAATTCAGAACAAATAGAAACAAGAATGTACATTTTGGAGAGGAAATACAGGATGATAGTGGTTCCAAAAGCAGAACAGTTTCTAGAATGGGTAAGGCTGGATTTGTATGTCCTTTCACAGGGGCTGATGGCAAAGGGAAATGTGCTTTATTTTCATATGCTGTAGCTGGCACTTAAAGGCTCACTACAGAAACATATAATATCTGAAACTTCAATGTCTGTTCAAGCTGAGAAGCTAGACATTATTGGTAGCTATTAGGCTTTTTCTTTTTTTTTTAAAAGCCTGGAGTTAGACTCTCGTGAAAAAATACCATTGAATTTATGACATGCTGTAGCAGTTCCCAGAATATAGACATGTCTGCTAAGACCTCGCTTTCCCACACCAAAATCTTATCTGAGAGATGCAGAGTGAGGTGCCTCTGACAGGAAATCAATTGTACAGATATTAGCTAAATTACATGAAAGTTTTTCTCCATACAAATAGCTGAATATAGTTGACTTTTATGACATTTGTGTAGAATGTACAATCCCTTCTTTTGCTTATTTCTTACCAGGGTCAGCTAAAAGATGAGGAAAAAAACCTGTTAGGAATTGAAGCTTGATGCTTGAATAGGGATCTAGGATGAAGGTGGAAATGCTGTTAGAAGAGTGCAAACTCTATGTGGAGTTTTAGTTAGCATGAACCAAAGTATAACTGGTTCAGTCAGAAGTAAAAACTAATCAAGGTACAATGATTGTAAGACATGCACAGTGTCACAAGTTCACAAGGTGAATCACAAATTCTTGTTAGATATTAAGCCTGCAAAGCAAGATATGTGCCTGCCTGAAGGAAATGAGGGGACTGAAAGTGATGAGACCATTCTTGATTTTACTTGAACCTCATCTGTGAAAGAAACACATGCTGAAGTACTGAGAGTGGTATAAAACTGTTATGCTGAGCTTTATCAAGTGCCAGCAACTCTCCTGGCAGTTCCAGCAGCACAGATGGAGGGCTGAAAGAATATCAGAGCTCAGATTCACTGTTTCATTACAGAGGTCTAGTATGACAAAAAGAGTGTTAGGAACTGTGATTTAGTTCAGTCAAACAAGTTGTTCATCATAAAATTGTGCATGGCAACAGAAACATTTTGGGAACATTCTAATAAAGTAAGAAATGTAAAATTTAAAGAGCTGAAATATGAAAACCAGAAACAATCAAAACAGAATGTGATTTAAGTATTTTCTAAGCAAAAAATGCTATCATGTCTGTGTGGGGTGGGAAGCCGGGTGGGGGGGGGGGATCCTGAACTGACCAATCTAAGTGAATAAACAATAGAAAAAATCCCAAACTCTAATGGGCCAAAATAGGTATTAAATCGATTTGTGTGTACCACAGGAAGTATTTTTTTAAGCCATGCAGACACATATTACAGAAGAATAAGACATCATCTTCTCAAAGTTCAAGAAGAGGTGAAGGCAGTAAGAAGTGAGTCAACCATTTTGCCCATCAAGGCTTGAGACCAACAATGCAACCAGGACATACCAGGAAAGGAAAGCCCCAGGGCATGAGATGACAACCTGATTATTATTCTGGTTTTATATACCTTAAGAAACTCTATTTTGTACTGACTATTAGTTGTTCCTGGAAGAAATTTGGAGGTCACTACACCTTCAAACCCCATTGCTGCAATGTGCAGAGGCTCACGATTCACCATTGCGGTCACGTACAGCGGAGGCAGGGAGCAGCCCAGACTGAGGGACTGCAGAGCAGCTCGTTAGTTCAGCACAACTCCCACTAGAGCTGCTCTCTGCCTCAGCAATAATAGCAGACATGAAGAACATTTTCATAGGTGCTATTTGGTTTGTAACACTAATTTACTGCTAGCTTGATCTTTCAATTTCTTACTTTAAAACACAAATTTGGGTAGTAGCTAGCAAGCTTCTAAATTATTCTTTTTTCCTCCTTCAATTCCATGATCCTGCAATTGTCTCTCCCACTTAAGCCAATGACAGCTTGACTTGCAATGATAAATTTCTCCAAAAAACTTTCAAAGCTTCCACAAGCTTGTCTGACATACAAATTAATTCCTTCTTTCCTGTCCCAAATTAAATAAGTCACAGTGGCTTAACCAAAAAGAAGAAAAGACTTGCACTTTCTTCTTCATAGTCTCCCCGATATTTCTCCCAGTTTGCTCCATTTGTCACATATGCCCTTCCCAACAGCACCTCTCCCTGCTCTTAGTAAATGCCCCATATGGGCTAAGGATAGCTGGAGCAACAAAAAAATTGGTAAAAGTTTGCACAGCAGAAAGCAGAATGGAAATCTTACTATCTAGGTCCTGCCCTGGTTTCTTCTCCCCTTGTCTGTGTGTGAAATCCCACTTCACAAAGTCCCCTAGGAGGAAATTTTAAAAAGACTACCCTCACTATAAAGCACTTTGTTTGCCTTTTGTGTGTGCTGCACAGGGAAAGTACTGTTCCATTACTTTGGATATTAAGCAGCTGGGTTCATCCTATTTAATGATGACAGGATGAAAAGTCATAGGCCTATAAAATGGGCATGACGGAGAATAAAAGATGCTGTTAAAAGGTTTTATATATGTATATATTTAATATCTAGATAGGCTTGCTAATGCAGAGGGAGAAAACGACTATTCACCTCTGTTTATTTCAAAGTAAATTATTGGAGACTATGACAAAATAGCAACAAAGACACACTGTGAGTAATTTTTCCTCAACATTATATCCAATCAATAAGAAATCAGGTTTGTATCATAGGAAATAAAAGCCTATGGAAGCAACGTAAGTGCATAGAAGGAACACAGATGAGATGGCATTAAGGTCTTTTCCACTGGAGTAAACAGAGAGAAACACAAACAGCGCTCTTAGAGTCACAGACATAAACATTTCCCAGAAATTGCTATTATATCCTGACCTTCCACTAGGACATGCCAGCATGTGATTCTGTGCTCAAGGGACCATATAACAATCAGATGAAGCAACAAAGAAAGTTCAGGCTTTTCAAAAAACGAGATGTTAGTACCCAGCAATCCACCCACATTCAAAAGCTTGGCTAGGCTGCCTGCAGATAGTACCTGGTGGTGCCCGCAGGCAGCCAGCCTGATGTGCTGGCTCCTGCAAGGCTGCCAGCAGCACACTGCATGAGAGGAAACCCAAAACCTTAGTTACTTCCCTGCACTGGTCTGCAAGAAGCAGGTTATTTGGGGGACTATATTGATTTCTAAGATGTTACAAAATTTACTTTATTTTCTCTTTAAATTAAAAAAAAGAAAACCTCTAAAAAGAAATACTTTGTAAATATCCTTCGTTTTGAGTTGTCATTACAATGAAAAAGAGAAGTCCTTTTTTGTGCAAAACCTAAAGAAAAAGATTTCTCTACTGATTTTCAGTTTGGCAGGCCAAGCTGAATTTTTTAATATAGAGCTTACTCTGAGAGAATGCAGTAGCAGATTGAACAAAATAGAGCAAAGAGGCATAAATTCAAACCACCAAAGCCTATGCTAAACTCACAGGTAGTCCTGTGCTTTTACGAATAATGCATACTTTAGTTTAAGCATGCATTTAACTGGTTAATTTCTCATGAAACACATGTCTCAGTTTCACATTTTAACACTTTTTTTTTGAAATAGCATGTTAACAACTATTGTTATTTTGAATGATTGATTTATCAAAACCTAGCATTCTTTTACACTAGAATACTTACAGAATTTATTGTAGGTCAGAGCGTTTTGTTGTCTCTGGCTGGAGTCCATACATCTGATCAACCTTAATGATTCTTCCTACATGAACTTCCCAACAGCGGACTTCACAAATCTAAGCACATATTTTTATGGGAAAACAAGGTATTTAAATGTGTAGGTGACAAATTGCTATGTTTTTAACTGACAAGCAGAAAAAGTGATGCCAGGAATATTTTTGGGTTTAATTCATCTTTCTTTTTCTCCATGCAGTCTTGTGAAACCTAATAATATAAAAGAATTTGGCTACATTAATTGAAATGAGGTAACAGCAAGATAAATTAGCATGAAATTATGCCTGTAGGGTTACAGAAAGCTTAACAATCACAAAAACTTATCTAATCTTCTGATGGATTTTGCAAGCTCTCAGATCGCACTAACTTTAATAGGGAAGAAAGTCTGATTGATATCTCAAGTGTACTTGTATGAAGACAATAGTTTCTTATTTATATTTAAGAAGCTATGTAATGTCTCTGTATCCATCATTTTCATTCTTTTAATTGTGCATCCTGTTCCTCACAGGGATTCTTTCCTTCCTATTTAAAAGAATAAATAAAATAGATGTCTAAAAAGACATTAATAATAGGGTAAGGCTATCCTTAAGATATCTGGAGAAGTCTGACTGTGGTTTTAGCTACTAGCTAAAGATGAAGACAAAAGAAAGGTTGGAGTTTACCTGCCTGCTGAAGATAAGCCAAGCATATCAACAAATGTGCCACTTCAAATGCCCCTATCGCACCAAGAAGATTAGCTGCTGGAAAGGGAGACAGGCTGTATGTGATTAAAAAGCTCAAGCAGCTAGGATGTATACACAGATGCATGCTATAGAGATCAAAGAGCCATAAGGCAACAGCATACAACTCACACGAATCAATTTAACACAATCAAGGACAGCCAGAGGCCACAGTCACTGGAACTTACTGCTGCATTGCTGGTTCCCACTTTGTCCTTTATGGACACCCAGACCCGATACCACACTTCGCACCTGCCATTGGGCCTTTTGCTGGTTTTGGCTGGGATAATTTTCTTCACTGTAGCTAGTATGGGGCTATGTTTTGGATTTGTGCTGGAAACAGTGTTGATAACACAGGGAAGTTTTCCTTACAGCTGAGCAGTGCTTGCACAGAGTCAGTGCCTTTTCTGCTTCTCACCCACCCCACCAGCGAGGAGGCTGGGGAGGCACAAGGAGTTCGGAGGGGGGACAGCCGGGACAGCTGACCCAACTGGCCAAAGACCATATGACATCATGCTCAGCATATAAAGCTGGTGGAGGAGGAGCGGGATGTTCGGAGTTACGACATTTGTCTTCCCAAGTAACTGTTACACGTGCTGGAGCCCTGCTTTCCTGGAGATGGCTGAACACCTGCCTGCCCATGGGAAGTGGGGAATGAATTCCTTCTTTTGCTTTGCTTGTGTGCGCAGCTTTTGCTTTACTTATTAAACTGTCTCTGTCTCAATCCACAAGTTTACTCGCTTTTACTCTTCCGATTCTCTCCCTCATCCCACTGCCAGTGGAGGAGTGAGTGAGCATCTGTGTGGGGCTTAGCTGCCAGCTGAGGTTAAACCACAATGTTGAAGAAAGGAAACTAAACAGTACATCTCAGAGTGAGAAGAGCTCTGTAGGTAGGCAAGGCTGAGAGAGCTGGGGCCCTGGATTTATAGGCAGAGTCCGGAGCTGCGATTTGCAGTCAGTGGGCACACAGCTGCCCTTCAGGTCAGGATGGAGGGTCAGAGCAGCAGTGCCCTGGGAGAGCACATAGTGATGAGAGACAGAGAGTGAGATCAGCTGGAAAGAGAGATTTTGAAAGCAGCGGCTCTGCAATTTCCTCTACAAGAAAAAAATTGTTGGAAGGACACAATGTACTCAGAAGTATAATACAGAGGAAGTGGTAGCTCTAGAATTTTTTCTTCTTTTTTGTTGTGTCCAGGACCAGCCAAACAAGAAGCCTCATTCAGAGAAAGGCAACAGAAAACAGCTTAATCATAATCTCTCTGGTTTTGCTTTACAAACTATCTCAGGGTGTCATTCACTTTGAAATACATTAGCCTCTCATTATACCAAAGCAATCCAGGCTGATTGCCATACCATGTCAAAACAACTTTTGACCAGGACCAATGGTTCTTCCACAACAAGTGGATTATAGCAGGACATTTCTTCAACACCTTGTATTTTAATAATTCCTGCTATCACCTCAGAAGCATTAGAAGGTTGAGGAGAGACAGTGACAGGAAGAATTAATTTACCTTGGCTGTGATGCGTCATCACTTCACTCTGAGCATTTCTGGGTTTAGTTTTCACAGTTTCTATTCTAGATGCATTCCTGGTGTTGGACTGGGCTGAAAAAGGGAGACACAAATATGATCATTTTGGCCTAGAATGCCTGGATAGGAAAAGTACTTTAGAGATACAGCAGCGAGATGCTGCAAGGAAAATCTAAGGCTCACCAATATTTTTGTCTACTCAGGCTTCCTGGTGGCTCTAATTTGCAGAAGCTCTACCTAGCAATAAATCTCAATGGTCCAAACAGATTTTGAGCATCCCGATCACATTTCCTCTCTGCTCCTGTGCAGTTCTGGTAGGTGTGTGAGAAATCTGGCTGTAAAGCCCCTTTATCAGCCCCTCAAGGATTCTACTGTGTTTTGGAAATACTCAGGTAAGCAGTCTGGGTCAATTATTATCCACCCTTTTACCAACAGAAAGAAAAAAGAGCATGGGACAGAATTACAGCCTTGATCTGTTGGTAAATTAGAGACCAAAATTATCCCCTGTCCTGGTTTCGGCTGGGATAGAGTTAATTTTCTTCCTAGTAGCTGGTATAGTGTTATGTCTTGAATTCAGTATGAGAAGGATGTTGATAACACACTGATGTTTTCAGTTGTTGCTAAGTAGTGTTTATACTAAGTCAAGGATTTTTCAGCTTCTCATGCCCAGCCAGCAAGAAGGCTGGAGGGGCACAAGAATTCAGGAGGGGACAGAGTCAGGACAGCTGACCCAAACTGGCCAAAGGAATATTCCATACCATGTGACATCATGTCCAGTACATAAACTGGGGGGAATTGCCCTGGGGGTGATTGCTGCTCAGGAACTAACTGGGCATCGGTCAGTGAGTGGTGAGCAATTGCATTGTGCATCACTTGTTTTGTATATTCGAATTTTTTTATTATTATTATTATAATTTTATTATTATTATAATTATTATTCTCTTCCTTTCTGTCCTATTAAACTGTGTTTACCTAAACCCACGAGTTTTACTTTTTTTTCCCCGATTCCCTCTCTCATCCTACTGGGTGGGAGGGAAGTGAGTGAGCGGCTGCATGGTGCTTAGTTGCCAGCTGGGGTTAAACCATGACATACCCAAACTGATTTCTGAATCTACAGCTACAAAATTGTTTTCCTGTAATGCACAGGATATTAGCTATTAATCATAATGACTTTACATATAAGACTCAATCTCATGCCTGCTCCCCTTCTAGATGAGGGAGAAGCTCTAGACCTCTGCCAAGATGTTTCATTCTCCCACAGCAATTTCACATCTCAGCTCACAAGTGAGAGCTGGCACATGCAGTAACAAGAGTATATAAAATACTGGTGGGAACCACCATGCTAGACCTCTTTTTGGCTTTTTTTATTCTTGAACTCTTACACACTCTTACCCACATTCATGCAAGTGGGCAAGTTTTACAGGAAAAAAATACTGAAAGAAACAATGAAACAATAAGTGTTATACTAGCTTAAAGTCCGTTTACACAGCAGGAGCTTTACCAGAAAGGAGACCCACCTACTGATAGAAAGAGAGGAACACCAAACTTCTTGCTCTGATACAGGAAGGGCCAGTGGATGAGCAAAAACCTGGAGCACTACTGACAGGATAATCCCTAGCAAGGGGCACAGGAATGACCCTGGAAGAACTGGGATAAGAAAAACCCTCTCACCCCACCTACCAGAATATCCCACTTCCCAGAAAGTAAGCGTGTGTCTGAGAGAGATGATGCAGAAGAGACAATGATTGCATTAGCAAGCAGATATAAGAGTGGAGCCATCAAAGGTTTTAATGTAATAGTCACTTCTCACCTGAGTTGGAGAGACATGCACCATGGTGCCTGAACTACCATCAATGAGCTTAGAATAAAGAGCTGCAGCACTCCAGAAAAGCAGGAAGCACAAGCATACACTAAGTGCCAATATGGAAACCGAAGGCAAAGTTCCAATTAACCTCTTTTCTGTCCCCACTCTCAAAGAAATTTGCTTGTTTGGAAGTCCAATAAACCCACTAAAAATCCGAATTAAAAAATTTATTTGTTAAGGGTGCTCATGATTCTCATTTGTCTCCATAAAGTACTTTCAACCTCTGTCTTCAGAGTTCTCCACAGCCATTTGCCAATCCCGTTGTTTCTCTTCTATGGTCTGTACCATTATCATTTCAGATCTCCTCATGTTCTTAAAATACCCCTGTACTTGCAATAGCTTCTGGGTGTTTTTCTTGCTTTCTAGTCAGCAGGAAATGTAGCTTGATAAATTTATAGATCTCTTTTCATGAATGTAGAAGCAAACAAGAAAATTAAATTATCTTCATTTTACATTTAGGTCTGTAAGTACTTAGTTCAATGATTACTCTTAATCTTTCACTGGAATATGTTCTGGAGTCTAGATAAACTTCCTCCGAAATTGCTGTCTCCTACACTGAACATATCCTTACCTCAGGTTATTGGAGTAAGACTTGATGCCCCCTAAAGTCCTGGTCACAGCTGGAGGACAACCTTCTGAGGTAATTCATATCAGTCTCAGGAGGTCTCACAGCAAATACCTTGTGATACCTCTGTGTTCAGAGAGGTGTTGCCAGTGCAAAACTTTTCTGTGGAATGAGATTGTAGCTACCAACCAGCTGCTGTATTTTGTGCCAAATGGAGCTTTGTCAAGGCATGCTGTTTCAACCCCATATGAAGTAGCCTTAAATGCATCTCTGCGCCTGTGCATTATGACTGAAGTTTTCAAACAGCTCTGTCCCATTCCCAAAATACAGACATACTCTACTATTCAACTGTCATGCTTCGCTGTTGCTCTCTTTATTATGTTTTCCCCTCTGGTCTAAAGCGTAAGTATGAACTACATAATACCTGCCTAGAAAATAGAGTTTTTACTTTTCTACCAATGAATAATCCCAGCTGCCTCTGGTGTTTATCCAAATTCTGTAGGAAGCTAAGTTAATGGTGAGAAATGGTAAAAATATTCTGGGGTGCCTTTTTGCCCACGTTCTTTTGGGGACTTTAGCACATTTAGTGGAACAAAGACTACAGTTTTCAGTGCAACAGACTTTTGTTTATCAAGTGGCAATGATGTTCAGAAAGACATCACAGAATCATAGAATCATAGAGCCATTTAGTTTGGAAAAGACCTTTAAGATCATCAAGTCCAACTGTTAACCTAACACTGCCAAGCCCACCACTCAACCATGTCCCTAAGCACCATGTCTACACCTCTTTTAAATACCTCCAAGGATGGTGACTCCACCACTTCCCTGGGCAGTCTGTTCCAGTCAGTGCCTGACAACCCTTTGGGTGAAGAAGTTTTTCCTAATATCCAACCTAAACCTCCCCTGCTGCAACTTGAGGCCATTTTGCCTTGTCCTATAGCTTGTTACTTGGGGGAAGAGACTGACACCCACCTCTTTACAACCTCCTTTCAGGTAGTTGTAGGGAGCGATAAGGTCTCCCCTCAGCCTCCTTTTCTCCAGGCTAAACAACCCCAGTTCCCTCAGCCACTCCTCATAGGAATTGTGCTTCACCAGCTTTGTTGCTCTTCTCTGGACACGCTCCAGCACCTCAATGTCTTTCTTGTAGTGAGGGGCCCAAAACTGAACACAGGACTCGAGGTGCAGCCTCACCAGTGCCAAGTACAGGGGGACCATCACTTCCCTGCTCCTGCTGGCCACGCTATTTCTGATACAAGCAGAAAAGACTCGCTTTCTGGTTCATATCACATAATACGTGTCTGAATTCAAAAGCTGATGAAAAACAAATTTAAAAAAATACAATAATTCCAAAGTCATTTCACTCCCACTCATCGTGTCTGGGAAGCTTTGCTGTGTACAGAGTTTCTAGTCTGATTCTTCCGCTCCTTCACTGCATATGGAATATTCTCAATTAAATTTTGCTCATTTGAAAGCTGATGAAGCTCAGACTCTGCTCAGCAGATAATTAAATTCCTTGGCTCTTAGGGAGCAGGGCCCTTAGGGGATCAACACAATAGAGGACTGTACCACCCTACTTAAGGTACCTGGCCTCTAATGCAAAATCTCAACCCAAAAGTCACATTCTTTAGCTCCATACACAGCTCACTAGGAGACACAGGCCATGTAAAAAAGCATCCCAAATATCCTGCAGGTTGAGCAGAGCAGCATGCAGTCTTCCATCTAGACAAAGCAATAAGTATATCTGAATTCTTGCTCCTTCAGTCAACCTTCTGACCAAGTTTGTAATTTTTGTTTCATCATACAGCCAGAGGCCCCAGCTCTGGGTGACCTTTTTTTAGAGCATGACTGCATTTCAGATGACCAGTTCTGAATTCAGATAAACAGTGGGCATTGCGACGCATAGCTCATGCCCACTTGCGGGTGATACCTGTTCTGTTTACTGGATCTAAGAGAGTCTTGAACTTCTCAGCTTTCAGGCTATAGAGGGAGCCTGAGACTAGATAATGAAGTCAGACTGGGATATCTAGATAACATCGGCAGAGGTCTAGCTGAAAATGGGGTCGGTCACCCTTCAGAGGCACCTTTCTCTCATTCTTCTGCCAAAGAGGGAACCACAGATGAGTAATTTAGTCTACAGAACTAACTTTTTAAAGTCTAAAGTTAGCTGAATCTCTGCTGTTAATCATTAGCTTTGCACACTGTGCAACTGCCCTCTGGTTTACTTTTTTGCATTAAAAGAACATTATAAATAGTCAAGCAGACACTCAAAAAGTCTGCAGACTGATATGCTTTTAATGCAAAGTATTACTTGAAACCTTTAAAATAGATAATTATTAAGATAGTGAAAGACAAACATTTAATAAAAGATTTGCCCTGATCTCAGTCTTTTCCCTAGGTATTTGTGTTGGGTTTGGCTGAGTTGGAGTTAATTTTCCCCATAGCTGCCCTCATAGCCCTGTGCTTTGTAGTGGTAGCTACAAAGGTGTTGATAACACACCAGTTTTTGGCTACTGCTGAGCAGTCCTCGCACAGCATCAAGGCTGTCTCTCCAACATTCCCCCCTCACTGGCAGGCTGGGGCTGGGCAAGATCTCGGGAGGGGACGTAGCCAGGACAGCTGACCCAAACTGGCCAAAGGGATATTCCATACCATGTGATGCCTGCTTAGCAATAAAAGCTACAAAGTTTGTCTTCTGGAGCAACCTCTAGGTGTACTGAAGTCCTACTTCCTGGGAAGTGGCTGGACATGGCCTGCTGATGGGAAGTAGAGAATAAATCTTTTGTTTTCCTTTGCTTCTGCACATGGCTTTTGCTTTATTAAACTTTCTTTATCTTGACCCATGAGTTTCTTCCATCTTCTTTTCTCCAACCCCTGTCCTGCTAAGGAGAGTGATAGAGCAGCTTGACAGGCACCTGGCATCCAGCCAAGGTCAACCCACCACAGTCATTTTTGGTACCCAACATGGGGCATGAGGAGTTTGAGATAAGGATAGTAATTGGGGCAGGTAATGGGCAAAACAAGGACTGAACATTGCTAGAGAGCAAAGAGCAGAATAATTGTGGGGAACATATGTTGTTGCAATTGTGGTGAAAGGGCAAGTGGTGGATTATGTGTAAATTGTCCACTTTTGTGATGATGTTATTTTGATTTTGGTGTGGGGAATTCTTTTTGTTGGTGTGAGTGAAGTTTGTGAAGATTGTGTGATGAAAGTGGATTTTAATGGTATTTCTTAAACATGTGATTCACAGAGGTGATGGGTGGAATGTATTGGGTTTGAGTGGCAACGTTTTGATAGCGGAGGGGTTCTACAGGAGTGGCTTCTATTAGAAGCTGCTAGAAGTTTCCTCTGTGTCCAACAGAGCCAATGCCAGCCAGCTCCAAGATGGACCCACTGCCGGCCAAGTCTGAGCCCATCAGCAATGGTGGTATCGCCTCTGTGTAATGTATTTAAGAAGGGGGAAAAAACCTGTGCAACTGCAGCAGGAGAGGGGAGTGAGGATATGTGAGAGCAACAACCCTGCAGACCCCCAGGTCAGTGCAGAAGGAGGAGGAGGTGCTTCAGGCACTGGAGCAGAGATTCCCCTGCAGCCCGTGGGGAAGACCCTGGTGAGGCAGGCTGTCCCCCTGCAGCCCGGGGAGGTCCACAGTGGAGCAGATCTCCACCTGCAGCCCGGGGAGGACCCCATGCTGGAGTAGGGGGATGCCCGAAAGAGGCTGTGACCCCGTGGGAAGCCTGTGCTGGAGCAGGCTCCTGGCAGGACCTGTGGATCTGTGGAGAGAGGAGCCCACGCTGGAGCAGGATTACTGGCAGGGCTTGTGACCCCATGGGGGACCCACGCTGGAGCAGTCTGTGCCTGAAGGACTGCAGCCCGGGGAAGGGACCTATGTTGGAGCAGTTTGTGAAGAACTGCAGCCTGTGAGAAGGACCTACATTGGAGAAGTTGGTGCAGAACTTTCTCCCGTGGGAGGGACCCCACGGTGGAGCAGGGGAAAAGCGAGGAGTCTCCTGCCCCTGAGGAGGAAGGAACGGCAGAGACAATGTGTGATGAACTGACCCCAACCCCCATTCCCTGTCCCCCTGTGCCACTTGGTGGGAGGAGGTAGAGAAAATTGGGAATAAGGTTAAGCCCAGTAAGAAGGGAGAGGTGGGGGGAAGGTGTTTTAGGATTTAGTTTTTATTTTCTCATTATCCTACTCTGATTTGTTTGGTAATAAATTACATTAATTTCCCTGACTTGAGTCTGTTTTGCCCGTGATGGTAATTGGTTGAGTGTACTCTCCCTGTTCTTATCTTGACCGTCAAGCCTTTTGTTATATTTTCTCTCCCCTGTCCAGCTGAGGAAGGGAGTGATAGAGCAGCTTTGGTGGGCAGCTGGCATCCAGCCAGGGTCAACCCGTCACAATATTAATTAATTGCCCATAGTCTTTTGATCTTTAAAATGTTTTCCAATATATTGAGCAGATGATTCAGAGTTTCTTCTGCAAACACCTCTTCTTCTCTCAGCCCCTCCAGCCAGATCTCTTCTTAACACCCCAGACTTCAAATTGTCAGTCACTTTGCTGCACGCTGTTCTCTTATCAGAAATAAATGAAATAATAAGTGTCCTTAGAGTACTAAGCAGCACATTTTCATATGCAGGGAAGCTTCAGAGAGCATGCATGAAACTTAGAGCAGCCGTCCTGTCAGACAGTCTGTAGATTTGAGAACCAGTAGCAAGAATCACTTGAAAGATAACATACAAAGACATTTGGAAGTCATAGACAGGAAAACTTTGATCAAAGAGGAGGATCAGGAAAATAATAGGTAGGATCAGCTCTGGGTAGAAGGATCTGATGAGATTGCAAGGCAAAAAGAAAAACAAAAAAACGCTAGAAAGACTTCAATGAAATTCTGGGTTTGGATTAGGAAGACTAAAACAAAATTCTGCAACATGCTTAAGATTATGCAAAAGCACTTCAGATGTCATTACTCCATCTTGACTTCTCCTTTGTGCAAGCAGTATGAACAATAACCAGTTTCTATGTTTGTGAATTTTGATCTAAATAAAAAACAGTTGCCAAATCTCTACAGTAAGTTAGTAAACCTGTAGCTAGAAAATTAATTAGCACCCAAAAAAACCAGGTCTCAAACAACCCAGTTACATGGAGACAGACTTTGGTATGTGGTCCTAAACTCTAGTAACACACCTGAGTTTTCCTAATTGGATTGACACAGAAGATTTATTGCTGTCATAAGAACAAGATAATATTTGTGACTGTATTTCACTTACCTAGAGCTAGATCCATTTTCAGGATATAATTTGAAGCTTTTGAATCCTTATTTTCATTTTAATTTAAAGATCTCAGATTATGCATTTTGTAATAAGTAAAAATTTACATACATCTTACATTTACAAAAT
The DNA here is from genome assembly GCF_929443795.1 of Astur gentilis. Taxonomy (NCBI): domain Eukaryota; kingdom Metazoa; phylum Chordata; class Aves; order Accipitriformes; family Accipitridae; genus Astur; species Astur gentilis. The sequence goes on along the minus strand of NC_064899.1, from coordinate 11,593,670 downwards.
TCACATCTTGTCTAGAACAGAAATTGCTTATTGTCCCCTAGTGTTGCGCCAAAGGGTCATACTCGTTCACATTTATCTTAAGTTTAGTGGTACTGTAGACCTCTCTTTTAAAAGCAGTAGATCTTAGAGCCCATTTTACTACACTTAATCCAGACCACGCCTTCTCTGCATAGGTAGTTGTTTCCACTGCCCTCACGGCCAAGACTAAGAAGCTACACTTGCAATCATCATTAATTAGCCAGCAAAGTCAAGAGAGTTCAGTCAATGGGAAGATAAGAAAAAAGAAGAGAAGCCTTTCTCTTGCGGTACACTTCAGTGACACCTTACTACACATAATATTCATTCTTGTACATACTCACAGATTACCTGTTTCCACCAAACATTTCTTTTGTACTTACACATTAAAAGCACAATGAACAATGCCTTAAATGACTGTTAGATTTTCGCTGCAAACTTTTTTCCCAGTTTAGAAAACTTTTAAATATTTCCTTTATTTATATATTGTTATAGTAATAAACAAAGCTAATATAGGGAACCTAATGGATTGCATTTATTTTCCTTTGGTATCGATTTTCTATTACCTCAGAAGTATTATAAGTAACAAAAGAAAGCAACTTTTTTTTAAATAAAGACATACTGAGATAAATTAACCCTAGTAAAGTCAGCATATTCAAATCAAGCAGGAAATTAGCTTACTCATGAGAAATCCAGACATTTTTAGAAGTGGTTCTAAATGATATTGCAATGTCATGTAACACAGGATTCCCTTAATAGAAAATGTGTTCAAAATTTAACATATCACCTGTTTGAAATAAGAATGTATTGTAACTATTTGAAAGAACCTCCCAACTGGCCAAAAAGGATGTGCATTTGTGATACTTCATATTCATTGGTGCTGTCTTAAAATTCAGCTTTGAATTCTGAAACATTGCTTAATGTTTTGTCTTCTAATCTCATAGGAAACTCTGCTTTGAAAAAAAGCCTTCTTTTTCTGGCAAGCACTGGAAATCTTTTTTCCAGAAACTTCAGGTAAACCCGAGATCATAAGAGGCGATGAAAGTAGAACAACATTAATGTACTTACAGAATTCAACAGAGAAAAATATTTATTTTTTTAACTAAAACACAAGAATACATAAAAAAATTAGCTAGCTATAACTGTGAAAATTTATCCCCTCACTTGGGCTTATGCAACTGCAAGTAGACTGTGGCGGGCAGCCTTGTGTGAACAGCTAGCCAGAGCTTTGAAGTGGTGCTATCTGCCCCTTTTTTTATGGGAAGCTTTCAGTCTCTGAAGATAGTGTTCCCTTTATCACACTTTCAAACAATGAACTTTTGGCATAGAGAACGTAGAGGTCTGCTACACAAGACGCATTAAAGTAAAAGAACTTGCAGTGACGTACCTCCTACTTTTCCCCATACTTACTCTCATTTCCAGCAACTTTCTGTACCTTCCTGAGCCACAACACAGTTTGCACTATTCCCTCTGCACCTTTAAGGAAAAAGATTCAAACAAAAGAAACCCAACCCACCCCTCTTTCCATCACACCTGAACTGTATCAAATGCCATCTCTTCCTACGACACTTCTAAGCCTTACATTCCCGTAGCTGCAATGTTTCCCTCCTGCCCACCTCACCATGCTTTCCAGCTAAGCATGCCTAGCTCCTCCCAGGTAAGGAAACCTCTGAGTTGGATGTATAGGAAAATAGGACAAAATTTTAGAGGAACAATTACCGAGGAAAGAACAACATACAGCCTAAATTATTGGGGAAAAATAAATCATGTGAAGAAAAAGAGATAAAGGAAGGTTAAGGCAGAGCTTTCCGATGAGTGTTTAGAAACTGATTTTTGTGATCATGTAGAAATTTGTGTAAATAGCACTTGGACCTTTGGGGTCTTTCGAGTGGTCACTCTGACATTAATAAGAAAAGGAAAAGATATGGGATATCATCAGAGAATATTGCAATTGAGAAAAAAATCTTAGTGCAAAGGTTATTTCCATTCCATAATGCACTTTCTGTATTCCCAGTAGCTATATGTGAACAACAGTGACATTTAAATGTCAGAGGTGAAATCCAGACTTCACTGAAGTCAGCTCAGGTTTCCTATCCACTTCAAAGGGACCAGAACCAGACTAGAGAGTTTCACAAGGAGGTTTGTAATCTCTAAATATATATTGGTATTCCTACTACTGCCCCTCTACAATTATTGCATAAATGCCCCTCAAAAACCAAAGATAAGCAGAGAGCAATATTCCTTTGCTTCAGTTTCCACAATGCATTAGTATGAAAAGATGAAATATTCTGACTTTCATCATTAAAAAATGAAGTCTTCTTAGGGTTTCCCTGCCAATGCTTTAATGAACTGCTCCCATCCCCAAAGCCCCAGAGATTCCTGAAACAGGGAGAGGGAGGGGTGAGAGGGAGATACTCGCCTTTCAGAGAAATTACTTTCATTTCCTGGGAAATGATTGCAATAACATAACATACAAAAGAAATTCAGCTTCCACTGTTTCAGTAATGGTAATAACTACTTTGCTTTTATGTAGAATCTTTCACCAAATGATCTAGGTATTATTAATCTAGAAAGTCTTTGAGATGGCGTCTATCATACCTTTGTAAAGCACTCAGTACAGTGGAATCCAATATGGTTGCAGGATTTAGGAGCTAATGTAACATAAAGATTTCCTCTTTAAATGAAATCAAATAACATAAAATTCTCAATAGACTTGCAGAGCAGTTAATCTTTTTTAAATTTTGTTTTACAGACAAAATGGGACAAAAGGAACGCTAAATCACTTGAAAGAGGTCATTATGATTCTGTGGGATCATTCGAGGAATCTGCTGTATTGCTAGGAAAGTTTTGCAAAGCTCTCACTCCTCTCGGACTGGGCAGGGAGGAAAAGTTTGTATTAAACCAAAAAAACCTCATATATGCTTGAAAATTGTCAAAGACTTCAATATCCAAAAATGGATGAGAACAAATTTAAATTGATGATGCTTTTGGGACAATCCAAGATCCACGCAATATACTTAAAATAATCTATTGCAGACTTATTCTAGTTAACAATGCAATTCTATAGGGATGTTGTAGCAAAAGTTCTAAACTGCATTGATTTTCTGGCCAAAAATCTAAGAAATAAAGGACATGCTTGAGAACTGAAATGTATTTCCTACTTTTCCACTTCTGGCTCTATTGATATTCTCGTGGTTAGCACCTGGGAGTATGTTGGGAAAGTTTTATACTAAAATGCATGTAAGGTCTCTACCCTGAAATGCTGCAGATATAGTAACAAAGAAAACATGGATGCTAATGACAGCCAAGTCAATCAATCAGTAAAATTAGTGCCAATAACATCCTGAAAAAAAAGGGTACTGCTTCCTGAATCAAGTGACATTATAATCTTTCTCTTAATATTAATTCTGAGGACGGATTTCAGTGAAGGGCATTTTTCATGTAATTAGAAGCCAGGTTCTCATTAGAAACAATCATTAAACTACCTATAGCTAGAAATGTTGCTACTTTTCTGCTTATTTCTAATGTTCTATTTTTCTGTACCTATCAAAGTTATCACCTGCTAACCTTCAGTACTTTTTAACAAGAAACTTTAAGTAAATTCCTTTAAATTGAATCTCTGTTGCTAGCACAAGACAATAAAGTATCTCTGCTTATACTGCCTTAATTGTTCAACATATTTATGTATCAACCCTTTCAGAAGCTGAAATTCTTACTAACTTCAGGCCATTTAGTCTTAGAATTCACTTTGGAACTAAATTTTTTCTGTGATTCCTATTATAAAGCAACAATAAATGGAAGCACAAAAGCTCATCTTAAGCTATTTGGACTGGTAAGTGTCATTATGTGACCTCTAAAACATAGTAATAGCCTGTAAGAACAACTGAAAGGTCTCCCTCAGGAGCTAATAAACCTACCCAATTTCAGAGACAAATGCTTTGTGTATTATACCTCATGGGATAGGAAGCTGTGAAAATCATTCATTGCCTAGATCACCAAACTCCAGTTCCTTTCAGTCACTTAGAGATGCCAGCTAAGATTATCAAAAGGAGCACATTTTCAGAAGGAACTCCACAGTCTCTTCTGGAAGGATTGTTTTAAAACCAGCCTAATCGTTTGGCTATTGGCCTGTGGGGTAAAAAAAAAAAAAAAAAATCATCACACGTTTTCTTTCTCAAACTGATTTTAAAAATCAGTTTCTTTGCTAAAAAATGTTGCTAGTTCTCATTATTTCATTTGAATTGCAGAGGTATAATTGAAAGAGGAATTAACCCCTGACCTAAATGGCAGACTCAATAAAGTATTATATTTGGCATATAAAACAGCATCGACAGCTGTGTCAAGAATCAAGGGTTGTGCTTGAGAAGTTTTCTGTTGTGAGTCAGGAAACGCAGCAAGAACACACAGTGTTGCCAGTGTTACCTACTGAGGAGGTGGCCACCTTTCCATTTCTGACAGATGTAGAGCTTGGAGAGGGCAACACAAGTGGAATGATGGAAGGGTCTGGAGATGTCACCCAAGAAACTAAGCATGTGAGCCAAAAGATACACTGTCTTTATAATGAGATCTTTTAGAAGTGCAGCTCTTTAGTATTACCAGAATGAATGTATTTACTGTACAGCTAGCAGCTCACTTTGAGTCTAAGTAGCTGTCAGATGTAAATAAGCAATATTATCGTGCTGAATTGGGGTTTAGTTGATTTTTTTCCCTAAATTGCATCCAATCTTTTTGAGGCTGGTCCTTCGTTAAAAAAGACGTTATAAATCACAAGATGTACTATGCCTATAAACCAGAAAGTGAGTGAAAATTCAAATACAAATGAGTCTTTTCTTGTCCCTGTTGTCATCATTAGGAAATTAATGTTTGCAGCTGAGATTTTCCTGTCATCAGTAAAGACACTGCTACAGAACAGAGGGATGCCAGAGACACATCATACTTTCTGTCTGCATTTTTAATTCCTGCTTTAGACAGCAGATACAGCAAATTAGGAAGTTTAACTGATATTCTTTAGGGGAATGAGGATAAGAAAATATGATGAGTACAACATTCAGGTTAAGAAACTAAATGTCAGAAGGCAAGAAATACAGCCCAAGAGGAGCTCTTCTGCCTTAAATATGGTCTTAATGATTTTGTAATAAATTATATTTTTCCACAAGAAAGTTAGTTCCTTACTTTTAGGGCAACATAGAAAGGTAACAAAGGCTGTAAATGTGTTTTACATCTTCTTTCTATGGCCTGCAGGAAAGCTGAGGCCTCATGAAGACACATTTTCACAGTGTCTTGCAAGGCACTCACTGGCTACACTGCTGTATCCATAATACCATGTGGGAGGGGAAGGCTGTACCTCAGGAGACAAATTCAAAACTCTGCTTTTCTTTGTATACCCAGATGCACAGAGAAGCGCTTATCTCCCTGAGCATCCCTTCTTGGGATTTCCTGAGCTCAGACCTTCCTTCTAAATGACAGTTAAAAATGAAACTCAGTTTGGAATAAACTAAACTTTTCCGTTGAGCATCTAAAGCTGTATCCCTTGAGCATCCCACCATTTGAATAGCAATCTCGAGGTTGAAGCATAAGATGGATGAAGATAGCAGGTGAGCTGAGCCTTCCATGTTTAAGATCAAGCTCCATGATTAATGAACCATTGAAACCATTCACCAAATATAATTAATTCAGTGACAGGTGACTATGCCGGCAATGTTTGAATACATAAATTTGGAGCAGTAGCTCTTCCTAATGTATCTCTGTGACTGCAAACTCAAATGCCCAGTGATAATACACATAAAAGAAAGTGTCACTAACTGCCACAGTTGTGAGCTATTTATTGGGAAATGACAGCTCATTTGGATCAGAAGTCAACTTGAGAGGAGATGTGTGTATATCCCAGTTAGGAGGGAGATAAACTTAGTTTGGGAGGCCTAGCAAGAGGACAGAAGGTAGTCAGGCAGCCCAGGACAAAAGTGATCTCTCCCCAGAAGCAGCAATGTACAGGGAGAAGAGCAGAAGTAGCAATGAGTCTGGATCTCACTCGAAGGCAGCCACAGGGGAAACCCACAGAAATGTTTTGGGCATCTGGTTACTTCCAGGCAGCAGCACTTCCTCCAAGAGAAGCTGGGGAGGGGGTTATCAACCAAAGAGACACACACATACCTACACACACATTGGTTTATGCATTTTATGCTGCCTGCATATCTTAAAACATAAGTAAGCAAACTGGCCACTGGCCTCATCTCCCAGGCAGCTCCATATCAGGACATCAGATGAATTCCTATAGGAAAGTAGCTTCTGAGAACAGCCATTGTTGTTCTATATCAGGGCATAGCATTGTCCATGTGGGGTTAATGTGAAGCTATCCTACCTCAAGCAGCGTCCATCCAAGTCCCCACAAGCCACGTTCTTGCCAATTTTCTCACCATGCTAGCTGTTCTCCGCACAAGAGGAAAAAGCCTGATGGAGGTGACCCAGTGATGGTGTAGCCTGTTTCTGTTCCCTCCCCCAGTCACACCTCTGGCCAAAACATCATTTGACACCTTCCTTAACTGCATTAGGAAACCTACGGGGGAGTGGTAGGCACAGTCAGAATACTCTGCTCTTGTCTCTCTCCAGCCCCTCATAATTTACATTTTTGATCCATTCGTCCTCACCTTTTCATCATTCTTTATTTGTTATCTCCAACAATCATTTGTCTTTCCCCAGGTCTGTGTCTTTACACCTCCCCCTCCCCCCTTTTTTTTCTTTTCTTTTAGGTGATGGGAAGTGACATTTCATTTAGTTAAGAATGCTTCTCTAACTGGGAAACCAACAGGAAGAGTATGCCCTTAAGCCAGCTAGGGAAGGCAGTAAATGTGTATGACACTGCTTCATAATACTTCTCTCATCTCTAGTTATTTAGAGCTCATAGACTTTCTGAGCTGTATGTGGATGTGTGCCGTTAGTAACACTCATTGGATTTCTCTCCCAACAGTTGGGGTAGTCTTTCCTTGAAACCATATACACTTTTAGCATCCACAGCTCTCTTTGGCAGTAAGTTTCCCAGAGTCTACAGCCAGCTTCCATCATATCTTCTGAATCCTGCTTGAATCAGCTCCATGAAGTGTCCCTTATTGCTTCCACTGGGAGAAAGAGTTTGCTTCCTATCTATCTTTTCCCTGCCATGCACCTTTTTATGGACAACCCCCTTAATTTATTAGGGGAAGGGTTAATTCACTAGTCACAGTATTTGAAAAGAATGAAAAAGCAGAAGTCCAGGTCTGAAGTACAATATTCAGCAGGTACTTATATCTTAATTTTATAGTAAGACAGTACAAAGTATCACTTCTGTATGGCCCGTTTGCAACTTTTTCTGCCTGATAAATTGTTTTCTCTTCAGAAAACAATGTTTGGCTCATTGAAACTAAAACAACAATCCTACACCCTGCCTCAAAAAGCCTCTTTCCAACTAAATTTCATTTAATAAGACAGCATCTTATTCACCTCATTGATTTTACTCCCACACACAAATCAAAAACTTACAATTATTTGAAGGAAAAAATGAGCTCTTAGTCCTATTAGTGTCCATGGTCTTGTTTGTCAATATCTACATGCAGTCAGTTTATGTGGTCTAAAGCATCATGACCATTTCAGTTCTATGCAGCCTACCACAACATTTCTTCCAGAGCTAAAATAGCTGAGGTCAAGGGATTCTTCAAGTGGGAAATGTATCACATGGTGTACCATTTATAATTCTGTATTTGACAACTAAGGAACAACATGTGGCAGAGGTGAATGAGATTTCATAAAGTGACCACAAAATCTGGATACCCAAAGGATATTTGAGTATTTAGAATATTTGGATACACAAAGGATCCTAACTTTGTGGCATTCAAACTCAGAGATATTAAGTTCTTTTTGGCTGGTATTCAAAAGTAGGTAAAGCCTTCTGAAAACTTAGGTAAAATTTGGCTAAAAATACACGTGTCGTATGATGTGCATATGGTGAATAAAATTCAATACTCCTTTCATTTTAGTGCAGATATCTTACTACTGACCAAACTCTTACTGGGACAGTAGCTCTGATGTTATTGGTATAAAGATATATTTGAAACATGGCCAATAACAAGGCCTGTAAAAGCATGAAAACATCTCTAGCAAATAACTTGAACTGATGTCAGACTAGGTTACTCAGATTTTACCTCTGAGTTTTTACCAGTGTCCCACTCTTCTGAGCCAGCCAAATGCTATTTTCTGCTTTCAGGGAAGGGAACAGCCTGGGTCACCTGGTTCCACTAAGGTAGTGAGATATATGGGATTTCCTGCAGGAATGATGGAAGCTTCACAGATATGGATCCTCCATGAGGCCAGAACTAAATTTACAGTCAAAATCCATAGTTAAACCTCCCTTGAATCGCCATGCTGTTGGGTATTGCATTCTTGATATGCCAGCAGATCTTCAAGTCTGAGAGGAAGCAATGACGATGGGTCGCCTCTTGCTTCAGCTGACCCCTCACAGATTTACTATCCCAATCCTTTGCCTTGGGCAGTTGGTAGGTGATGAATAGTCCCAAACTGAGTGATGCTGGTGTGCACTGGTACACAGTTCACAAGTAAAATGAGTTTATACCAGTGATACCTTTAATATTGCGTGGAATACCATCCTATTTGGACTGGAGGCAATTCTTACTGAAAAACAGCATGGTTTTTGTCTTAGAGGGGAAAATGAGGCTGTCTGAATTACTTGTGAGCATTGCATTTCCATGGGTGAAGCTGAAGACAATAATCATTAGAAAGCAATGACACACACCTCATCTCCCCAGTAAAAGCTTCAGAATAACAAGTAAAGATTTATTTCTACCAAACATGCATTATTTGTGTTTGTCTTTATGCACAGCCAGGCTTTTTTCCAGTTTTACTGTGGCTGTATGTGTATGCAGATAATTAGAAACATCAGTGATAATGTATTGTATACAGTGTAAGATGCTTTATTGCAAAAACCACACTAGTCAGTCAGAACTTGGCAGGTTTAGGCAGTTAAATCTATGGACAGATATCTGCACAATTCCTGCCTTCCCGAAAGCTTTCAGACTCCTTTGACCCAGCTAAAATTGGGAAAGTGTGGAAAGCAATTACCTCAAGAGTAGCAATTGAATTTTGCTTTCTTTTTTTTTTTTTAATTCAGACCCCTTCTTTTGTCTCCCCTTTCAAGGGGAAAACCAAGTTTGACTGTTTTTTTTTTTTAATATATCAGCCTCCAGGCTGTACTGAATACAAGTCTAGAAAGCTTGCTGGAGTTTTTTATGATGTACTTGAGAGGTATGTGTTGAACTCTGCATGACCTGTGTTAGCATGAGAAGAAACCTCAGATCCACACAGAGATGTTATCTCAAAAGAAGATATTTTTTGTAGCAAACATTAGCTTCATAATATGTTTTAATTCCTCTGTACTTCAAAATGGCTGATGCAGATTATTGCATTAATAGTGTTTTGTTTATGCTCTGCTGATAATGGCTCCAAATGTATTTGGATTTCTGTTTGTTTACTTAACCACTGCCTTTTACAAAGAATAAAGCTCTAATAAGCTACGATGTGTTTGTTTCTAAAATAGTTAAGTACAGCAAATTGCAAACCTGTATGATTTGCAGTTTTCTCTTTGCCACCTAGAAACCTATAAAAAGTATTTTTTTATTGATGCATGGCACAACATATGCAAGATTTACAACAGATCCCTGCTTACCCAGAGAGGCTGTGGATGCCCCATCCCTGGCAGTGTTCAAGGCCAGGCTGGATGGGGCTTTGAGCAACCTGGTCTAGCGGAAGGTGTCCCTGCCCATGGCAGGGGGGTTGGAACTATACGATCTTTCCGATCCCTTCCAACCCAAACCAGTCTATGATTACACAGCCAGCAGAAGCTGCAGCCTGATCTGTGGGTCCCGCAGGGCTGTGTCAAGAGATATGTGTCAGGGTCAGATCTCGGTGGTAAAAGGCTGGCTGCAATTTCCACAGAAAGGACTATCTGAAAATCAGTTAGGGAAAGTGGATCATTCTGAGGGTTGAAATAATAGAAATAGGAGGGGAGGGATTTAACAGTACAATCTTCAAAGAAGTCATTAATTCGGAAGCTAGTAACAGGGTTTGAAGCTCTACGGTGAGAGCTCTTCAGCAGGAAAGAGCCCAAGAGGGGAACATTTTGGGTTGATTAGTTCATCGCAGGGGAAAAAACCCAAGAGACACTCCAAAGCTGTGGACGTGAAAGAGGCAAATAATTTAGGTGAGGAGTTTTCTGTGGAACTGAACTAAAGTGTGTAGAGCAATGGGACTTCACCTGAAATGCTGCTTACAATATTGTGGCCTACCATGTTGGACGGGGTGCTGGTGCCGGCAGGAGCAGGGAGGTCTGCAGGGTCGGCGGCCGCTCCTGTGAGGAGAGACTGGGGGCTGCCCCGGGCCAGACCGGCCCCAGCCGGTTCCCGCCGGTTCCCGCCGGCTCCAGCGGCCCCACCGCCGGGCACAGCTGAGCCCCTCAGCCTCGGGGAAAGCCTGGGCAAGAAAGGGCAAAAGGGCTGAGGGAAACGGGGGGAGAAACAGCCCTGCCAGCCCCGAGGGGAGAGCGGCAGGAGGGCAGGAGGTGCTCCAGGCCCCCCTCCCCGGCAGAGATGGCCCTGCGGCCCCGGGAGAGACCCCCCCCCGGCCCCCGGTGGGGCAGGGGTTTCCCTGCAGCCCCGGGGAAGGAAGGCCCCAGGCTGGAGCAGGGAACAGCCTGAGGAGGCAGGATCGGCAGCAGGCAGACGCCGCGGGCTGGCCTCAGGCACCCCTTCCCCGTCCCCCTGCGCCCCACGGGGGAGAGGAGGTCGAGGGAGAGTCCGGAGCAAGGGAGTGAAGTGGAAGCTAGGAAGAAGTGGCAGGGGAAAGGTGTTATTTTAGTGTTTGTTGGTTTCCCACTAGCTGAATCAGTAAGTAAATATTATTTTAATTTTCCATAAATTAAAAGTTCACTATCCCCAAATCAAGCTTTTTTCACCTGTGATGGTAGTTGGTGATACCCTTGTCTTCATGCAGACCCATGAGCTTTCTTGTTCCTGTTCCTCCTATTTTCTGCCCTCATTCCACTGAGGTGGGGAGTGAGCAAGCAGCTGGGTGGGGGTTTTGCTGTTAGCAAAAGGCAAACCCACCACACAGGCAGGGGATGACTTGGAGAACTCAGATGGATGGCAGTCCAGAAATACACAAATACAGAAATATACCAAACATGAAGGAGGACCACTGAAAGAAATGAACAATGTTTGCAAGGGAACAAATGGGTAAAAGTAAAACTGATAAATACATTTACATTACAAATTCGAAGGGGGTGATTTTTAATCCACAAATCTGAAAATCTCTTCTTCTATGAACAGAGTGGGCAAAAATATGAAAACCAGCTAGGACAACAGAACAATTTGAAACAAAAAAAGCCAAGCAAGGTCAATTCATAACCTGGCTTGTATGACAGTGAGTATCTGTAGTAGCAGTTGACAGTTCCTGTGACATGTGAAGTCTCTTTTTTTTTTAATAAGTGAGAGAAGTATTTATTCCAAAGAAGAAATCCTAGGATACTTGAAATATGATTGAAGTGATCAGAATATTAATTTGATATCTGAAGTCCAGATTTCTGGACAGAGAAGATTTAATCCTTAAGGGAATGTTTTCTGAGAGCTCCTTCCAGTGGGATTGAGAGTGCAATTTCTATTCAAGCCTATAAGCAATACAGTACATTATAAATAACATCAGGACCAAAGTTCTTTACCAGAATTCATCCTGAGAATGAAGGAGCCCCCAATGAACATGTTGTATAATAGGACCAGTTTAACAACAACACACTAATTCTAGAGTTACACCAATAATGTGTACTCTGCACATCTATTAAACGCATAACTGAAGACATTGTTGTGGCTGCACATTCAATAACATGTAAGTCCATCAGTGCATTTCTCCTTGCTTCCAGATGACAGCATGTTTCAGTTTGTGGTGGGTTGACCCTGGCTGGATGCCAGGTGCCCACCAAAGCCGCTCTATCACTCCCCTTTCTCAGCTGGACAGGGGGGAGAAAATGTAACAAAAGTCTCATGGGTCAAGATAAGGACAGTTTAATAAAGTGAAAGCAAAGGTCGCGCGTGACAGCAAAGAAAAAGAAATGATGTTATTCTCTACTTCCCATCAGCAGGCGATATCTAGCCACTTCCTGGGAAGCAGGGCTTCAGTACGTGTAGTGGTTTTTCCAGAAGATAAAAATGCCCCCCTTCCATCTCCCTCTAGCTTTTATATCTGAGCTGACGTCATATGGCATGGAATATCTGTTTGGTTAGTTTAGGTCAGCTGTCCTGGTTATGTCCCCTCCCAAGATCTTGCCCTGCCCCAGCCTGCCATTGAGGGGAGGGCAAAAATGTTGGAGAGACAGCCTTGATGCTGTGCCAGCACTGCTCAGCAGTAGCCAAAACACTGGTGTGTTATCAACACCTTTCTAGCTACTGATGCAGAGCACAGCGCTATGAGGGCTGCTATGGGGAGTATTAACTCCGTCTCAGCCAGACCCAATACAGAGTTGTAGAGCGGATCTTGGAACATCATTCAGAATCCACTCTACTGAGACCAACTACAGCCTCCTAAGTGCTTTCTGGAGTCCTTTGCTTTTTTCAAAAACTACTTCAAAGATAAAGAAATGTCCCTTTGAAGAAAGACATTTGCTTCAAAAATTTTGTGTGTCATATTACAGCCAGTTATTGAGACAGGGTGGAGAACACTACCATCAATTCCCAGCTCAAGCAAAGACTGTCTTCTAGGAGCCTGAGCAAATCCATTAGTCCCTTTTCTACAGCAGAAGTGAAAATGTAAATCCTTATACCTGTTAAGTAGAAACAAAACATTTCCTCATCACAGCGGAACATGCCATGGTTACATAACATGACTAAAATGCTAAGTGCTAAAGTGATTAGGGTCCCAGATGTTTAAAGAAAAACAATATCTCATTTTCTTAGAAGATTTTCAGATAGAAGAACAGAGCTCCAGCAAATCGAATGTGGAAAATAATCCTGCACTGTCTCCACTCCAGCAAGCTAGATGAACTTATTTATCTTTCACAACACTAATTTCTATGGCTCTCTGCTGGAAAGCTGCTAGAGCTATAGGTGAACAGAAAATGATTCCGCTACTCGGAAGGAACAGAGTATCTGGGAATAGGAAAATTTTCTATGTAGGAGGTTTGCCAGCAATTTCAATAAATTAAACTCTAAAAGATAATGTCATGAAATGAACGAGTCCTCTTTAATTAAAAACTCCATTTTTAAAAGTATGTATATACATTTAGCTTTATAAAATAAACACAGAAGAGCTGCTAAGAAGGCTCAGAGTTGCTAAAACTCTGGAATAAGCTAGTTTCAAAAATTAGATTTCTAAATGAAATTTAGAGCTTAATGGGGTCACAACTGTCCTGACTAGTCTTAGTCCAAATATGCACAAAGAGATACACCATTTTTGGAAACTACAAGAAAACCATTGATAGAAATTAATTATTTGTCTTCCCTTTGGGTTGCAAGAAGAAGTGAGATTGTTTGTTTTAAGAATCAACTGGGAGTTCAGGAAGTAATTTACAGAAACACAGCCTTTTCAGAATTCTGATGTGTTTAAATTCAATCTCTGGTCCTTGTATAGTCAAAGGGGAGAAAGAGAGACTTGCAAGGTGATGTTCAGAGCACCTAAGGTAGTATCTTGCTCATGTGCCACTTTCCACTGGACCCTCTCTGCATCCATGGACTACAGAGGGAATATCTGGAACCCAATATCATAATTTACAGTCCTAAAATAGCTAAAGAAAGTGAGGCAAAACAAAGATCAAGTGTCTTGTTCAAACTGGCATCAGCAATTTCTTGCATTATTGCCAGAGCATTTTTGTATAGCTAGCATCATGTCTTGTGGGAGAGGGAAAGTCCTTTAATAAAGTCCATTGGATTTTTGGATGACTAGTAATTTAAATACATTCATTTTTTTTCTCCCCTTGAGCTTTAATCCTCCTTCTTTGGCATTTTTTTTCTCTACCTAGTGGAACCAGGTAGGGATGTATTATTGAAATCTTTATAGTTTCCTCCAGAAGAAAAGTAGAGTTAATATAGTAGACATATTTCAAAATCTTCCACACTACAACCATTATGATGTGGTGATATAATTTACTAAAGCTGAAAGAAGGTAACAGGGGTGTGTTGCAAGCACTGTGGTGGATGGAGTGGCCCAAGTGCAAGAGTAGGGTGTAGGAGACCTGATTTCTCTGCTTCTGGTCTGCAGAAGGACTTTGATGCACAAAGTCAAATGACTTTCTTACTCTCCATGGAAGCAAATTGAAGTTAAAGATCCTGAGACTCACCTTAAGTCCTTCATGCTCTTTGACAGAGGACCAAATGTTGTCACACTTTTACGACATCCTGAAGAATTACCCACAACTGAAAGATCAGCTTCTGTCTGGAGAAGAATCCCAGGTAGCAAACATTGGGGTCTCATGAATAACTTTTCATTGTATGTCTTTCTTTAACAAGGGAATAAGCACCTTGAGTGAACAAGCTGTTTCCAAGAAAATTAATAGAACTGCTCATCCAACTAATATACTACTTATCTTGGTAAAAATCAGGCATCTAGGATTAAAACCTAAATTATTCTTTACATTTAATTTTGAATTTTTAAATCAGAACTTTCCAGGTCTTCTACCTGTTTCCACTATGTTTTTACACTCTCTGGTAATAAATGCATTAATTTTTCTATGCCTTTACATAAATGCTGATATTGTTGAGGTGTTAAGGAACATCTTCATGGAAACCTGTGTACTCACATTTATACTTTAAACACCTCCAAACATGCTAAAATCAGGGACCTGAGGTCCCTATCATAAGCTGTGGAGGGAAAGAATGGGATTTTAACATGAAACTGAGAACGCGTCAGTTAGATGCTTGAAAAGGTGAACTGACTTCAAGCAGCAGTAACACACAGGGCTGCCAGATGCAGAGTATGTGTTTACAGATTCATCGGCTAGCATCCCTTCCATGTGATAGCATTGTCCCCACAAAGCTCATATGCTTTGGTATGGTCTGAGGTCCTCAGGCCAAATTAACACATGCGTAGACTCCACCATAAGGATCCTGGCAGTGGATCCCATCTGCTAACAGCACATTTCAGAATAGAGGGCAGCTTGTTTCTAACAAGGATGTATTTTCTTCTGAAGCATAGAGCCTTTGTTCCCCACAAAACCTCAGAACAAGGAAGGACTGGACATTCAGACTGAACTTCCCTCTTCATCTTCATCAGATATATCTCTCAGTGAATCTTTACATTGGTGTTGGCACTGTCAATGTTAATACTATACCTGCTTCATGGCTGAATGGAGGGTGCTAGACTACCTGGAAGCCAGTTTAGCAAATATATCCAGGGCTAACTGATGCTCCAGGGAGCAATTTCAACTTTGCAAAAAGGTACTCTCAGACGTAAAGCAATCATCATCTTGAACCCCCTCACCCCCTGCAAAACCCAAGCATTCTATTGTCTGTGTAGCAGGCATTTGAAAAATCTTATTGTTGTGGGCAATAACTGTAACAACGAACAGAATTGCTGCTTGTGGAGTAGGAGGAAAAGAGTTCAAAATGAATGAATACAACTCGTTGGCTGCAGTAATCCTTATGAAAAATCTGCTTTCTCATACTAGAGAACCTCTAATCCACTAGTAGAGAAGCATATGTTCTATTTTGAGCTGTATATAATATAATGGATAGCTATAATTACTTCAACAGAATAAGGTACAGTATCAGCCAATATGTACTGTAAGACAGGCAAGTTATTTATTTTGTTAGCAGTTGGAACATACAGCTGCTTATGTTTGTTAGTATTTCACATTCATCATTACATTTATTTGCTTACTTACAAACTGGTATGAAGTGCTACTTCTCTTTCCAGCCAAATAAATTACAAACTGCAGATTTCACAAACATTATACAGAAATATGAATTACACGTGAATGGGACAGAAGGATGAGAGAGAGGGGAGACAGAAAGAGGTGCTCACTCTTAAAGATTTAAACCAAATTCTGCTGAGAAAGAGAATCTGAAGGCTTGGAACTCTGTGCTGCATGTTGTGTGTACAGTAACGTATCCAGTCAGTTTAATATTTGCCAGGGAAATCACAAAGCCCTCTCAGGCTACAGCAGCATATAATCTCCTTGAATGTTTTCCTGAGCTCCTGACTCCGGAATGCATAGATAAGTGGATCAATGATGGAATTGCACATGATGAGGATGAGGTAGAAGTTAAAGTGGGACATGAAACACACACAGTAAGGGTTGTAGGGGCAGGAAATGTAGAAAATCAGGTGCAGGAAAAAAGGAGCCCAGCACACAACAAAAACTCCGATCAGGATGGTGAGAGTGATGGCCCCTTTCATGTTGGCCCCTTGGCGAATAGGGCCAGTTCCTGGAAGAACAGCAATCTTTTTGATATGCATCCGAGCCATCATAAACATGTGGACATAGAGGGATGCCATGAGAATGAGCATAGTGAAGAACATGCTAATAAGGCAGATGATGACAACACTGCTGTCAGAGTAAATGATGAACAAAATGCCTGAGACTGTGCAAGCAGCCCAGATGCATGTGATGATGACCCCTACGCGCTTCACCGTCATGATATTATGGTACTGGAGGGCATAAAAGATAGTAAAGTACCTGTCCACTGCTATTGAGAGCAGACTGCAAATTGATGCAAGCAAGGAACTGCAAATCACTGAGTCAATGACATTGTCAATGTTTATGGTAAAGCTCTGTGCGTCTGTGTCTGTATTGTTTAGCAGCGTGATGACAATAGTTTCTGATCCGTTAGATACACTCACTAGCATGTCAGCCACTGCCAAGCTACAGATGAAGAAGTACATGGGCGAATGGAGGTTCTTGTTCTTGGCTATCGCCACAATGACCAAGACGTTCTCCAGCAAGCTGATGATGCCCAGAGTCACAAACACTTCGGGGGATACAAAGAGTTGCTCATAGCAGCCTCCCGAGGAGTGGCCCTTTGCATTGAGCTCGCTGGCACCTCCGTGCAGTTTGTAGCTGTGGTTCCAGAAATGGAGAGGCTGGAGTGTCCCGTGGTGCTGGGTGAAATTCATCTTATGGAGATCCCCTTTCAGCTTCCTGCTTTTAAAACTCCTGCTCCTTTTGCATTCCTTTGAAAATCTTCATTGGCTTTTCAGCTTGGGAAGGAAAGAAAAATAAGCCAGCACCGAGGCAGGCAGCAGTTCAGAACACTTTGACTGCTGTTACAAAATAAGGTTTCAAACTCAGAAATACTGGTTTACCCTCTCACAGATGCAGTTTCTGATCATCATCACATTTACCTTGGTGATCTATGTCACAGAGTCCCAACAGTCTGTAAGTTTGCATCAGATTCTCCCCTATGGTCAGTTCCTGTTTAGTTCACTGGTATGCTGCAAGGCTTTTTTGTTCCCTTCCATTAAGAGAGGCAAACATAAAATGCCCAAGTGACTGCTGCGGAGCAGAAACTAATTTCAAACTGCAAGCACCGGTCTCGCTGTCAGCCAGTGCATGCCGGCTGCCTGTTTTATGGTGTGTGGAGGAGAAAAATATTCAGGGCACTCTCCGCCTCTGCTTTGCCTTCCAGCCAATGGGGCTCAGGAGCCGCACAAACTCGAGGGGCTGCTGATTCTGAGCCTCTCTGAAACATCACACGGCACAGTAGATTCAGATGCAGCACGAGCTACCGGTAGCTACAGGAAAGCAGATGGGCTACCAGAGATTTGCTTCCCTTCTTTAACTTCTCTGAACAGTATTTTAATACTGATTTTTAATTAGCAGTCTTACAGAACTGTACTAGCAGTCTAACAGAATTCCTGCAGCTGAACCACTGGCTTTTTATTTTTCAGACTGTGATTTACTCTTGCCCCTTCTGTGGTACAAAGTTGCTCTGCCTTGTATATGCGGCAAAATAGGAAAAGGACAAGGAAGCAAGAGAATACTCATTTCCTCTTGGCTCTCTCTCCCAAATCTCCCTTGCATTGCTAACTTTTCTATGCCATAGTTGTCCATTTGCAAGATGTGTTGTTGCAAGGTTGCATTAAACTTTCTAAGCTTTTTATATTTTTTAAGAAATGGAGATCATCTAACGACGAAAACCAGAACAAGGAGCCAAAGTTAAAAATGGCTTAATAAATTGACCTCAAGAGAGTAGTTTTTCCAAGGTAATAGCCTTCTTTATCATCTTATTTCCAGGAAGGAAAAGCTGATAGAGTTGATTGCAGAAGCCCTGTTGCCATCGGGAATTAGGTTGTTGGGCAGAAAAAGAAGTCAGTATTTAGAATAAATGAAGGAAAGCAAATTGAGACAAAGTTGCAACCTCTAAGAAATGGGGGTCATACAATGGTAATGACACAGAGGCATCAATAAATCTCCTAAAAGTCCATCCGGAGGGATGTTCCTATACTTAGCTGGCATGAGCTGAAAATCAGCTTGTGTGCAGTCTGCCCGGGAAAGCCCTTGAGAAGGAGGAAAAGAATGCCAAATGAATATGAAGAGACAGGGACAAAAGGGGTTTTTGCTGTTTCCTCTTCAAGCATTGCAACTGAGGATAGAAAAACAAAGATACTGAACAAAGCCTAAAGTACAGGTGGGTCTTAAAGCTATGGAAGCTATAGGAAAGTCAGTCACTACACCTGAGAGTAATGTTTGCAAGGAAGTTGTTTGTATGAACATTTCCAGTCAGCTACCAGTAAGGCTATGGAGGCGCCTGTATCTGATGCAAGAGTCTATTTTCTTCAACCCCTCAAACTTTTTTCATCTTCTATGCATTAGTTGGTTTTAAAATGAACAGCTCTAGAGATACAGAAATACAGCATGCGAGTGGAAGCACAACTGTCTGTATTCAACACCCCAGCACCAAGGTGAAGCATGATTTTACTTTCACATTTGGATTTGCTATAGATCTATGGTTATAAAGACCTATATCAGAAGAAAAGCCTCAGCCAATTATTTCTGAGCCTTTCCCCAGACAGATTGCTTCATAAAACTGAAACATGAACGTCCAAGACAAACAAAATAACTTGCGGCACAGGAAATCCCACATTTATCAGTTTGGAAAACATCATTCACCACCAGTATCTTTGCAATGAAAGAATAGCTTGCTGCTGAGAGGGTGAGATTTACTTTCCTATCAAGACATAATGAAAGCCAGGATTCAAAAAGATTTATTATCTAGCTCCTGATCCCTGGGCCAGTATACACTAACTCCTGCCACAGACAGGACTGGCATACCTAACCCTTAAGGACATAGCTACTATGCGAGAGCAGTGAGAAAATGTATATAAAGACTGACGTGGGTGAGCAGTATCTCCCCAGACAAGGCATTTTTCTACACCTGCAGCCTGAAATTGTAATTTTAAAGTTTTCCCAGGGAAGCAGCCACTCAGCATCCCTTCCTTCATCACCTCCCTCCATGCTGGAAGTGCCCATGGCACAGGAATCTCTCTCCTTCACCTACTTAGGTGGAGCTAGGGCAGGAGATGTCAAGAATAGAGAGAAGCTATCTCTGGAGGATACTGCCTTGTTTGCTCCAGCTGTCTGTCTGTCTATCCCTCCTCTGGCTCCTTCCTTTCTCTGCACATTATCTCTTTTTTTATCTCCCATTTATCTTTCCATTTGCTATCTCCCTTCACTCAGAAGCTAACCAGACAATGTTCCATGCTTGATTTTTCTCTGGACGTGATCATAAAAATGCAACATTGGTTGTAACAAAGGAAAGAAAAGGACACTTCTCTCTCACCCACAGCCATCACTTACCTTAGAACTTCCACTTATATTCTGCATTCCTGGGGCAAGGTCATTTTGGTGTGTTAGCCATTCATATTTGTGGGATGAGGGTACATGACTGGAAACAGTAGACTTATGGTAGCTTAGCAACTCAGTTGAAGGACTGAAGAGGTGATGTACCATTAGCCTACACTGACTAGAAGGCAAAACAAATTATATGAGCACTTATTTAAAAAAGAGAAGATGTATGTACGTCTAAGTACTTCTACGGTAGAAGACGGATACATGCCTCTGGCTCCCACTTAACAAAAAACAAGCCATATAATGTTAAAATTGTTCAAAGGTTCCTAGCTCTCTCATGCCTGAAAATCCGTCAGTATTTCAATTTTTTTAGTCATAGATAACAGGAGTATTGCCTAATATACATTGCCTAAACTGTTTCTTAAATTTTAAAAACCAAAGCTGACCTAATATTTCTTTCAAAAGTGGTGGCTGACAAGCTTTACAGCACCATGGAAAAACAGCCATGGCTGCAGAAAACTATAAACTGGTAACAGTGACATACTAATATGAGCTCCAGCTCTTAAGAGAAATAAAACATCAACGGAGATTTGATACCAGCCTCCCCCCTTTTAACATAATGAGGAATCATATGATAAAAGATATTATTTTGACCTGTTTTTAAAAATGTCCATTTTAAGACTTCATCCTACACAATTGCCCCATGTCCTATGCTCTGTTTCCAGCTACTCCCTGACACCCACCCTCCAAGACAGGGTTACAGCCATCTCCACCTTACAACATTTTGAAGAGCTGAATTATCCTCTGACAGTTGCTTTGGCAAATAAGAAGAAAGCATTCCTTGGAATCAGTAATAAGCAGATAAAATCCTGATAGTGATACAGGAAGATGGGCAGAGACACAAGCAGGCTCTATAGGTCCGCTATGGAAGAAAAACAAAGGTAGAGGGAGTTAGCAGAGGTATTTCCCTGCTCAAATACACATCTGAGATCTCTTTGAATCCCATGTCCATGTTGCTCAAGCACAGAGGTGATATTTACCACTTCAACAGCTGCCAGTGGAAACAGAGGAGGGGTTGTGAGAAGCTGGGTAGAAGAAGAAACCAAAGCAGCAGATTATTAACACTTAATCAGTCCCTCAGAGTTGTGTGAATATGCCAGTACTGTGCACAGGGTGCTGTTGTATTTACATACACAAGCATAATTGAAAGAAGTTTTTGATACATATGCTCAGATCCCATTTTTCAGTGCATTCAAAACCTCAAGTCCATATCACAGTAAAAAGACTATAGTATATTTTAGCATGCTAAATTTGAAATATAAAAGGAGCCAGGCAATTAAACTTTGGAAGCTGCTATGAGATTTTAGCCTGCATCATATCTCTGTATTACAGCAAAGGCAAATTCCACCTAACAGTCAAAAGACTTACCAAAAATGGTTCAAGTAATGCAATGTACTTTTCCATCCTACCCACAGATGTCATTGGAAGAAGCATTTCTTTGATTCTTTCTCGCTCCAGTAAATTATCATATGACCAATATGGAGACACTTGTTTCTTCCTGTATTTGGACTGGTAGGTTTTTTTAAATTGGTCCTTGAATGTATTGCTTTATTTTCCAGCAAGTCTGATATAGTCATGAAGAGACATATCAGTACAGACCTGACTATCATAAACTTCAGATGCTACCCTAGGATATGTAGGAATACAGAGAAGTGGCACTGGTTTTGGATGAAGTAGAGGTGATGTCTGTTGCAGATAGCAAAGAAAATCCTCATGGTAGAAGATCGCTAGTTCTGCAGTATAGAACTTGAGATGTCTATGTGTTATATTACTTCACAGAAAAAAAAAGTGATTGTAGACCAAATAAATAATTATTCTTTGTGCTTGTACTAACAAGTTCAGAGTAGAATTAATGAATCAGTGAAGGGTCTTAGTCAGTCAAGAATAAACTCTGTAGTCAAGCTTCCGAAATGTTGGTTGGATTGGACTTCTGGAAGTCATCTCATCCAGCTTCTGCTTTGAATGTGATTGCCACCAACACTGGATCAGATCAGCTGTGGCCTTGTCTAGCCAAGTCTTGAAAACTTCCAAGAATGGAGATGCCACAGCCTCCCTGGATAATCTGTTCCTGTTCTGCATTGCTTTTCTAGTTATAAAGTTTTTCCTAATCTGAATCCCCCAAGGCTAGGTTACGTGCACTACAGGAGAGGCAGAGGGAGATGGACTGGTAAAGGTTGTTGAAGAGGAGGCTAAGGGGTGATCTAATAACAGATGAATCAAATCTAACAGCTAATGAAAGAGAAGGTACAAAGGTTATAGGGCCAAGCACCTCTTGGTAGTGCCAGGGAATATAACAAGAAGCAGCAGTCACAGATTGTGGTTTGGGTAGGTAACCCAAGTTCCTGCCCATTGTGACAGCCCTTTGATGAACCATCTTCAGTGTCTCCATGTCCCTCTTGCGCGGCGGGGTCCCAAAGTTGAACACTGTTCCAGGTACAGCCTCACCCATGCCAAGAAGAGGGGGTAACAACCTACTCCAATCTGTCAGCTGTGCTTCTCCTAATGCAGCTGAGTGCCTGCTTTGCCCCATTTGCAATGATAATGCACTTTTGGCTTATATTCAGGTTGACATTCAACATAACCCCTTTGCTGCCTTTTCAGCAAAGCTCCTACTCAGGCAGTCAGTGCCTGTTGCATACTGATGCATGGGTCTATTCCACCCCATGCAAGGAGCTTTGTGCTTCTTCTTCACCTTCATACATTTTCTGTTGGCCCAATCCTCATGTCTCCCAATGTCTCTTTGGATCAAATCTCTGCTGTTTAGTATGTCCACCATTCACCCCCTCAACTTACTACAATCTGCAAAGTTATGGATCGTGCATTCTGTATTAATATCCCTGTTAGTGATGGAGATATGAAACAAGCATTCCCAGTAAAGACACCAATGTACTCCATTTGTTCCCAGCTATCAGCTGGACTGTTGCCCAATGTTCAGTACATTGATCACTTCCTTTTGAGACCATCAGTCCAAGCAGTTTTCAACCCAGCTGTGACATGCAAATGAAACACTGGTCAGTGGAAAACTGGTCTAATATATTTTCATCTAGCCCTTTATTTTGGAGTGCTGAATGCCTTGTAATCTTCGTAATTTATTTTTAACCTTTCTCACTTGAGGTGAAAGCAGTTTTTAAGTCAAGAAGCTTCAGTGTTGAGAGCAGGAGTCTCTGTTGCTTGCCTCTTTTCCTCATGTCTGTTAGAAGAGCAGGAGAACTCTTTAGCCAATCTGGCCACTGAAAAGCACAGAAATGTATATTCTGCTGGCAAATGATACATTTGCACTTACTTGAAGATGCTGTAAATGTGCAGAAGTGGAATGTTTTTCCATTACAATGGTATGAGGAGCACAGAGGCTTTAAGCACTTAACTGTTTAAATCTGTTCTCATTTCTATTTTAGGCAATTGCTGTTGTGATTATGGAGATCGTTAATTCGCAGTCAATGCAGCAATCACTGTCCCTGTCCTAGTCTTTTCACCACCATTCCATCCATCCCATGTAATAAATTTTCTTTTACTTGTTTTAGATTTAGGTGCTTGTTCAGACTCATCTGAAGCACTTTGTTCAAATGACTCCACAATCACCTTAGTGTTGATATCCCTCTCCAAATAACTCTCCAAAAGAAATACAGCAGCATGCAGGATTAATTACAAATTAAGCATCGCTATTTATCCAGATCAGCTAACCAAAAAACAATAATCCTGAATTTGTGGCTTCCTCAGTTTGTTCTACGCCATAAATAAGCTGTTACCTTGGCCTTTTCCATTGTTCATGACCTTTGTATATAAATACAGCAAAGGAAATAATTCTAACAACTACATGCTCTTCTTCACTACCTATATGCTTCTGAAGAGAACAGTTTTCAGCACTACCCTTGCTTCTCCCTAGATCATGAGATCATTTTATATTAGGAAGTTTAGAACAATCTTAACTTTTCTAGTTTATCATATTCAGTTTTCTGCCATAATGATATTCAGTGTTTTTCTGTGTGAGAGTTGCAGTAGCATTTTATTCTAGCAGAAAAACGATCTAGTCAGTCCAGCTGTCTAACCATGAAAGCTTGAAAAATGGTGTGTCTCATTATAATGGAATGAGAAGTAGAGAACCAAGGCAGAAAAATTGACAGATCATCATTTAGTGACAGCCCAAGGTTGCATTGTGACAAAAAAGCAGCTGTTTTGGATGACGTCAAGTCACTTCAATTCAGTTTTTCAGAAAAGTCCTCAGAGTGGGGGTATAACCTACAGTTAATGTGAGATGGAAAGTTACTAACTAGCTTCAACTTTCTCTTCCAGTCCGCTCGCTTCTGAGGGCGATTGTTGTTATTCCAATAGAAAAGTCATATGGCCGCTTCTTCAACTCATACTGTAAAGTGACTGGTGCTATACGTGCAAAAAGGTTATCAGGTTTGAAATACATTGATTAGGAGCCTCCATAAATCAGGATTTTTTTCTTGTCTGAATTAAGGAAGATACCAGCAGCTGTGGTCAGGGCCCTGTCTCCAGTGCGTGCGCCATCCTCTAGTGCTGGATGGCACATGCCCTTAAAGGCTTATGCTTGCAGAGTTTGGGGGACTAAAACCCTTTGGTGATGCGGGGGGGGCAATGACATGCAGTTAGATCTGAACATGTCTGATAAAATAAGAGGGAACAGAAACCATAGTTTGATAGAAACTCGATGCAGAACAAATATATTAAGAAAGTACAGTCAATTCATTCCAAAAACTCCAAACAACCTACCACTCAGTTTTGTAAATTTACACTCCCAATGGTTTACAGTTACGGGACCTATGTTTGCATCCACCTGGTTTGTGTTTAATTTCTATGGTTTTAAGGATGCCAGCCTTTACTTGCATACCAAATTCTGTGTATTGTTGCACTTATACCTTAATTCTCTGATTATACATTTTGTGCATATGACAGGTTCACAAATTACTAGACTACTGCTGTTACCATGACATCATTTCTTCAGTACCTTTACAGAGAGAGTTTTGTGCTTAGTAGCCACAGTACAAGATGCATAATTTATGTCTGGAGGGGCTTACCTATATACAGTTACTGAAAACCAGGTTATTTTAACCCTTCCTGAATGTTCTGCACATACACAGACACGCACATATATTTATAAACACTTACTTCTGTGTCAGTTCCTTATGGTGCAGTCATATTCTGTATTGCCCTGTGCTCTCCCATATAGTTCCATGTACAGGAGGTAGGAGCTACTCCTCAAGAAAGCCCAAAGCAGCTTGAGGTCTGTTAACAGAGGTAGCGTCCAGTTGTGTGGCTGCATAGTGGACTTTCATGACTTCCATTCATTTTGATAGCTCCTCAAAGAACTCTGGTTTTTAGCATAGACAAATCCTGGATAGACTCTGCCAGTTCAGCAGGGAGTGCTTAACCTCCTTGTGAATTGTTTTCCTCCATAGGAGTGAAATTATTTGAAAACAACTAGAAATACTGGAGTCACAATCTGGTATAAGACATAAAGTAGAGGCACTGAGTCATATGACAAATGAGTTGGCCAGCAGCGGTCTCAGGATAAGACTGTAGATTAAAGGACAAACCTGAGAGTGCTGTCTTGAGGTAAGCACATCTTCACTGACATGTAATCCAAAATTGTCACTGTTTTCTCTAAGAACTGGGCACAGAAAGGGAAAATACAAAATGTCTAGACTTTTGAAGAGCTATAATGCGTCTGCAGTGATTTGGTGTCTTGGAAATCTCTTTACATCAGTCATCAACATATGGTGACAAGAATACCCCATTTCATCTTGTGACAACTGCTGCAACTGCTGGTACTGTTTTGAAGATCTCTGGTACTTTAAAAAGTCTGAATTAGAAGACTGTATTTATACTGAAGCTGACCCACTGGAAAGCAGAAATAGTTTATTTGCAAAGTTCTTACAGAAAAAGTCATCTTAGAAAATTCAGGGGCATGAATCAATTCCTTTTTTGAATAGCGGGGATGGTCTGTGTTAGGTCATTACTCAGAACTTCTGGTCCTCACTGAAGGGTCATTTTCATTAAACTCAGGAAGAGTCTCCCTTCTTTTCTTTTCAGGATGAGGAAGTATGCACTATAAATCCTTTTCCTCTCTACTGCTGGAGTGCAGATTTTATGGCTGCCTGTGACAGAGGCTGATAATTTTCTGTCTAGCAGACTTTCATGAAAAGGAAAGGGTGAATGGGTATATGAGAGCAGTGCAATAAATTAAATGGAGTATCTCTTGCATTTATGGTGTTCAAAACTCCGTCTTCTAAAGTTGTTAGAAAAAGAACAGGAGGGAAAGAAGGTAGCCGTGGTAGAAGAGTAACATGTGAATCACATTGTCATAACACGGTGCAGAGCAGGATTGCTGAGAAACCAACCTGGGCTAGAAGATGCTTTTTCTTCAGCAGAATAGATAGCCAAGAAAATCCCCAGACGCCTCAAGTTACACCTGAAATCCTTTACCATATTAGTAATATTTAATCTGTCTTTGTACTGAAAAGAAAGATTTTTTTTTTAAGCTAAATGTTTAATTGAGAGATTAGAGGGTCTATTGAAACCTTTGAGAATTAAACAGCAATGACCACAGTACTGGATGCTGTGTCCAAACAAACACTGCATTGCTGGGTTTTTTTCTTTGATTTTGGTCTTGGAGTTTATAGGTGGAAGGGAGACAAACGAATTTAGGCCATCCAAGAGCTTATACTGGAAACAGGTGAAGACCTTGTAGTTATATAAGGAAAAAAAAAATATCTGTAAAATGAAAACGAAAACCCAGGGATATCTTTGCTTCTCTATGAGATCCAGTTTGCTTAGACTTTTCCTAGACAGCTGTTGTAAGCAGGGAGGAAGAGGTTAGAACAGTAGGAAGATTTCTACACTCCTTGATGGAGCCAATACTTTCTGGGAGAACAGGATAAAAAAAAGTACCAAAGGATCCTGACATGCCTTATGGCAGAATCTTTGATGAGAAAGGGAGTCTCCACAGCCATGTAAACCAGAATGTCAAACAGCTTGTGGGCAGGCTCACTCAGTTAGCCCCCTACTCCAGAGTGAATTTTACCGTGGCACTGTGTGAGAAACAGATGAGATTTCTTCCTCACATAATGATGTGTAAGAACGAGGTAGAGAGAACTGTAAACATGGGATGCAAAGGAAACGAAGACAATTTAAATGCATGTTACATTTCCTTTCCAGCAAAGGAAAACAGAAAACAAGCTAAAATCCCTCCAGGGACTATTAGCCTGAACAAACATATACTGATAAGGCAGAGTGCTATACCTTAAGATACTGTGCATTGCTGCAGATAACTAAAAAAGTATCAAAATAAAGAAAAATGAAAAGACTACAGAAATTAGTTAGGTAGAGAACATCAGAGAAAAATGAAAAAACTTGTTAAAAAAACCCCAAACAATCAAAGTGATTTTTCATCACCCTGGGAAGCTTTTAAAAGCTTACTCAGAATTAACATGGTAGATAACTACATCCTGGGGAGAACTGTCTGATCTAGATTTCTTTTTGAGAAAGGCAAAAATTTCCAACAATTATCGCTGCTAATATTAAACAGAACTTCCCTGGTATCTTATTTTAAGAACTCCGAGTGTTTTTTCTGGTTGTCTTCAAGCTCAGTCAGAAACACTAAGTAAATGCAGATCACATGTTATATGTTTTCCTAAAAAATGCTGTTTCATCCTACTTTCTTTTATAAATGAAATTCAGAACTCCTTTGAAAGAAATCAAACAAGCAACTTTTTTCTCTGCCTATGAGGAGGTTTTCTTTGTCATTTTAGAAAATGCTTATCAAACCAGGAGGAGAATAGTACAATACAGTTACAGGAGTGAACTAGATTATTTGTGTCACTAAACCTATATGAATTATGACATACTTAGTGACAGACTAATTCAGTTACAAGCAGAACTCCACATCATGGCCGAAAGTACTGAGAAAGAGAAAGTTGCAACACTCACATAAAACAGGTCATGGTTTCCTTAAGACAACTCTTCCACAAAATGGAGTAACTCTGCTTACTTTAGATTATAAAGATACATTCTTGTAGCTGGTAGAGCAGCTAAAATCCCCTGTCAAACCCACAGAGGATTTGAGAATCAAGGAAAATCAGACGGGGAAGGAAAGCAGCCCTAGCTTCAGCTGAGAAGCTACTGATGGGAAGGGCACAACCTTCCCCTCAAGTTTTACAGGTGTAGTTATGTGTGTGACTCCCATCTATTGGGAAGAGTAAGCACTGCTAAGTCCTAGGAGACTTTTCTTTAAAAATAGCTCTTACAATATCTGTCTATGTGGGTAACTAGTAGTATGAATAGGATTTTCTGCAATGAAGTACAGCAAGCTCTTTGTGAGGGCCATCAGCTTCTTTTCCACCTCACCTAGTACAAAGTCCACACAAATGACCGTTAGCAAGGTCATTAAAATTCCAGCAAGTGATTTTTGCATTAAAGTAATTCAAATCACTCTGATCCAGAAGAGAGTAGTTTTCTGTGCTAGGGTCATGTAGACATGGAAGACATGTAATTACATTCCAATTAATTTAAAGGACAGAAAAGAGAAACAAGGATGAAGTATTATAGGTCTATTTATATTATCAGATATGAGGATGTACTCCCACTGCTTGCTATATGAGAATGTCTAAGTATTTTATATTAAGCAAACAAGCAATTTAAAAGCCAGTTCTGTTGAATAGCAGAAATTCTTCTCATTTGAAAAAAAGATACTATTTTCTTTACATTTGCCCTACCTCCTCAGAGATAATTTTCCATACATTGGGGCACAAAATTAATGAAAGTAGCAAGTTGAAACCTTTCTAATGCCTTTAGAAACTCAGTGGCATGAAGGGCAATTTTGTTTAAAGGCACATGATTTCCAAACAGTCTATTGCTGTCTGCAGAGCAAGTATCTGCAGAATTAGGGGTCCATTACTTTTAATCACTGAATTTGATATCAAGTGTTTTATATATTTATGTGAAGGAACCAAATGAGCACGGGACCCCATTGTCCTAGACACTGTGCAAAATACAATCTATCTCTTCCTCAGAGAATAATTGACATCTCAGTGGGTTGGTTTTTACACAGGAAAGTAATCCTTGCCTGGCCTCTACAATCTGCACCTAAACTACAAATGTATACAGCAGCCGATCTCACAAAATACTCAGAATGGTGCGGTTCTCACTATTACCATTAATTCAGAGCACTTCCCAGGACTAGAGACCAACTTGAATCAAAATTCTAAAAGACAAGCCATTTAAAGAAAAGGTCAAACTTCATAGGCAGCTTAACTCTGTATTGTCTTTTATTAGCTCCATCACATTGCATTTTCTATCCAAAACAGGGTTTCCAAGCCGACACTGCAGATGTTAACGGCAGATACAATTAATAAGCTACATTTTGGAACAAGTTTCTTGAAAAGAATGACATGTACTTTTAGAAAGCTACCAAACTCCTATGAATATTCTAGTCTAACTCAGGGCTTTTTATCGATTTCTTTTCATGCTTACTAGCCTAAGGGCGTGTCCCCTTTTCTGCATGTGTATGGTAAGTTTCTTATCTTCCGTGGGGGTTATTGTGCAGACTGCTTCTTTGAATTCAGACAGTAATTACACTTTACCTTTTTCATGTCTGAACTTTTATTCATTTACTTTTTTGAAATGAAATAAAAGTGGTGAGCAGACTTACTACCTTATGGCTGCATAGAGACATCAGCATTTCTCACTCTCCCATTGCTACATTAATGCAAGAGTGTACATTCTCCTTTTAAGTTATTTCACATACAGTAGGGATCATAATTTTGTCTGACACTACCTAGGTTTACCGCTCAGGCAGAGATGATTTGTGGAACCTGTTAGAAGTTTTACTTTTATACCTTCATTTGAATCAGCTCATTTTCTGAAATACCAATTCAGTTCCCTAAGTTCTTCTCAAGCTCTTGGCAAGCTTATTCTAAGAAATGTAAAGAAAAAAAAGAGTATAAAAGTTTATTTGTATTTAATTACCAACAGTAATGCTCTGAAACTCTTTAACTATATCATTTTTAGAAATGCAGTGTCTTCTGTTGGATATATTGCTAAAGCTCACCTGGTATACAGCAAATACATTGTAAATGTATGAACATTTAGTCATTCCTCAGCTATGGAAGCTCTCTTGAAATTGATGGCAAAATTTTTACTAATTCATTAAAATCCTGCCTTTCGTAGTCTATCTTAGTTACAAATCAATTATCCAAAGTCTGCCTTTGACTGCCGTCTTTCATTTAAGCTAGGACATACAAAACAGAAAAGAGAAAGGAAACTCTGAAATGTACGTTCCTATTCAACTTTCCAAATAGCTGACAAACCTCACCTATTCAATTAATCCGTAGTGAAAAAGACTATCATTATTCTCTTTTTTGGAAAAACATTAATTTACAGTGAACATGGCAAACTTTTGCCAGATGTAGCATTGCACTCTTCAAAGCAACACAGAATAAATGGGCTGAAATTATGTGTCCCAAGAAACTATTCAAGACTGAGAAAGCCTAACTTTATATAAATACTGTGTGATTGCTGGTTTGGGACAAACACACAAAATTCAACTAATGTGCAAATTATTCCTTTCGAACCAGAAATTCAGAGCAATACACTCTATGATATTTAATCTCTTGGCATAAAGCTGGAATTGTGCACATAAAGTAGAAGCTTTGTGTTAAGTTTAGGTTCTGTCTCTCAAGGTAAGAGTTTTCTTAACTTATTCCTGAACTGATTTAATATCATTCTTTATAAGCTCTTCTACTGCAAATTCAGATAATATGGAAAAGTATATGAAAATATTCAGGAAGGATGAATATTATTTCATAAAACACTTTATTCACTGAAAAATGCTATCTCAAATGGGCCAAAATTGTCCAGTCAAAAATATTTTGTAGTAAAAAAAAAATGCATTTAAATTTTAATTTCCCACTTCAAAATTGTCACATTAAAATTTAGCAAATTTTATTCTAAAAGAGGAAATGAAATTAAAAACCAAAAAGGTTTCTTCTTCTTCACTTGCAGTGTTTGGGCAAATCCCGATTCTTTTTTTTCTGCCCCGAAGTTCCTGCTCAGCCAAAACAACCATCAAAACCCTGTACTTATTCATCGTATTACTTTGAGCTGATCAAGAAAAAGGGTGAAGAGTAGTATAAGGTACCTGCATGTTGGTATTTCTTTCTCTTGCACGTTTGAGTGTGCAAAATATACATCTGGGGGCATTCAGCAGAAATTTATGAAGTGGGCCATATCAGCTAGCCGAGGCGGCATCTCTGAAAGAAGGGAAGCAAATCTGCTGTGGTTGTGCTTCACTAGACAGTGGCAGGAGACCCATGGACCAGGGCAGGGCATCTGTAACACAAACTAAAGCAACAAGCTGTGCATACGGCAACAGAGAGACCCCAGGTTTTTTGCTACGTGTACATTCACATGCTGAATGCACCGAATGCTCTCTCTTTTTGGTTTTTAAAGTACATGGATTCCAGTGACAGAATAGCTTGTTATGGCTCAGGAAAGAGGGTTAGATAATGAGCTGTTCAGTCTCAAAATTCATTCCTGAACAAAATCACCAGTGTTTTTTTCAGGATTAGGGTGTTTCTCTGCTAAATGCCACCATGGACAAATACATATTCCCATCCCAGGAATGGATGTAGCGTATGGGGGGGGGGGGGGGGGGGGGCAGGGGGGGCTGAAAAAAGTCAAATGCATTAACCCCACAACAAAAAAATTTTCTAATAGTCAAGCATGGCCATTATTGTCAGACTGTGTCTTGTACTGCAAAGCAGGTGCCAATATGGACCTTCCCTCCCAGTGTGAGGGTGCAATCTAGCACAGCCGGCTTTCTCAATAAGATGGCTGTCACCTCTCTGCCCCAGATCTGCAGCGTGTTGCCCCTGGAGCACAGGACCCATTACCCTAGCAATAGCAATAAAGAGCTGTAGAAGAATTTGGCTATCACCTTGCCCTCACAGTCAATTTACTTCTCCATCTGGATCCTATGGTTTCCCTCTCTGCGTGCACCTACCATGACCTCTTAGGATGTGGAAAAAATATCTCTGATGCTTTTTTGCCAGAGGCAGTGCATGCAAACAAGGTGTAGACTTCAGGTATTCTTTTTGTTTACTATAGGTTGACTTACTTTAAAAAGCAGACTATGTGATTATATCCCACTGCAAGATTCTCTTTAAAACTGCTAACACAGAATCTCTGATAAAGGTATTTTGTATAACACCATGAGCTAGGCTGCATGTCACAAAAGCTTCCAGCAGAAGCTGATTCTGTAGTGATAATTATAAATATCTCATGAAGGCTCAGCCATCAAGTTCAAATGCAGTTGTCGCACAGAAAACATTGCCTGGCAGCATTCAGTCATCGCTGTGAAGGTGCATTCATGCAAATTGTCCTAGCTGTTCATGGGCTGAGGCAAGTGGTTAGGATCAAAACCAAAACAGTCACTAGATTTTTAAGTGCTTGAGGGGAAATTAATCCATGACTAGAAAATTCAAGATTTCTTTGGACCTTTCTCTGAATATCAAATACTGATCACCATCGATGTAGAGCTGTTGCACTAAATAGCCTTAGGTCATAGAATCATAGAATATCTCAAGCTGGAAAGAACCCATAAGAGTCATCAAGTCCAACTCCCTGCTCCTCACAGAACTACCTAAAACTAAACCATTATTAGCATCGTCCAGACACTCCTTGAACTCTGACAGGCTTGGTGCCGTGACCACTCCCCTGGGGAGCCTGTTCCAGTGACCAACCACCCTTTCAGTGAAGAACCTCTTCCTAATGTCTGACCTGAACTTCCCCTGACACAGTTTCATTCCATTTCCTCGTGTCCTGTCGCTGGTCACCAGAGAGAGGAGATCAGCACCTCCCTCTCCGCTGCCCCCCTTGAGGACGTTGTAGGCTGTGATGAGGTCACCCCTCAGCCTTCTCTTCTCCAAGCTGAGCAAACCAAGTGACCTCAGCCATTCCTCGTAAGTCTTGCCCTCGAGGCCTTTCACCCTCTTGGTCGCTCTCCTCTGGACACACTCCATAGTTTGATGTCCTTTTTATATTGAGGCACCCCAAACCGCACACAGTGCTGGAGGGGGTCCACAGCAGTGCAGTGTAGAGTGGGACAATCCCCTCCCTTGCCTGGCTGGTTATGCTGTGCTTGATGCACCCCAGGGCAGGGTTGGCCCTTTTGGCTGCCAGGGCACGCTGTTGACTCATATTCGACTTGCCACCAACCCAGACCCCCAGATCTCTTTCCGTGGGGCTGCTCTCCAGCCTCTTGTCCCCCAGTTTGTACATATAAGCAGGATTACCCCATCCCAGGTGAAGAATCCAGCACTTGCTTTTGTTAGATTTTGTACAGTTGGTGATTGCTCATCTCTCTAGTCTATCCGGATCTCTTTGTAAGGTCTCTCTACCCTCGAGGGAGTCCACAGCTTCTTCTAGTTTAGTATCATTGGCAAACTTACTTAATGTACAGTCGATTCCTGCATCCATACCATTTATAAAAACATTAAAGAGCACTGGCCCTAAAATTGAGCCCTGGAGAACCCCACTGGTGACTGGCCACCAGCCTGATGTAACCCCATTCACTATAACTCTTTGAGCCTGACCTCTTGGCCAATTGCTCACCCAACATATTGTGGACTTGTCTAGCTGTATGCTGCAGATTTTGTCCAGAAGGATACTGTGAGAGACAGTATCAATAGCTTTGCTAAAATCCAAACCCCACATCTGCTGGCTTCCCTTGGTCAACTAGATGGGTCACCTTGTTGTAAAAGGAAATTAAGTTAGTTAAGCAGGACTTTCCCCTCGTGAACCTGTGCTGGCTATGACCAATGACTGCATTAACTCTCAAGTGGTTTTCAATAACTCCAGAATAACCTTCTCCATAGTTTACCACGCACTGAGTGAGACTGACAGGCCCGTAATTACCAGGGTCTTCCTTTGTACCCTTCTTGAAGACCTACACATTTGCCAATTTCCAGTCAACTGGGACCTCTCTAGATTCTCAAGACCATTGAAAAATATCGGAGAGATGTCCCGTGATGATATCGGCCAGCTCTTTCAGTACCCTGGGATGAATCCCACTGGGCCCCATAGACTTGTGTGCATCCAGCTGGAGCAGCAAGGCTCAAACAAGTTCAGAGTCAGCTGGGAGTTTATCATTCCCTCAGTCACAGTCTTCCAACACAGGGCTCTGGAGGTCCCAGGGCCCATCATTGGTGTTAAAGACAGAGGCAAAGAAGGCATTAAATGTCTCTGCTTTGTCTATGTCCCTATTTGTGGGGTGACCGACCTCATCAAGTAACAGACCAATGTTATCTCTGATACTCCTTTTGCTGTTAACGTATTTTAAAAAGCCCTTTTTGTTGTCCTTCACAGTGCTGGCCAGCTTGAACTCTAATTGAGCTTTGGCTGCACGAATTTTCTCCCTGCAGTGGTGAACAGCATCTCTGTAGTCCTCCCCTGTCACCTGTCCTTGCGCCCAATGTCCATACACTTCAACTTTCCACCTAAGTTCTAGAAGAAGATCTCTGCTCATCCAAGCCAGTGTTCTGCACACTTCCTTGACTTCTGACACTTTGGAATTGCTCCCGTGCTCTTAAGAGATGGCTCTTGAAAAGTGATCAGCACTCATGGAGCCCAATACCTTCAAAAGCAGATTCCCAGGGGACCTTACTAACTAGCTCCTACAGCAGCCCAAATTCTGCTCTCCTTATATCCAGGGCTGAAGTTTTGCTGGCAGTTCTCTTCCTATCACCAACGATTTGAAACTCAGCTACTTCATAGTCACTGTGACCAAGACAGCCACCAATCGCCACTTTGCCCACAAGACCCTCTCTGTTTACAAACAGCAAATCTAGGAGGGCACCTTTCCTAGTCAGCTCCCTTAGTACCTGCACCAAGTAGTTATCTTCAACATGCTTCAGGAATTTCCTGGACTTGTTTGTGTCCACCGTATGATATTCCCAGTCAATGTCTGGGAAGTTAAAATCACCCATAAGAACAAGGGCAGCTGATCTAGAGATATCCCTTAATTCCTTGTAGAATAATTCATCAGGGTTGTCATCCTGACTGGGTGATCTGTGGTAGACTCCCACAACAACATCCACTTTCTTTGCTTTCCTCTTTATCCTTACCCAGAGGCTCTCAACCGTGTCATCACCAACTGCTTTCATACAGGCTCGTGTTGGGTGTCTCTGCTCCCCTGGGGTTTCCCTGGTTGAGGACCCCCCCGCGCACCGCACCGGAGTGCTCTGGTGCAGATCGTGCCAGCACCAGGGCTGCTTGACTTGAAGACTGACTGTGCCGAGATCTAGATCTAGAGCTAGCTATTCCACTGTTCTCCTGCAGACTGACTGTGCCGAGATCTAGATCTAGAGCTAGCTATTCCACTGTTCTCCTGCAGTCTCCCTCCTCCCCCACCAAGATGCTCTCTTGATCTCCCTCTTCAATATATAATCCTTTCTTCCTGCATGACTTCCTGCTAGGGGTTTAGGAAGCAAGGGTTTTTTCTCATGTCTTCCTCCTCTGTGTGAATAAGCTTAAACTACATACTTAATACCAATGTTCAGACCCTAACTAGCCGTTGCATAACCATGCCCTATTGTCTGGGGAAAAGTCTGTGCTGCACAAGATTTTGAATGTCAGGCTACAAGACTTTTATATCAGTACCACAGAACAATGAAATGGGGGCTAACAGACTTTTCCAAGCTGAAACAAAGATAATTTAATTCAAATCCTCCTGAAAAAAAAAAAAAAAAAAGAAAAAGAAAAGAATGTGAACATCTCCTTCTCTGCAGCTGCCAGAAGAGGATTAAAAAGCAAGTAGCAACAAACAACTATTCTCGACCCACATTCAGTAAAAAGTGTAAATGCCCAACTCCCTTTGGCCACTTTCTAATCAGCAAATTTCTCAAGTCATCACATTTTTTATTCTGCTGCACTCACTTGATAAAAGCTGTGTCTTAATAGCAATGGTGGGTATGCAAATAGCAATTTTAGGTCATTTCCTGGAAGTCAAGCCAAGTACTGGAGAATTTAATGAGGAAATTTTCAAGTTAAAGTAAGTTCAGAGCAGCTTCTAAAATTAAACTCTAAACATTGCAAAGTTTGCTGATCATTAAAATCTTGATTTTACTAAGCCAAAGATGGATTGCTGATTTTGTAAACGCTCTAGATAATCCTACTGTTCAGGGTAATGGAGTCTGTATACGGCAGAGAGAAATAGACTGGAGCTGATATAAACTACAAACCACTGAATTGACAAAATGATATCTAGATTCATAATTTATTGAAACAAACAAAAAAACCCCACCTGTTTTCTTTTTTTCACAGAGATGACCAAAAGTAAGTGACACAGATACCAATGACCAAGCATAAGCAGTGCTATAGATCTGAGTAAAGAACATGCTTTGTGATATTCTTCAACTAAATAACTCCAGAATTATTCCAGTGTGAATAATCTCTTACCCTGGCAGTGTGCAGTGCACGAGAAAAACAGGATGATTCTGATCTTCACCTCAAGACAGCAAATATATAGCTTTTCATTACTTTAGCCATTTAACATATTTATAGGTGACTACTACATTGAAATAAATATGCAGTTTTCTGTGATGATCAATGGAAGTGGTGCTCCTTACAGCTCTTGCCACTTTTGTACTGCCCATGGATGACCTCTCAGCATATTGTCCCACCTAGGAAAGACTCGGTAGGAACGTGAGAGTGGTGCAGGAAGTCTGAAGCTGAAGACAAACACTCCTAACTCTTGTGGTTGACAAAAAAGTAATGCAGAAAAAGAGCAGACTCTACCTTCCTTCCATGACCCAAGATAGTGTTAACAACAGCAGGGTTCTTGAGAGAAAGGGGGAAAGAGAAGTATCAACAAGATGTTCAGACTCCTTGGGTATTCTTTATCTCTTTTTTTTTTTTTTTTTTTTTTTTTAACAGGCATTAGCAATGAGCATATTGGTCATTTCCTCCAGGTTCTGTCTATGTTCTGATACCTTAATATAGGAGGCGTTGATGCCCTTCACCGGTTTATTCTAGGTTAGACACATAAACCCAGAGTTTACTCCCCTGAGGAGCCACGAGGCAGGAGGGGGCCCTCAGGCATCTTCAACTCTCTCTATGCATCTATATTGTCCCTGACAGACAACTCTCTAACCTGGGTTTAGATGGCTGGCATTGATTGATTCTCTATTGTTATGCATGAATGTTATTCTCACAATGGTTTTCCTAAATCTTTGCTGCTGTAATTTATGGCCACTGTTTCCCACCCCGGACATGAAAAACAACTGTTTTTATCCCTGTGTAACTGCCTAATATGTATTATGTTTACCTACTGGATTTATAACCCTCATTAGCTTTTCTTCTTTAGTTAATTCATTCAATCTTTCCTCATGGGTCGCATTCTCTGGTCATTCTCATTGCTGTCCTCTGGACTTTCTCCTACTGGTCTGCATCTCTTTTGAACTATGAGTCAGTAAGGTTAATGGAATTTGGATTTATGCTATTGCATGACTGATGCTTAGTTGGCTGAGCTTATTTTGCTAATGCTATTACCCTATATTACACTATTCAAAACAATATGAAAGGTATGCCTAAGCAGCTTGTGTTTATTTTTTTTTGTATGGTGAATACTCTGCATAATGTTTAGAAATTACCTACAATGATCTTAAGCAATGGCCGTTCATTAAAAAATAATCAGGAAATATTGGGATAGCTCTTTTTGCAGCTGCAAAATACAGTAGTTTGCAAAAATGGTTAATTACTCACTTCCTATGCACTTTCATTTCAGACAGCCAGGAAAACAGAAGCATGGTCCTGACTTTTGTACTTTTCATCCACATATAATATATTCCTGCACGTCAACAGAAAAAGAATAATTCTCAAAATATTTTCCCAAATGTCTCCTCCCAAGTCCCGCAGAGGCAGCAATTGAAAATATTTTTCTGCAAAACTGTAGCTGTTGGCCCAGTCCCTGGTAGCAGTAATTTGCATACTATTGGGTTCTGCACCTTTAGTAGGTCAGGAGCTTTCATATCAGGAAAAAAGACACTTTTTACAATGGCAACTTTACCCTGCACTATAGGACTGACATATGCTACAGAACTGGATGAGTCTCACTGAAAATGTATGGCTATTTGTTTTCTTTGCAAACACTGCTATGTTCCAGAGACTTTCCATAGCACAGAGTTTTCCTCTAACTACAAGAAAAAATGTGGATTTTTTTGTTTCTGTTCTGAAGTTGGAGTTATGAGATAAGTTCTTGTATAATTTATCAATTCGTCACAGCAGGCAGACTCTTTTTTCATGTGTGAAGACAGCAGGAGAGAAGCCTTTTCTGGGAGTTACTGTGTGCCATTTAAAGAAACCAGGTGAAATTTTAGCACATTAAACTCTCCTCCGGATCGAAATAATGTCAAAAGACATTTTTTGTCCAAGCTTTCTCAAAGGTCCTCTGTCCCAGATTTAAACTAGTGTGTTCTTGTTTTCACCTATATTCTTTATAATTTGCAGTTACCTAAAGTCTATCTGCTTGACATAGGAAACCCAACTAAAAAGGATTAAGCCGAAGCAAGAATAACTGCAGACAGTTGCTTTCTTGTAAACGTTACTAGTTATAGAAAAGGGATGGTCATGCACAAAAACAAGTCATGTGTCTGTTGGCATGGGTAAAATAAGAATTATCTTTTCTTTGGAGAGCTTCTTTCTGAACAGACATGTTAGTTGCTTATGGGTACTGCTGTACCCATGTACGGTGCTAACTGTTCAAGGAGTAGTGCTGGACAGAACTGCACAAATAATGTTGCAGAGCGAGAAGAGGGTATAGTTGCTCTCCACTGGGTGATAGACCCTCTGCTACAGATTTCTTTCTTCTCCTCTGCTCCTGCTATGGATAAGCATTGCTTCAAAGTCAAATGCCAGCTGGCTGCTCTCCAACATCATTCTGTATTTCCCCAGAGGATGATGCAGTAAAAGCAAAGGGGAAGAAACGATAAAATGTGTCGGTGACAGCACTGTGTTACATTAGAAAGAGGAAGAAAAGTTATGCTTCCTGGTAGTCTGTTCCTCCAGGTCATAGCAACATCTTCTCTCACTGCTCTGCTCTATCTCCAAAAGAATGGATGCTTCCTATCGCCTTGGATATCACGGTTAGGCTTCCTAACATACCCTGGCGGATGAGAAACTGTTCTAGATACTATCATGCTGCAGATGCCTACATTTCCCAAATGCAGGCTCTGATAAAGAAGGCTTTTAAGTAAGTAAGCAGGAGGGATGTTAAGTTCTGGCCGCCTTATTTGTTTTGTTGAAAAGATTTTTCTGCAGTTAGATAGCTCCTCTGCAATAGATTTCCCATGTTGATTAGCAGAGATGAGTTGTTTCTTTCCTCTCTCCACCCACCCTCATGAAGCTGGGTAAGGAACTTCCCACTCGTCTAGTTTCTCAATTTAATAGCTTTAAACATCTAAGTAAACCAGAGAAAGGTGCTACCTTTGTAGTCCTATTGGTTGACATACTACAGGGAGAGATGGACATCCCCATCCTCTTTCCAGTCCATATTTACGGCAGTCAGTTACATAGTGCAACACAGCTAGAATATTTATCAGCAAAATAATACGGGTCCTGATTCTCTTCCTCACAAAACAGACAGTAATTTTTCCACTGAACTCTGGAAGAGGAAAACCTCCACTCCAAAAATACACTCTCAGTTTTAACACAAACCCACTTTGACTATTTATTTCTTGTTATTTAACTTTTGTGTGCCTGCAGTTCTTATAACACATCATGTGGGCTTGGAGTTGACCTA
Source organism: Astur gentilis (assembly GCF_929443795.1). Taxonomy (NCBI): domain Eukaryota; kingdom Metazoa; phylum Chordata; class Aves; order Accipitriformes; family Accipitridae; genus Astur; species Astur gentilis. The sequence continues at coordinate 11,553,969 of NC_064899.1, read as the reverse complement.
AGGAAAAAGCAGAAAGCAAGCCATATTTCCTTCATAAAGGAAATATGCTCATTAATGAGAACATTTTACCTGTTAAGAACATTAAACACCTGGTAAGAATTTGAGACTGAGAGGTATCTTTACTCCCATCAAGAGAAAAAACATATTTTATTTTTTTTAAGTTCCAAATTGCTATTTACGATATCAATAAAATGATGCCAGGCTAGTTTTTTTCCTTTAGTTCACACTGAGCATTTTCAGAGTGCGTAGCAGATGTGAACTAGATGCTTTTGGACACAAACAATTTCACAAATACCGTGCTCACTCCCTTAACAGAAGCAATTTACTTCCTCTCTGCTCTGCCAAGTATAATATTACAGAATCAGTTCCTTCTTACTTTTGCTGTGGTTAATGAAAGATTTGTCAAAATTTTATGATTTCTTAAATCTCTTTAAAAGAAATTCTAAATATTTCTGGGGTAAGCTCTAGGAAAGCAAGGTGAGCTGCCCTCACACACAAACACACACACACACACAGACTGGCAAACGGGTTCAGTATTTCATACAGAATAATATACTGTAGTGCAAGCAACTCCATTGCAATTTTGATACAGAGTCAGATAAAGCTACTGATACTTGCAATCTGAAGAGGTCATACAAACATGGTGTAACTTCAAGGAATAGACATACATGCACTGAAGGAGAATCTGTCAGTCCTTTAGAAAACTCAATTTACTCAATTTCATACTGCCCCTGGCAAAGTCAAAAATACACTAAACCAGAGAGTGAATAAGATAGCTCATTCCAACATTTGTCAGGAGTGAACAAAAGAGAAAATCAGCAGGAGGGAATCATTAATATTTTACATTCACCAGTTTCAGCACCCAGTAACTACTGAAATGAACCGCTCATGTTCCAGTTTCCACCAAAAGCATATTGGTTTGGCACCACAAGAGTCACTGAATCACAAACATCTATTAGTTATGCCCTACATACTGGCAGTAATTGAAGCCATACCTGCGAATATGCAAAAGTATTCTCTGGATAGAACTGGAGCGCTAATGAAAGGTTATTTTCATTCTAGCTGCATCTTGGCAGCTAGAGATATAAGCCATAGCCCACAGCACTAACTGCAGCACAGAAATATTTGATTCCCAGTCAGGTTTGCTTTCCTCATCCACACGTGTGCAAGCAAAGAAACACACAATGCAATTTTTCAGGAATCTAAAACAGAGGCAAAACACATTCTAGAAAAGTTTCAAAGTTGTCTCATGGTTCTATATTATTAAAGCATACAATAAACCTGACTAATCATCTGTCCTGGATTTATGACTATTGTTCCATTAAAGAACTTCTACCTACACTTATGCAAACCTCTAGCATGAAAATTTACAATGCAGCCATGAGAACCACTATCTTAAAAACTTCATGATCTGCAAAAGGCACAAAACTTATTTCGAGTATCTTCATCAGTAATACATAATATCACCAGAAAAAAAAAAAAAAAAAAGTGAGCAAAAAAAAGGAAGGGTATTTTCTATTTGGAGGTGAAAAGTCAGGGAGATTAACTTATTGCTACAGAGTTGTTCAGTCCAAGTAAGAAAATTACAACAGGGAGAATTTCCAGGGTGATCTAAGAGCTGGCTTCTTCCTATTGCATACTTGCAAGACTTGAAACCTCTGCAATGTGCCAACCCAAACTGTGTGTTCTTGCTGAGGTTTTGCTTTACTTGAAATGGGTAGGTGCAAATATAAAACAGAGCAGGCATTCACTTGTTTTTACCATAATGGATTAGAACCGCTGCAGATCTATTCAAACTCTGTATGCATTTGTCAAAATTTGTAGAATAGCATACTCCAAAAATCTAGGTACAGAAAAGCTCTCATGAAGAGAGCCTAACTTCTGCTAGTGTTCCTGTGTTTAATATTATCCATTAGCTGGGGGGGGGGGGGGGGGGGGGGGAAGGTAAGGCCTTCAAGCCAACAGAGAACACTAGACTTGAGGATGCATGTGGATTTTGGGCCACCTGAATATAAACATAATTATGCAGGTCCATGAAAGAGGGCATAAATATTGGATAAGAGATGAGCAAATACAAGTGCTTTAAGTAGGAAAGCTGGATCTTGCTGCTTCATGGTCCATTTCAGAACTTGAGGCTTGTAATCAGATCACCAGAAGTAATATACAGAAAAAGCCTTGAAGAAACGTAGCTTCTGTAGAGTCCAACAGCTATGCCAATTCTTTCTAACAACTCTGTCATGGCTTTTAGACTGTTTCTGCATTTAACTAAAGTACAGAGAAAGAGTCAAAAGGGGAGGATTTTCCTTCAGCATAAATGATGTTAACTTGTAAAATCCTTCCAGAGGAAAGACTAATATTATGTATCACCACTGTGCAGACAGAGAAGATCATTCAGAAAATTACTGGCAGGTATTAACACATACATATTCAAGAATGTGCACCCTTGCTACAAAACACATGCATCTCCTCCCTGTGGGCCCAATTCTTCCTTCTACAGTCAGAATTCAGGGAGCTAAACAAAAACATAATCTTAAAACCCTACGATATTCAAAATCCTAAAGAGCAAGTTTATTTTTACTTCAGGAAGCAGCTGCAGGTAGAGTTATTAAGATGTGAGTTCAAGGTGTGAGAGAAATTTACTCCTTTATATTAACTCCATTCCCCTTTTCGTTAAAAAAACCCCAACTATAATGTAGCCTGAACACTGGGACAAATGTTTTAACCACTGTTTATCTGAGTACCTTAGTTGGGTATTAAGATCATTTAGGCAGATGCAAGAAGTCACCTCTCCATGCTGCAGAGTCTGAGGCCCTGTACTTGCGTATTCTGCAGTGACTGTATAACAACCCACTGATGCTCCCCCAGGAAACTCTCCAGTTGCAGCTTTGGTCACTCCACGATGGTTGCCTATTTGACATACTGCAACAGACCCTCAGCCTCCGTAAATCAGCCAAGTTCCACCAACGTCACTGGAATAACTCTGGTACCAACATTATATGCTTGGCTTTAAGGTCTTGACAAAAAGAAAAAGAGAATGGAGGAATAGTGTTGAGCTTTGCCGCATGAACCTTTTAAACCTTCACAATGAAATGTGTAGTTCCCAGGGATGGCAGTCACCTGCATGTGGTGTTTTTAGGCTAAGAACTGAGGCATCTTCAGGGCTGGGTGGCAGCTATGCCAGGATTTTGAGGATGGTAATTTTGGAAGCCACACTCATACCTTGCTGGGAGTGGGGCTAGCCTATAATTCTCATCTGTTTGCCTAATAATAATAAGTTAATGTATTATTCATAAAGTATTTTTGTTCTTTTTATCAAGCTCTGGTGCTGCTTTTAAGCAGTCCTTTTGTTGTTTTCTATTCTTTGCCTGATTTAAGTATACTGAGAATTCCTCATAGCATCTGTCAGCACTGCAGCTCTAGGGAGAAAAAGAAATTGAAGTTATGTATCGCCAGTACTTTTTAACATGCTGTAAATTTCATCAGCCTAGATTTGAGCTTGCTCTTCAGCGACATTACATTAGCCTTCCAGAAACACTGATTAAAGGACTTAGAAAGCTTCTCTCTACTTGCCAGAGACATTCCACTGGCATTGCTGTGGGTTCTCTTCTCTCATTCCTCACCCACTTCGTGGGAGCGAGGCAGCTACCTGCACACTGCACCCACGCACACTGGCTGGGCTCTGGGAGCCCTGGAAAATAGAGAGGGATCAGGAAACCACTGCAAGAGTAACTAACTCCCACTCTGGAAAAAAAACACCCAGCTTTGCTTTCACTGAGACACTGAAGGAGCTCACATCATCATCATCTTTATAAGTAAGGAAGGTTAAGAGGTTACAGAATCACAGAATATAACTACTGTCGTGTAAGAGGACATTTATATAACTGTGCAGAGAGGACATAAGTCACAGAGCCAGTCTGGGAGGTTAGCTGACAAGCTGTAACAAGCGTCTGGGACCTGCCATCCAAATGCTGAAGCTGAGAAAGCTCAAACTTTTAGCTGTAAAATGTTATGGATAATAACATATCCTGACAGAATGATATGGGAAATTGTCTACCACGGAGTCATAGCATCACTTCTGAGTGTCTTTTGAAAAGAAATAATTTTTTTTTCAGGAATTAAAATATTTGCCTGACAAAAGGAATTTTTGGGTGGAATATCTGTCACAAAGGTATCAAAGAGGTCAGACTAGAGCATCAACATCAAGGTTTTCCCAGCCTCAAGAACAGTAGCTAAGAGTTTAATAATTGACTTAGGGTACCCGTACTATTAAATCTTATGGGGAATTGTCAGTAACACACACTGAATGGCCTTGAAAACACTAAGCTGTTCATGAATGAAAGATTTGGACAGTATGTTGGAATTCCTGTTGCAAATAACAAGTATTCACCAACTCAGAAACATACTGAATAATACCATCAGCATACCATCCATATCAACTAAAGAAGCTGTTGCCTTTTTTTCTTTTTTTAATGCCTCACCTTCCTCCATATGAGTGCATGTGGGCAGCGCTCAACCAAACAATTGCATAACACCATAATATCCCCAAAGGGTTCAGCAGTTATTCCCCAAAGTTATTTTTAACAAAAGGGGAGTAACAGAAGGATCCACAAAGACATGTAAACACTCTTGAAATAATTGGAATTTGAATTGGAAGCACTTATCTAACTCACGAGGTCCTCCAGCATCCTTGGTATCTTCAGCCACTGATGTATAGATCCTGTCATGAGTCCGGTCTTCATGAGCACTTCACTTCGGCTGACAAACATAGAGCAAACTCTCTCTATATTGCACAAGTGAGCCAACTTATCCTTTCTGCTACATTTTAGTAACTTCAGGAAAAAAAACGTCCATCATTTAGGAATTTGCCTGCTTCATGTTTGATCATGTTTTATAGAATCCTGTTTGGGATACCTTTTTCACAGAAATTTCAGTGCATAAATATTTTTTTAAAAAACAAGCTACTGTGGGGCAATGTCTCCTAAACTATCTCAGTGTTCACTGTGGCTTCAAACAAGCTGAATATAAATTATAAGATCCAAGTGCTATAAGCAAAATCACCATCCTTCAGATATCTGGAATTCAAAAATAGCATACAAGAATGACCTTGACATGCTAAACACGAACCACATAAATCAGACTTAAAGTAAAAATATTATTCAGGAACATTATTTGGAATTAGTAAAACAAAAAGTGTACTACTTCATTACTGCATTCTGTGTTATTTTCCTGAATAATGCAGAATGTTATAAATACAAAATGTAATTAAACTGGAAACTGAGTGGGTAATTTATCTTCACTACAGTTTAATCTTTATCTTCAGATGTCATCTAGAAGGACAAGCTTTCAGTTTATCAGTATTGAAAAATACCTTGCTCTGCTTAATAATGGCTAAGCATAAAAGGGCATAGGCTAGCAGCTTGAAATTGAGAAAAACATTCTTTCCTATGCAGTCTTATCTCAGAAAAGTCTAAAAATTCATGAACGCTTTTAGCAAAGAACTCTTCACCAGTTATTTGTTGATTCTGAATTTAGGCTTTCTAAATCTGTGGTAGTGTGTAAAATCATCATGGCCATGGCACAGATTTCACTGTGGAAGGAGAAAAATTAATCCGAATAGGAAACCTAAAATGTTGAGAGATTCCCATGGGAAATGTATTCTTCTGGTTTGTTTCAATCTCTGCATCCTTTGTATTCTGTTCAACAAGCAGCACATCAGACAGTAATTTTCATGGTTAGTTAAACTTACATTGGGTGTCTTACACGTTAGTGGAAGAGTCTCTACTAAAAGCACATTAAAAGTTCGGTGACACATACATTGCTTCTCATTTGATTTCCTAGGGCTTTCTAAAATAAAGGACCTGTAGAATAGCACCCATATGATTTAATATTTCTTTTTAAGTGATAGCACTTGACTCCTGTGAAACAGATGTTGCAACAGTGCTCAGTTTTAAAATAATATTATAAAATATCCTTTCCCAAAATAACCAGTGAACTGAAGGACGCTGTTTCTCCTAGAAGAATTCTAGTACTCATTTGCATAGGACGCGATATTCTTTTACTAAGCATTCAGCTTACTGTGTTTCCTTCATTACTACTCCGTGCTTTAAAAGAGGGCCCATTTACCTCTTGGTCATAAATCTCTCTCCCTTTTTCACTTTCCCTTCTAAGGCTCAAAACAGACTTGACATCTTTGAACAAGAGCTGATACATTCTCCAGCATAAAAAAAAGCATGACTCTATCGAAGTCATGGAGTAAACCAGATTTAGTATTACTATTTACTGAGATTACTAACCTCCTAAATAATAACTCATAGTAATTCAAGAGGATCTCAGGAAATGTGAATTTCCTTTTTCTTTCAAAAACGGCAGAATCATAGCACGGTTGAGGTGGGAAGGGACCTCCAGAAGTCATCTTGTCCAATCCCCTGTTCAAGCAAGGCCGCTTAGAGCTGCTGGCCCAGGACCATGTCCAGTTGAGGTTTTGAATAGCTCCAAGGATGGAGACCCCATAGCCTCTTTGGGAAAGCTGTGACAGTGCTCAGTCACTCTCATAGAAAAGTGGGGTTTTATGTTCCAACAGAAATGAATTCCAGTGGTTTATGTTTTCTGATTGCCTGTGAAATTACAAGTTGAATAAATTTTGAGGAAAATTAAGGTAACATTAGTTAACAGGGTGATTTCTGTTGGCTTTCCTCTTTCTCCTCTATTTCTCTTTAAGAGAAAAAAAGAATCTAAATGCCTCCAGTTTGGAAGAAAAAAAAAAGGGGGGGGTTATTTTGGTAACATTTTCCGTGAAAGTCAATTTGCATTTTTATAAACAAATCTTTTCCTAGTCACAAGATGAGCATGACATTTATGGAAATCATATTTTCATCTGGCCTGTCTTCATGCTGTTGTTGCTGTTCAGAGATGCTTATGATCATCTCAAAGCTGATGGCTGTTTTTTGGGGGGTTTTTACTTCTGATGTCTCTCTGATGAGTTCAGTCATTACTGCCTTAGAAATTAGTCAAATGAGGTATGTGAAAAATGTTTTATTTCTTGTTCCCTGATTAAGGATAGAGTTGTTTGTTCTTCTCTGTCTGACTCAATTTACCCAGATGGTCCACTGCTTGTCTGCCTTACATGAGGTTTGTGTTTATAAACAGGTTAGATGATGTGAGCAAAGTAAATAGCATTAAGTTCTCAACTACAACAGTAACCAGACTTTCAAAAAGATGTAAGTTGTATTGATTTGCAATTTTTCTTTGCATTAGACTGGACTGTCATCACAGTCTTGCCTAGAAGTATTTCTGAACATATTTTTCACATCCGCTTCATCACCTGATGCAGTCATCACATAATCTGGAAAAGAGAATGAATGTTGTTCACTAGAAGTTACCATGAAAAGCTGTACTTTTCATAAAGTTGTAAGAATCTTTATTTTTTACTTCAACTATTACAGTTCATCTTCACCCATGTCCCTAATTTGGTCCTTTTGTACAAATCTTCTAACTTACTTTTACCATTTACCGAGTAATCACCTGCTTGAAAAATTCTCATCCTTTCTCAGAACTCTAAACTCATCTTATTTCAGACAGAAAAATATGTATCAGTTAAAGGTAAAGCAGATTCACGCTTTATTTTGTTTTTGACAATGCAAAAACAAAGAAACTTGCAACTGTATAATTAAAATCAAACTTTCTGTAGTTGCACGTCAATGAGACTGGCTAGTCTTGAACATGTAAGAACTCATCATGACCTGTAATGGGGTCTTGCGACCTTTTAACAGGCAAAAGAAACCAAAACCATAAAATGGGAATGTATTCTAAGAATACTCATGTCAGACACAAGGCAACTCCATTTTACATCTTTATTAAGCCATTTCACAGGCAATCCTCTCACTTCTTTTCATGAAGACAGTGCAGTGTAGTTTCTTGCACATGAATTGCTTGGAATACGCTAAAGCTTCCAGGGAAATCAGTAAGAAAGAACACTTAGTGGATGATATTCAGCCATAATTCCTTTGGGTCATGCTCATTTCCAGCTCTCATTATGACTGTAAAAAGCTGGTTAAAAAGGTACAGACTTGCATCTTTAATAAACTTCTATTTATAGCAGTCAATGTTAAAGGCGAAACAAAACAAAACAAAAAAAAGAAAGTTTCATGAACTTAAGTTGTTCTGTTAGAAAGGAAAAGGAAAAAAAATTCATGATACAAAATGCTTTAGCTTGCTTTTAGAGGTTACATAGGAAGATTGTCATGGCTTATTTACTTGCAGGATAGTTTTTGCTGAAGGGTCCAAAGAGAAATAGGCGTAGCCCATTCTGGTAGGGCTGCTGAGTCATTGGAGAAAAGGAGATCTATGCCCAAAATTATGCATAATTATTTAATCAACAAAAAGGCAATGAATGAGGGAAACATCTGTAAAAAATCAGCAGTGATTAAAAAAAAAAAAAAGCAAAAAAAGCTAAAATCTTCTTATAGACCTCTTCTAGAACTTAGATAAAAAACTGGGTGATATTTTATAAAATTAAGTTTCTTTTGTCCCTTTCTTTTGGTCCCTTTCTTATTGTGTGAAGATTAATTTATTATGATTTATACCAGGAATTCCCAAGACATGCAAGAAAAAGGCAAGTAGTGATAATCTGTCATTGATTACCCTAGAGAACTCTAACAAATTATCCAGTTTTATGAGGTCCTGAAACATATGATTTCTAAAATGGTTTCCAGTTTCCTTCCATTATTTACCTTCCTGATTTAAATCACAAAAGTAATGAAGACTATGAAATTTCTAATGCAAATCAAAACATGAAAGAAACGTTACAAGCGATAGTATTACGAAGACGGCATTGTTCAGTTTGTGCATGTTCCCACTGTTCTGTTATCCATTTTCTGCATGACTCTGCAGTAAATTTCATTTTTATCAGAGAATCAGACTAAATCAGACATTATCAAAAGGTAACAAAAGAAATGAGTTCCTCCTTGCCTAAAGGTCACAGATGAATTTATTTTAAATAAATATGAATTTTAAAGACTGCCTGTTCTTTTTATAAAGTTCACATTATGATAGATGAAACAAAAGATAAATAATTTGACTGTATAAGAATGCAGGGTTTCCTGATAGTAATTCAATGCTTTAGTATTTTCTATTTTCATTGTGGATCCCATAAAAAGCAGTATCAAACGAGTCCCACACGGCTTTGCTGCATTCTTTTTCCTCTTGAAATGTAAAAATGTCTTTTTCTTGCTCTGGAGATTAGTGTTTTCTCTTTATTGAAAATTATAACTAACTTATGCTCTCATTGATCTTGAGGATACACAAAAGAATAATCCAATGCAAGTCTCAAGTTTCAGAATAAGTATGTACAAACATAAAGTAGCAAATCTTTAAAAAGTGAATATATCAAAATTTTAAATGACTGTTAGATTTGCCTACAGGTCACATGCAAATTGAGTCCAGGGCTCCAGCAAGAGCAGAACCTCAATTTTCTTGCACTACAAGAGCAGGACTAGGCCTTTTGAGACACGGACTCTACTTAAAGCTCCTGCCTAGACAAATTTCTTAAGCAAATGATTCAATTTTCACTTCCCTCTGATGTTTCGGTAATCCTCCCTATTTTGACTATATGGATTTTATGAAGTGAAGACCATAATTTATTCAATTATTGCATGGGGCCTAGACAATTGTTTCTTGAGCGAGCTGAGTACTTTAAATAATACAGGTTTTTTTTTCTTATTCTGTGCACTCATCTAGCAAAACTGTCGTTCTTCTGTCTGTTCATCTCTCTTCTACATGCACTTCAGTGTTTGGACTGGGGAAATCAAGGGTACAGAAACATAAGCAGAAGGAAGGCTTTGCCTATAACTTTTATTTGTGCCTACTACAGAAATAAGAGTGAAAGATGCCTTGGTAGTCTGCAACCCTCCCTGAACTTCTGAGTTGATACAACTACGGTCTCTGCCGTAGTAGCCAGTTTAGGGGTCATGAGAAAGGATTGTAACGGTGTTTTCATTTGTTGTGGGATGCTCAGACACTCTTACCTTACAAAACACAATGAGATACTACTGCTCATGCATGGGACCACTGTGTCCTCCATAGCCATAGAAATCCAGACCCATAAAACCTTGTGTAGGAAACAAAGGATGTGGCAATTCCTGGAAGAGTAACAACAGCTTCCAGCACTATCCGATTTAGAAAGAAGAGAGGTTGCTTGTACACAGACATCTTTGAGGAGGTAAATGTGGGGTCTGGAATCCCTGCTATCCCAGACAAAGGCAAGCGGTTCAGCTTGCCTCTTTGAACTAATCTATCCTATCAAAAGGCTGAACCTTATATAATAACTACTTTGTGGGGGTTTGTCCTCCGGCAGATGTACTTTCAGCATAAGGAAATAAGGATGATGCTTTCTGAGTCATTCTCCCAGCTGGATCATGTCTGGATCATGTTGTCAATAGTAATTTTTAAATACTCCCCTCCCCTCCCTGCTCCTATTCCACCACCACCAGCAGCACGAGACATGAGTGTTCAAACAAAATGCAAACAGATAACTAGCTGGTTTGGCTTTGTACATTCTTCTGCCTTCACTTCCAAAACAGACAAGAAGCATAACTGCTAAGTGGCTCATTATCTCTTTTTTTCTCTTTTATAGAAAGTGAGACAGTAATTTGAAAACAAGCACTTGAAAGCAAGCAAGATGACAGTTTATCCCTGTATTAAGAAGAAAACCAACCCTGCACATAAAAATGAAAAAGAAATAATGCCCACCGTAAGATTGTCCTCTTGGGATAGTTTCATAGTGTGCTGTAGCACTGAGGCTTGACAGAAGTTCAGGGCTGTCACTGGTGAGCAATACCGTTAGTTCATAAAACCTCCTCAGACCTGGGGCAGAAAGTTCAAATCCATTTATAACATCACTGCTGCCAGAAGGGAGCTGGGGAGTATTTGTAATACTAGTTCTGAGGCACAGTGTAGACACAAAAGCAAAGGACTGTGAATTTATCATCACAGATGAATCACGAGAGTCTGTTAACCAACACAGAGGGTGTCATTTGAAACAGTATGTGTACTGTATTCAAATCTCAAGCAAGGATAAGTATTTATGGGAGACGTGGCAGGCCAATGTATCTTACAGGAAGGCTCTGTTCCTCACATACGCTGATTCAGGACCAGCAGATCTTGCTGTGGTGCCAGCAACTACATTCACCTACATTTCCCTTCCCACCCTCCTCAGTGAAGCTGAGTGAGGGGACTGAGCACAGAGTACCACTGGCCCCCAAAATAGCCTGTTTAAACCTTGTGCCTGACTCCCCAGAATCCTTTCTTTACTATGGCTTTGGGTCTGTATGGTGTTAACCTCAGCGGAGGCGGCCCATGGCACAAAGAGACGACACCTCTGCTGACAAACACTGCAGCATTTGGTCCTTCATACCTGGAAGTCCTGAACAGTTTGTTTCTAGTTGTCTGCTATGGGGATGTAAAATAAATGGCTCAGCTCCTTGAACTCTTTCATGAGCAGCCCTCTTGAGGCAAACAGAGCTGCTCACTGTATTGGGAGAAGGTGTTAAAACCCTGTGCCAAATAAATAGAATTAATCTATTGAGCTAAAGAAGGGACGATCTTCATGAAAAATGTTGTAGCAAAATGTGATTGTCCCTTTTCTTCATATGCTGGATATTCATCAAACAAAATATAAAAAAGTCACAGAATAATGTAACTATACCTTATCTTGAATAATCCATCTTGCGAAACAGCTGCATAATTACTCTAACTTACAACATGAATTGATACAGAATGGGGAAAAAGGAATAAAATGCAATGAAGACCACTGTTTCTTAATCACATGGAAATAATTTCCTAAACTTGCTGTATACACAGTAAATAGAAACAAAAGTGTGGTCATCAAGGCCCAGCCAGGAGTTATACACTGAAATCTGAGAAAGACCTTCACTGGTTCTCTGGCTCCTCTATGCCAAGCTGCTCCTTACACACTGTTCTTATTCCTTTCCCACTATTTTACTTCCAAAAGTTTTCAGTATCTGGCTATATAATTCAAATGCATTTTTAGCTAAGACAAAAAAGACAAGAAGGAGAAGGGCTCGGTTTCAGTAGCCATGATGCATACCTGTGTTTTAGAAATGCTAGTGGACATAATACTTTTGATGAATTATGCATCACGGCAGACATCTATAATTTAATAACTATTGTTCATTGCATATCTTGTATTTTAGATTTCTCCGAAGTGTTAAATAAATGATAGGGTGTCTAATTCTGGTTTGGTTCCTTACATGTCCTTGAGAGAGTCTATCTTGTAGACTCAGTTACATTCTTTATCCTTGAGGGTAAGATGATTCAAGAAACAGCTCTAACTTCACACATGGAAAGAGCCAATTGCGAGTATTCTGTTCAAAGTAAAGTCTTATTGCTACACGATCATTTATTTAGCTCTTTCTTACTTAGAAGCATTTACCACCTTAATTCTGACTGCTTACTTCCTGGGTATTTCAGGTGACTGTCACTTCAAAACGCATGATAAGATGTGCTAGGCTGCCTGTTGACAGATAAGATTCCGTGAATAAACGAGTCTGAAATAGAAAGGAGTGCTGGTGAAAACTGTAATGAAAGAATACACTGTTTCCCCCTGTGAAAACACTTTGTGCGTCACAACTAACAAATATGTGATCAAACTTTCTTAAAGCTTATTTACACCCATACACACACTTGTGCACAAATAAATATTTTAGACAAGTACAGTCAAATTAAAATTCACAGCTGATTGCTGTAATTGACTGTAATCTTTTAGGTCTTATTTACTCACCCGCTACCTAGTAGTTGAACAAGCCTTGTGGTGAATACTACACAAGGCAGTTTCTCAGTATAGACAAACCCATGGTGATTTGCAGCCTTAACACGTTTATGCCTACATGTATGTATTATCCGTATTCAATGATACATTGCGTTCTCCCATATTCTTTGAACATTTCTGTTCCTTTTAGCATCAACATATTTGCATCACCTTCAGTATAGGGGGGATTTTTGTTCCCAGGAAGATTTTACACTAAAGAAGGAAAGCAGAGTGCTAGCCTGCTTGAAGGAAATGTGGGTTAATCAAACAAAAAAAAGAAATAACATCTGCTTTCCCCCCCCCCCCCCCCTTGTGTGTGTAAACTACTGGAGTAAATGCAGCCTGCCAAAACAATGCTGGCTGCTTGTGGTATCAGCAAGCCAGGCACCGCTTACACTGTTTTGTGAATATACGTGTATACACTCTGTATTTCAAAAGCGCACAGCTGAGGGAACACACTTAAATACTGCACTAGTGTGCCATGCTGTGGTGCCTGTGTCTAGCTGTTGCATATGTTGGTCTAGGTGCTTTAAGACTGCCACAGACATATGTATAAATAAACAAGGGAATAAAACAGATTTTGTCCATACAGGTGAAAATGTTCATGTATACTGCTGCTTCACTGAAAAATTAAGAGGATAACTTCCAGTAGTTCATGTGAAGTAACATAAACGGAAGGTAGTTTTGGCTTAGGGACCTGCTATTTTGTATCCACATGATCGTACTGTTCCTTCCAGCTGAAAGTTTAGATTTGACCCTTTCAGTTTTAAGAGGGATCAGATGACAGCCCACATGTTAAGATAGGGATCACTTAGCAGAACACAAATTAGATCTGGACAGTCATTTCCATAATTACCCATTGCTGATCATCACTTTTTAGGTCGGTTGGCAGCACCATCACTGGCTAGGTGGAGACTGTGAAGTTCTCTCTTTGCCAGCTCCTCTTTCCTGCTGTTGAGGTGAAACCAGAGATCCTGACTTGCCCTTCCTTATTTGTAAGCTTCAACGTGTCGTATGGATGCATATACTGAGTCCCTAATAGCTTACTTACTCTCTTGAGTTTTACGTTTGTTAACTACAGATTGGCATTAGTTGCAACAATCTAAACACGCAACTCAAAACACACCTTAAAAGGTCTGTGAAGTTCAGCAGTCTGCTTTTCTCTATGATCAACATGCCACAAATTAGCGTGGTATTTTCCCAGTTACCCAAGTGTTTCCTCCAATTTTGCTTCCATTTCAAAAGCAAACCAAGGTTTGTCCAAGCGTGTTCCAAGGCTTTTTCTTATATGGCCGTGGATAACATTTTTTCCAAACTACTTACACTGATGAGAAGCTGTTTCTAATGTTTTCGCCAGCTAAACATACTTGCTGGCATGTTAAATTTTAAAAATGGGAACTGTAACTCCATTGAGACAGCAGAGCTTTTCCCTGCTGAGTTCAGCAGTGAAGACGTGGCAAGAAACTATACAACAATCACTTTAGTGTAGATAAATGTAAGGATGTGCATCTTGGGAGAAGTCATTCACACCCAGAATAAAGAATTCACAACTCATGGCTGTGACTGAGAAAGGAGAGCTTTCATGCAGGCTTCTGGGCTAGATGGACGGCTGCTGTGATTCAGCAGGACATTTCTTATGTTCCTAAATCTTCATGGAATGAAGGAAGGTGCTTCCACGCAAAATTTTAAATGCCATCACATTCCAATGATCCTTTAAAATACATTTAGTAAGTGGATGCCAGAAGTAAACTAATGCAATTTTCCCCTATAGAATAGTTGGATAGTCATTCATAGCAGCAAGGAGACTGGGAAGGTAGATTTGAAAATAAGTGCAGACCTGGCATTTCATGAAGGAGATTAATGGACATGTGCAGACAGAACTGCCTATTGCCATTATTAGATATCCTTACATATGATTTTACAAAACAACACCAGCTTGAATGTTACTATGTTTTCACTAGCACAGGATTGCATCAGATAACATAGACAGCTGCAATGTGTCACACCGGCTATCACAATTAATCTGAAAGTAGAAAACAAAATAGCTGACATGTTTTTAAATGTGACCTTCCTATTCCGAGTGTTAAATGTCATTTTACATGTCAAGAATATGCAACCTATTTTTTTCTGTGCAGATATGTTCTAAAATTATGAAGCCAAGATTGGAATAAAACAAATTAATCAGGAAAAATTTCCATTGTTTCTGTTCTGCAAAGGTGTTGGAATTACTCCAAGTAGTCCCTCTTTCAGAGGAACGGATTTCATACATTTCCAGAGCAGGAATTTATTAATTCCTTCTTTGAAGACAGAAGCATCCCCTGTGTGCTAAGAGAAGATTACTATTTTAGACAAAAGCGTCCTATTCAAATTGACAATAGAGGTAAAACAATCTGCCCTAAAAATCTATCTTCTGCAATGTTCATCTTTCACAAGAGGTCTACAGATTTTACATCATGGAAGGATAACCTGGTTATGACTTTGCACAAAGGACAACTGGCCTTTGATAACTTGCAATTTGGAATGGAAACAATAGATAAGACAGAATTACACTGTGTGAGATTCTGTTACTGCAGGTAACTAGCTCTGAATACTGAAACAAGTTGCCATGACTATAAAATGCTCTGAAGCACCATTTTGCTCTGTAATATATTAAAGCTTTCTATCTTTTACAATAAATTGTAACTATTGTTCTCTTAATCACTTTTAATTAGGCAAAGATATTTTGAAAACCTTATTGTATGCGTTTGTCAGTGAATGAAGTATTCCTTTGAATAGTGCTGTATAAAAATGAAAGTAATGGATTCATCTTTTCCAGCAGATACAGGACAAAAGTTGCTGGTGTGTTCCACAGTGAATCACGGAGCAGAACACAGACCCTGCTGAACTGGGGACCCTGCCTTACCTCTCTGCTGGAAGCACTAGACACGTTGCCTGCTCAGTTTCTGGCTAGGAGTGCTACTGGCCTGCTCTTTGAACAGTTTGTCAAGGCAAGTCCCATGTTTTTTCATTCCTTTTCAGAAAAATGGAAGCGAGTCAGTTGAAACCACAAAACCAAACAAACACAGGAGAGGCAGCCACCACTCTGCACTGGTGAGGAGACGAACAGACCAGCTCGTGCTGTCGCATCTTAATGGAAATCTGAGATTAAACAAAAGGGTTGTGCCATCCCTGCTGACATGCTAATGCCAGGCACCACCAGCCAGCAGCAGCCCCAGGTATGGAAGTGACCAGGAAAGGCTGTGGAAACACCAGCTAGCCAGGTTTTGGTAAGCGTTCATAGCCAACGCAACTGGGCTCAACTGCACTGTTTAATTTACCTGCGAGAGGCCTAATGTTATTTAGTGCATCTTTCACTATGGCCAGGCTTTACCTTCTCTTGATTTTCCTCCTCCTGATGTTCTTGCTTGCTTTTTTCCAGGCACTGTGCTAGCCCTTCTCAAATGTACTTCTTCCTCTGTCCTCCAAATAGCACTACCTAAATACTGGTGAAACATTTATTTCATCTGTTTTATCCAGGAAGCTTCAGTACTGCTTACTCCCACTCCTCCTTTTTTCATATACAAGTAAACATGGGAGAAACACATTGCTTTTCTCATAGAAATGGGCTACTCATGGACTTCCATACCTGAAAACTCATTAAAAAGCAATCCAATGGGAAGGCATCAAGAGAAGCACATGAAGTGCAGTCACCGCAGAATTTAAAGTGTTGGGCTGCACAATATATTAGTTAAAAGCACCTACCACGTGACAACACCTGAAGTCGAGTATTTCTGAACAGAAAGCAGATAAATAACCTTATAAAAAGAGAAGTCCAAAGACACAGGCTCTTGACTCATTAGTTTAAAGGCAAGTAATCCGCCCTAGCACGCTCTTCCTGGGAGACCATGGCCGAGTTAAGGCACATCACATGCCCACAGCTCACTCCATTCATGTTCCCAACAGTGTGACCTACATCTGTGCTGGAAACTGTATGAACAGCTATATTAGCATTATGCTGTGCTCAAGCTAAAAATCTCAGCTTTGAAGCTGAGCTCAGGCAGAGCGCTGTATCAGCACAACCATGTAATTTCCAGTTTGTATCAGACCACTTTCTAGCGTAGGCAGTGAAAGTGAGAGGGGACTACGCATAGCAGTGCAGAAATAACTCTCTTCTTGGGAGTACAGTGTGCGATCCCTGTTGAGGGATTGTTATTGGGCAGGGAGAGGTGGAGGATTCAGATCCTTGTTTGGGGAGTTTAGGAGGTGTGTGGTTTTAGCAGGGGTGAATGGCTCTGGTCTTGACCTGCAAAGCTCATGTCTCAGGCATCTCATACGCTGCTGTTTATACCACTGAGATTCGTAGGCAGAACACTACACACTTTTTGTGAAAATTTGACGTACTGTTTCCTGTTGGGAAAATGAGTTAATCAGTCCTTATAATTAACTTTGAAGACATATTCCTATATATTATTGTAAAGCCGTGCGGATTTGGGGGGGGTGGTGGTGGGTTTTTTTTCAGTTGACTTGTTGTCTCCCTTCTTAACCATATTGATTTTGGTTGCCCTTTTGTTTTGCTAGAAGGCATCTTGGATTGTAGCCTTATGAAAGAAAGACATTTTAATTACTTCACATTTTTTTCCATTGTGAATCCTTCAAGCATTATTGAGCTCAAGTTGTTTTTAATATATACTACGCTCTTTCAAAGTCTGTTTTCTCAGAAATCAATATTTGATCCCATAGCTCCATTTAAACTGTGTTTGGTTCACAGACATTCAAAGTTGTGTCCTGTGAAGGAAGTATCAGCATGAAATGTTCACTGGACAGGCCTGAAGATGAACCTCTGGATTTTGACAGGATTACATAAAGATGCACAGAGCTACATTGCAGTGTCAAAGCTATGCGCTAGAGTTACCTTAATTTCATTTTTTGAAACATTGTTAATATAGTAATCCTCCACATTTCTTAATTCACAAGCTTTCAGTCCAGATTTGGACTCAGGTTTAAAAAAAAAAAAAAAAAAAAAAAAGAAACAAAAAAACCAACCTGAATTCCAACTAATTACCCACCATGTTGAGAGCTTTTTCCTCACTCCATCCATCTGAAATAGCCTGCAGTTTTCTAGAACAGAAAAATACTGTGCAATTGCTATAATAAATAGCTGATGTTTTCTCATTTGGCCTGTGCAACAAAGCCCAGAGTGCTGAAAGTAACACAACTATTGAGCAGAAAAAGGTGAAGAGGGAACAAACCTACCCATTTTTAACTGACATTTTTACAACTTTCTCTAGGGCTGAACTTCATCTGCAACTTGAGTTCCACAATTCAATTTTGTTCTCAAAATTCTAGCACTTTACATTTACATTGCAGAATGTAATTTACCACTAGACATGGGTGGTAGGTTTCCTGGTTTCAGCTGGGATAGAGTTAATTGTCTTCCCAGTAGCTGGTACAGTGCTGTGTTTTGAGTTCAGTATGAGAAGAATGTTGATAACACACTGATGTTTGCAGTTGTTGCTCAGTAGCGTTTAGTCTAAAGTCAAGGATTTTTTCAGCTTCTCATGCCCAGCCGGAGAGAAGGCTGGAGGGGCACAAGAAGTTGGGAGGGGACACAGCCAGGGCAGCTGACCCAGTCTGGCCAAAGGGGTATTCCAGACCAGGTGACCTCATGCCCAGTACATAAACTGGGGGGAGTGGGGGTTGGGGATCAAGGTTCAAGGAATATTAACTTTAATTGCTTTTCCTTAACAAAATTGAGCATCAAATATACCACTTTGGTCTTGTTGGTAATGGCAAAAAGAGAGAGTTGTATTCCCTGAAAAATCTACAGAAATCTCATTCCTTATTGAAGGAATTATGCTTAGATGAATGATCAATGAATAGAACATCCAAGAAGTACTACAGATATAATGAACCAGTCAAATGATGCATTGTAAATAAATGCAAACATCCATACTAGGCAAATGATGCACCGTCTTTTGTTGTGTTACTATTTGAGCAGCTCTAATAAAAGGAACAGAGATGATGGACACTTACTTTCCACGACTATTCTTTTTACATAATGTGAAGTAGGAACACTCCCAATTAGCTTGAGCATCTCTTACAGAAATTCTTCACTAAGAACGAAGGCACACCACAGGGCGTGCAAGAGCATGAAATTACATGAGGGCAGTTGGTGTAGCTGAATGTGTGAATGCTCTTTGAGCTTGGCGAGTCTCCTGGAAAGGAATTTGCATGTGATTTAAAAGGCAAAATATTCAAACAAGTTCTTCTAAACTTAAGTGCTATTCTATCATCCTAGTGAGGTTATAGGGGCTTCTTGGAACAACAGGAGGAAGTTAAATCAAGAATTTCAGTCCCACAATGGTTTGGTATGAGAACCCATTTCTTACTTGTCTTCTGGCACTTGTGGGGATGTTCAGAGAATTTTCTTATAGATGGTGTTGTGAGGATGAGTCACTTTATGCATGCAAAGAGCATTCAACATCTTGTAATTCCAAGCACTCTCAGTATTCAACGAGATAGGAATTAATCTAAAATACTTTTGACAGGCTTCAGGAACTTGGCAGTCCACTCAGCAGATTTTTCTATTGGTTAGTTTCAGAAAACTCTACTAAATTCTAAGCTATTAAGCACTGTCCTTGTCCATTAAAAAGGTGACAGTTATCCTTGGAATTACTAGTCGCTTTGCCATCTACCTCCATAAAGGTAAAAACAAGACCACATTGTCTATACATGCAACTTAATACAAATCAAGATGTAGATTTTTGACATATTACACACTCATCAATTACAGCTGGTTATATATATATTACAATATTTATATCTATAATGATACAGAGTATCTCTGAACGCTATTCAAGGTATATCAGCTTGGGCAGAGCAGCACATAGTGTGATTGCTAGCTCAGATGGTTTTTTGGAACACCTTTATGCATTCCTACGTAATGTACTTTCTGTTGTATATTATTCAGTGTTCTGCAGCAGTGCTTCTGTGACAACTTGTCTAGACAAAAATTACTGATTTGATTATACGTTACTACATTGGCTTTTTTGCCAATTTATTTGGTTTAAGAGCTTAATGAGACTTTGAAAAGTTCACCATTTCCTCAGTTGGCTGTTCATTTTAATTATCACGTATTTTTACCATACTCAGAACTCAAAAAGGCATCTGAATTCGTGAAAATTGCCTGCAATTTGGGAGAAAGTGTTGAGTTTATTGTTTTGATACACAGAAAATGCCTTTCAAAGCTGACTTCTGTTTCTTTAACCCTTTGCTGTTAAAAGTCACTTTATTAAGAAGTGCCTTGGGAGTTCATATGTATGTTTGCTGCACTGTTAATTCTAGTTTTGTACCTCTTTCAGTTCATTAAAGATTCACCTAACATGAGCAAGGTTGCATCAAACTCATACGAGAAACCACTGTACACTGATTCTACATTATCACCATACATCAGAAACAACACAGTAGGAATAACACCTAGTACTTGTCCAAAAGGCCTCATTAGAGGATAAATTTGGATATGTTTAAAGTTTTCAATGATCCCGACATTTTCAATTTTTAATTTTTCTAGTAAGCACATAAAGCATGTAGTACTGCAGTGGTGCCCGGTAAATAAAACTGTTCAAACCCACAAACTTCTATGGTGAGAAAGAAATTAGCTGTTCCTTAGAATAGTAGCTTTGCTACAAGATTCAAAGAAATTAATTTATAGTTTCAGAACAAAGTACGCATTTCTACAAAGGATACTAGGTTCTGACAAATATCCATGCAATCAAGTTGAAATACCTCCCAACCCTCGTTTCTACTCCTCTTTAATTTTTTGTTACCTTCTTCACTGGAAACGGCTATGAAATTATTTGTCATCTCATGTTGTAGCCTATGTCCAAACATACATTATGTGAGACCCAATCTCATGACCTTGATCCTGACTTACTAAAAAGAAATTGTTGAGCTATGGCTACCCCTAGTAGTTTGTAAGTGAGGGACCCCAGAGGGTACTACATCAGGCAAGATGAGAAAGAAGAAGAGAACACAGAGTACAGGAGTGAGCGTGCTGAATTAATCACAAGTTAGTAACTCAAGGATTCAGAAGTGAAACACCCACATGAAAAGCTAAAAACTAACGAGAAAGTGGGCAGTCAGAGGATGGCAACTCAGGAAGACCAAGGATCAGCTTGTTCCCAGAACAAAGGCTGACACATCTTCATCTGCTTGGTGACAGCTTGGACAGCAGATACTGAGGGAGGTAAGCACACAAATGCCTGGCCTTGAGGCACGCTGCTCCTAACACACTACTATGAGCATTAGCCATGAATAAGAGAATTGTTGGATACTAATAGGCTGTCGGTATAATTCTGTTTTTAAGACTCCGTGCACAGTAAACAGACGCCCAAGCAAAAGTGACTCAGAGATCTGAGGATTTACAGTATTATTTGTAAACAAAAATAATTTGCCCCCAACTACATACAAAATCTAAAACCAGGAGTGACAGACAGCAATCTAAATAGAAATTCATGCCAAGGAAACAAGAAAGAAAACCTAAAGCCAAAACAGGCACCCCTGCCAATACTTTAAGAATCAACTTAGAGCACAATCAAGTCAAGCAAAATGTTTCCAGTGAATCCATAGGCCTTATAAGTGTTTTCAGGACCCGTCCACATATGGAGCAACATATTGTGCAGGTGATGCAGTGACCTGATACGAGTTTGGGACGCAATAGCTGTGAATGGTCATACTGTCCTTCCAGCTAGCAGAAGCCTTAAAGTCCTAAGTGGCATAAATGTAATTACACATATGATAAATTTTTCCCATTCATATATTAGTAAAGTGGTGCTATAGCTCATCAGAGGAAAGACATTAAAGAAAAAAACCATGGTGGCATATTTGTAAAACAGTAGTGTACAGAAACCTTCTCTGAATGGACATAAGAAACACTAGGACAGCTCTCTCCAGATCTGTCTGGTTGGGATTTATTGTATGCTTTAAACCACATCTTCTTTGTAATTTCATCTGTTATGAAATTGAAGCCAACTTAGTAAACAGCCTGCTCCTGAGGGACAGTCCAGTAAGACAGCTATTACAGCTATTAATATGGAAGACATTGAAACCCTCTTAAGCAGATTTACTTTGCAACTCCTGTCATAACCATGACAGGAGATGATACTATTCAAAAGCAAGATTATGATTTTGTGGTTGCTTCTCTTTAAACATTATACAGCACTTGTGCAGTTTACTTCCCTATGGATGGGTCTTAGAAATGAGCAGGACTGAATACCATGAACACCAAAGATAGGACAGAGGACAAAGTTATCCTCCAGGACATTTGAAGTATCTTGGGAGAAAACAGCTTGTCAAGTCAGTTTTATTCCATACAGTTAAATTCCCAAATCCCAGCCACAGACACCACTCACATCTGTCATTCCATTCCAAATTAAATGGGAGCTTTGAAAGGAATCCGTGCTGAAATCTTAAATCAATATCCCTCTTCCTGCCTCTTAACACCTTCCTCTCAGCTGTGGAGTGCCATGGGGGTTTGGTGGGATGACATTTCAGAAGCAAAGTGAGGGCAAGACAAGTTCTCATAGAAATTTCAGAACTGCGAGGGAAATACTATAAATGGAAGAAAAAGATGGAAGTTACGGTGAGTGATTGAGGCTTGATGGGGACAATTTATGTGAAGTGAGAGAACAGTTAGGTGAGAGCATTCCTCTATCACTGAAATTCAAAAGGAAGACTTTTTGCAATGTAATGGGAAGGGACTTAATAACAGTAGTTAAGATAGGAAGTAATAAAGTTTTGAATAAGGGACAGGCATAATTCACTTGAGAACCGATTCTTGCATGCACAGCTACAAAAACACCAACCGGCAGCGGCACAGAAAATGAGCAGTGGAAGAAGCTCAGAGGTGAATCTTAATGCTATGAACATATAAAGCACCATCACAGAGACAAAGAATAAATGTTCGAAAAGGTTATTAGTGACTGCACTTCACAGAACATTGATGGCACTTTTGCATTAAGAGGCGAACAAGCCTCATAGAAATTGTTCCTCTCTGGTTTTTCAGTGCTGAGAACTTGACGCAACTCCTATTATCCCTAATGTATTTGGGAGGTCAAAAACCAAGATGCAAATACTTATCATGAAATTTGAAGTGTGACATGAGAAGTGAAAAAGACTAAGATAAAGACTGTTAGAAGTTACTTAAGAAAGAATCATTGGAGTGGGTCAAAATTCACTAAATAGGCTCCATATATTGACAATCAGTCAGACTTCACAGAGAATACATTTTACGTATAAACTTATTTCATTTATACAGGATAGGAGCAATCATAGAGCACCTGTAACAATACGTATGAGAATAAAAATCAGTACATCCCTTCCCTATTTTCTTGCTGGTGGAAGCTATTGACAATGAAATTTAGAATGTCAACTAGCAAATGATCAATTGGCGCCTGATCCTTCAGGATAATTTTTTCTTTTAAAACTGCACAGAGAAACCTTTCATCTTAATTTCTGTTCAGAATGTTGAGACGCAATTCTTTGTCATAGTGTAGGCATCTATACAGCTTAAAGGCAGATGTAGTAAAAACAGTTGTGCTTCTTAATATTACCTGGACTACCTAGGAGACTCAAGTCACTGATTCTGTGCTCTCTGTCCTCTAGGGGAAAAAAAAAAATTACAGTCATCATTTAGAAACAGCTTCAGAACATGCTGTATAACGTCTTTTCATGTTTAAGCTAAGAAAAGTACAGAAAAGTACAGAAGGATAAACAACGAGACCAGAAGAAGCTTACCACTTTAAAAAATTTCAGTGATGTAAATTGAAACTTGCATCTGTTCTAAGCTGCTGCTGCACTTTCATTGTAAATAAATAGCCTCGTACTGTTACAAACCTAAACATTAATCTCTATCTGTCTCTTGAGGACCTAATCTGCATGATTGTTCTTTAATTTGAATGCAGCTGTGGCTAGATTAGGAATGATTATTCTTTTCTTTACCTCCTCTGTTTAGTGCACTGCTTCTAATTTACAGATACAAGTAAACAAGAAATTGATTAATTATAAAGTAGAAAGTAAACTGGGGAGAGAAAGACAAGAAATAGCTAGTGTTTTTATTAATTCTGATAGAGCTAGATTGCTCCTAGCTGGTTTCCTGAAGACTCAGGTTATGTTCTTGCATTCATTTTACTAAATACAGTAAGTAGCTAATCAGAAGCAAATTGTGCCACTGCCATAATCTTCCACTAAAGTGGCATCCTTTATATGGTAGCCTGCAGTAATTTCAGGAGGGAAAAAGTATTCATGCTGAACTCATAACAGCTGAGAGAAACCTTTAATTTAAAGTCTCATTTGTTTTAAATACAGATCTCTCTATTTGCTTGCTATCCCTAGCTGGAACTAGTAAACTGCTTTCTTTTGAACTCAAGCATTAAAAGTTATACCAGCTCGAGCGAACACAGAACCGAACAGGGAGAAGCGATTCCATCACAGGAGATTGTGCTATGTCAGAAATCACATTCAGGTTGAGGAAAAAGATGCAGTGGCCTAGCCCCCAGCTGCAGCTCCTGACAAGATTTAAGTCACTGTCTTAGGTGGACTCTGCTGAGCTGAGCTGAGGGATATTGTTGAGCTACAGGTTTCTCTACTGCTCTCTCGGTGGGTTATTGGACAGTCAGGTAAGCATGCTGGGTTGCATCGTCAGACCGGGACCTGTTGCTCCTCTCCCTACTTTCTGTTCAGATTTCCTTAGATTTTGCAGTTCCTGCAACGTGTTGGAGTTTTTTGGTTTTTTTAAATGATGATTTCTGAGGGAATAATGACTTTTTTTGGCTCCTTCTGTATTGGCTGCTGTTGGTCTATACGTGGCTGATGAATCGCAGTGTCTGCTTTATGTTTCCAGTTCTGGAAAGAGCAGGTCTATGAAGTGCTCCAGTTTGCCTTAAAGTGGACCAGGTAACTCAGTGTGATTTCCACTGTGGTCTGTGAGTATCTGAAGAGCTCCAGATCCGTTTGTGCTAGGTTACGCCAGGCACTTACTGTGATCGTAAAGGGAAGGTAGGGGATCTGCCTGGAGAACAAAATGTGAGGTCTCTGCAGAACCATCTATGGATTCCCTGACAAACCCATACACAAGCTAAGATGCTTTAACAGGTGAGTGTTCACATATGTAAGCATTTTGAGTTAGATTCCTCTCCTCACTTGACTTAAATATGGGCTCTAAGCAACTGTATTTAATCAAAGGGACTGAGCTTAGGGTA
The DNA here is from genome assembly GCF_929443795.1 of Astur gentilis. Classification (NCBI taxonomy): domain Eukaryota; kingdom Metazoa; phylum Chordata; class Aves; order Accipitriformes; family Accipitridae; genus Astur; species Astur gentilis. Next base: position 11,528,910 of record NC_064899.1, on the reverse strand, counting down.
CAGTCTTCAATTGTAAAATATTGGTGTGTTCATAAGTGACATCATCTTTTGCAAAGGCAAATAATAGCTCTGTGAGTGAGGAGAAAGCAATTCCTTATTGGAAGGAGCCGGGTTTTAATGAGTTATTGCCCAAACATGCCCACAGGGCAATGGTGTTGATGGGAAACTCTTCACAGTTTCTAATGTCATCCCACTCGCTAAGTCTAATGGCATTTTCAGCCTTTTCTATACTTCCTGGGAAGCTGTGCTTAGAAAATCATTTTCCCCTTCCTTTTCCTTCTCCTTCTTCCTCATTTCTCCTCTGCCTACTTGGATATTTTTTATTAGTTTTTCTTTTGGCTAGAAGGTATCCTTTAGGACAAGTAACTGAAATCGAGTACTTCCCACCAATTTAGTTCTCTTAATGCAAAACTACAAAATTCTGCAGCCTCAAGAAAACAGCTGCTACCTTTCATCTCAGATGAGACACCCCAATAATGTAACTGCTAAGGGATTGGATGGGTTCCTGCCAAATTACAGTTTATGTAGCTACATTTTCCTCTTAATCAGTCACTCGTCTAACAATATTTACCAAGTGCCATAGGTACAATGCCACATATTTGGGATTCCTATTACTTATTGGTATCTGTACTTTAGAAGACTGAAATGGTTCCCCTCACATTGGACTGAACTACAAGAATTTCAGGTTCAATGATTCACATGAAAAGACTTTTAATTTGAATTTATGGGGAAAAAAATAATCAACAAGGCAACCAAACCACAAACCAAACAACCCAAAACACACCTTTCCAACAAGATTACGAGAGGCAGGCTGCTAGGTTTTCTATCTCTGTGATTTCATTCAGTCAGATTAACAACTCTCCAGCTTGGTGATTTCAGTGGCTCAGGATTCAGCCTTGCTGGGTTGCTGGTACTGCTGCAAATGATCTAAAGAAAACTCTTAAGTACATGCTCTGCCAAAACATAGAAACAGACTTTAACTGTAGTATATGGTATACTGTAAGACTAGTGAATAGGATATAAACCCGGGAGCGGATTGTCACAGGTGGATTACCTTAGATCTGTTTGTCACTTACATCATAGTAAATCTCTTTAACTTGCAACCCAAACTTACATTGCAGAACCAGGATGGCAATTCATCTGCAGATTTTAGGCAGGTAGTTATGACTTACTTTCTTGACAAAGAGGAAGAAATCTGCCCCATGCTTCAAGAATAATTAATGCATCTCGTCCTGAAGTTCTTCTTATACCTTTGTACAATATTTCAAAGTGTTATTACTACCCTGACAAATGAGAAAGAAACACATTTTCTTTGAAAATTTCTTTCCATTTGATGTAAAGGTACAATCATGCAGTACATAACAAATATCAAAAGCATAATTTTTCCTTCATTCTCCTGCCCCATATAATTTTGACCTAAAAAATATCATTAAATATTTATTGACTGATCTAAATCACTGATTGTAAAATGCAGTCGATTATCTCACAGTTCTTTACTTTCTGTAACTCTGGCTTATCTTGCCATCAGATTTTTCTCAATCTTTCTATCAAAGTACGGGGGGAAAGAGACATCTTTAAGTAAAGCACAAAGTATATATGAATCCCCTCCAGACTCTGTGCTATTAATCAGAGTCTGGTGGGAGACACTCTGTTGGAAGAAAACCTGTGAAGACTAAGGGGAAGAATCCAAAAAGGAGTGGGACGTACAGAGGACATAATCACCAGTCATGCTTCTGTGGCTCTCTGTTAGTGTGTTGGTGATTAAAAGTGTTAAGTCAAATGGGCAGTTCTAATCTGGCAAGTAACCACACTCAATGAAATCAATGACTGTGAAGTTGTTTCTCATCCTGTTACCTTTTTGGAGGTTTTGAACTAAGTCCTTCTGGGTAGGGGTCTGTGTCACAGGAATTAATGGGGGGTGACGGGAGGCTAAACCAGCTGATCTACAGAAGTCATTATATCAGACAAAGGGAGAAACACCTGGGTTCCTGACAGGACCAGGACATGTACTGGATTTATTATTTTCTCTCCATAAAATCAATTTTGCACATTTTAATAGGTATTCTCAGCTTTTTGTTTAAATTGATTGTATTTGGTTTTTATAACATGTAGGTTTTTCATTAGGTTTTGGCCCAGGTCTTTAATTCATATCACCACAGACCCCTCAAATGTGTCAAAGAGTAATTACTTTCTGATCAATACAGAAATAGCCTGGATTACAGTCACTGACCTGAAGTTAAAAGACTTAGTAACTCATTTACAACTTCTTGAATTCCTTCTTTTGCTACCCTTCAGTTGTTTAGTTCTCTTTCTCCACTAAAATTTTCTTATTTTCCAGAATAGTGAGTCTGTCTGTTAACAATGCTACTTGTCTCCCAAGTTCAAATACACAATAAGTTTTTACGCCTTTCCCTCTCCTCAGCATATTTCTCTGAATAAATGACTTACAAGTTTTATGCTCAGAGCATCTTTTATTTCAAAAGGTTAAATAATGATATTACATGTCTGAGGCACAAAAGACACACACAAACCACTCACCCAAATCAATAACACTATTTATTTGACATTTTGACCATATACAATGACTTCTGGGCCTGTCCACGGCTGTAGTATTCACTTGTATCTCTGGAAGAGTTTGATATTTAAGAGTTTAACTTTAACATGTGAAATGGATTTGTGTAATTGTTATCATGCTCACTAGACTCTTATTACAACAATTATCTCTTCCAGCTGCAGTTGGCCCATCACAGCATATAGCTTAGAAGTGGTTGCAAAACTTTTTCAAGCAGTAGGGGAGTAGCTGGGTAATTAGCCCCAGCAGGTGCACCACATTTACTAGAGTTTCAGTTAGCCCAAGTGTGTTTCAGTCATATTTTTGTGATCACAGAGGAGATGCATCCTTTGTCCCTCAGTTTTAAATGTTGTGTAAAGAACTATGGAACTTAATTCAAAAGTATGCAGTCAGTATGAAAATCAGGTTTGTTTCTTAGTTATATTTGCAATGTAGCTGAGTATCACAACTGTGACTGTATGCAGACCCAGTGTACTTCAGCCCTTAATTCCCTGGATGGTTCAGTGATTCCCCAGCCACTTCTCTGCATAGATGTAATACTGGGCTGACTTGAGGCAATGGACTGACTCCAAATGAGGTCACAGACTGAAACTTCACAATTGAGTATTTGACCAACTGTTACTGGAGCTCCCAGCTGGAAATTTCAGGTAGTACTAGAAGCTCCCCCTAGCAGGTCCTGCTGCACCTAGTCCAGTTTGTATGTTTAAATGTGTTGATTAACAACCCAGGTGGAATATTTCAAAGACCCCATGTGGTTTCTGTTGAAATGTTGATCAAATTGTGCATAGATAAGATGTTTGTAAACAGTCAATGGAAACTGTTCCTGCAGAAATGATCACACAGAACAGTCTTTTGTATATTGGTATGATATTTGAGATGTTTTGCATTTAGTAGCTAAGATAGAGCAACAGTGATGAATTATGCATGTGCTGGGTTGGTCGTACAGTGCTACTGCCAGCTGGATTATCAAAACTGAGCAGAAAAGTACTTCAGGGAGTCCCTCCTGATCTAGTCAAGAATGACGCTCCAAGGATGCTTGCTAGGGGAGTTCCCATCAGTACTGGACAGTGATTGATCACCCTATTTGGGAGATTTGATTCCCACATGAGAGTGTTACCCTAGGCCAAGATCCCAATAAATTAGTTTTTCCTTTTAACTAAGACCCTGTCCTTCAGTGTCTGTCAAATATCACCTCTATCTTCTGCAGCTAAATCAAACACAATCTTTTGTTAATATTGATAAAGCACCTAACATTTGTAGAATGTCATACTGGAAGGAAAGTTGCCAAGAACCAACCATAAGTACAGTATGTTCAGTATTATTTATCTTTTCATAAGTCTTTCACTTCCTCATACAGTTCTATATCCCTCTATTTACTTTGAACAGTGTATTTTCATGGAAGGCTGAGGGAGATGCTACAAAATGTAGGTAGAGTATGTACAAAGAAAAGTTATTTTACAGTCAAGCTCCAATCTTTCAATCTCTATGGGTGAGTTAAACATGCTGAGATGGAATTTGATAGAACTCATTAATTTTAAGGAAAGCATTCATAAAACAATCCACTGGCTCCTTGATATTGAAATTAGTAAGTTAAAGGAACAACAAAGGCAATATCAAACATCTCAAAAATTCAAACACTTAGATTTAAAGGAGTAGCTTGAAAGAGAATTGAAATAAGTTTGGACAAAACCTGCTATTTTGCTATAGCAAAAAATGTTATATGTGCACAGAAATCTAGCCAAAAGACTAAGAAACTGAGGGCAGCTGCTTTAAATAGTGTGAAGTGCAGGAGTAGTTTGCTGTGACAGATAGCCTTCTTTGACATTTTTATTAACGACCTGCAGACCTAATTAATAGGATGCTAGAGAAATAGAACTTTTCTAAGCTTGGAGATGCTGTGCTTCTACCTGTGACAGCCAAAATGCTAGTGGGCATAGGTTAGGACAGTCAGAAGCGCTGACAAAATGGTGTAAAACATTAGTGCCAATTAACTGTATTCCTGGAAAGCATATTCGTCTGTCAAGCCAGGCAATAAAAGCAATGTTAGAAACTAATTAGGCTTACGTTTGTAATGTGATGCAGTGATGTAACAGACCAAGAAGTACAAAAATAAAGTCCAGTGCCCTTAAACCAAGGAAGTGTCTTTCTAGAGGGCTCTGCCAAGGCTGAGTAGGCCTCCGGATTTCATTTTTGTCTGCTTGTGCTCAGGGAGTTACTGGCAGACTAGAAGGAATATGGAAAGAGCAACAAAAGCTGATAAAAGCAGTTTATTTATGAGAACAGAGGTGATAAATATGAGGGCAGGTCATGGCTGACCCTCTAAAGCTGTGTACAGAGTGATGATATGACATGTTGGTATATTTGTATGTAACCTACTGAGGGCTGTAGCTTTCCTAACTACAGGAGAGCAATGTGATGCCCTTTCTGCGAGACAGCTGCCTGCTTAGGTGAATTATGCTGACCCATATGAATAGAGAACATCTGGGAGAAGTTGTCCAACACATCTTTCAAGGCCTCCTTTTTCACCCAGGTTTTCTTTATATCTAGTGCAGGTTTGGGCCACAGCAGCGTCTCACAGCTAAAAATTTAGTTCAATCCTGACTGACTCAAGGTTATTGTAAGTGTCTGAAAATACTTGAAAGTTGCAAGTAGAATGGGGAGAGATACCAATAAGGAAATTGTACTAAAACAAGGGTTTTCCAAAATAGACAGGCAGTGTCAAAAAGCACATTGAATAACAATATTCAGCCTGTTGTTCTGGGCATACTGAAACTGCTGATACCAAAAAGCCCCTCCGTATGCACCAGAACTCTCCTGTGCTAGCAAAAGATGAAGAGAAGTAGAAAACTTGGAAAGCTTTTCACTGTCTTTAAGAGCCTTCAACTATTGCATGAGATAACTCAAGCAGTTGCAGTCAGAAGATGGAAGTTCAGAGTCAAATTATACCCTATTGTTCTGAAGAAACGTTTTCAGACATCTTCAAGAGTACTGAGTAACTGTCTGGAAAAATATCTTTGCAAAAGTGTTATAGTTAGGTATTCATGAAGCAAGATTATCTTTCTTTTCTTTTTAAAGGCTTTTTTTTTTTTTTTTAACGCTAAAGCAGATGGTGTTGCAGTAATTGAGATGATACAAGAGCACAGATAAGAGTTTTAGTGTTTGTGACAAACACTGCCAATTCAGACACAATGTATCAAGATTCTGGTTGCTTTATATAAAGGAAAGATTCTTCAAAATGAAAAATAACTGCCCAAGAAAAGTCTTTCCTGTAATGCCTGCTCATTTCAAAAAACCACTTTGCTTTCATTGAGAAACAGAATGTCATGGAGAGAAAATATCTGACAAAGACAGGAGGAAGCAACAGTTGTTGCAATGCAATCCCCACCCACTGGAAATAAGGGGATGACCAATATTAGCCACACAGCAAAGATACAGAAGCTATCAGTAGTGTTATAAATTTGTGATTTTTGTAATCCTGGTAGTCCATCTCAGACCTGAAGTAAACCAATACTGTCAAACCACTTCCTAATTTATGCATCCACGTTAGTCCTTAAAAAGCAAACAAATCTGAAACAAAATCAGTCTCCTCTCAAAAGAGAAATGAGTGTGGCAGTGGTTCAGCTGGATAACCATAGTTTGAATATACAGTGAACCTAGGACATACTGTTTCCTCTGATTTTCTGTAATCCAGTGAGACTCCTTCCACCAGTCATGAACCTGCAAAAGCTGAAAAACAGTAAGTGAAACAGTTGTGTGGAATTCGGTTGTTGGAAAAAACTCTGGCGAAGATACCAGGGCACCTTACTGCATGTTTTGTGCCCACCCCCACCCACAGAATATCTTCACCTCAATTAAAAGGTGCTGTTGAGAGCAAAAACCCACAAGCAGCTTTGGGTGGTTACTTTATGCAGCGAATTTATGTACTAAATCATGGTGGCACAGAGTTCTGCACAGCCAGCAAGGCGTGCTGCCGGGGTTGCTGGCAGATTTGTGTAGCAGGTACTGAAAGATTTGCTGTTATCTCATGTTAGCAAGATTAGAGCTAGCTTCAAAATGTCTACCCATGCTACAGTTACACTGCTGAAAATCAGAGTGTCCTAAAGCCCTTACAAATGCAAGAGAAATTCTCTATATAAACAACAGCATATCAAGCCTTACTGCAGATAAAATAGTCACAATGGCAATATATGTATTATCTTGACCTATGTGATAACCTGTTAAAAACTACTTCATGCAAGACGTCAAGCGAAAACACAATTTCTCCCCCTTCTTTACACAGGGTGATTGCCTAGGGAGAGAAAAAAGCGTATAGCGTTTATGTTGTAGAGAGATATTGAAACAAATAGAAAACTGAACTCCAGCTTTTTTCTCTTCAACCAGGTAATAGCTCTTCTGAATCTGGAATGAAACTGCCATGTTCCAGTGGAGCAAGGAGGAGTTATGTAGATGCTAGCTGGGTAACATGAGTCAAGGAGATCAGACAAAGTAGCAAACATGCCCTTATCAGTCATTCCAGAAGATGAGCTGCTGGCCCTACACATTTGTCACGGTTTCAGCCCAGCTGGTAACAAAGCACCACACAGCCACTCGCTCAGTCCTCCCCCCCAGCCATGGTGGGATGAGGAGAAAATATAATGGCGGGCTCGTGGGTCGAGACAAGGACTGGGAGGGATCACTCATGACTTGTGGTCATGGGCAAAAGACAGGCTCAGCTTGGGGAAGAAACAAAATCAGGTTAATTTACTACCAAAGACAGTGAGAAGTAAAACCAAATCTTAAAACACCTCCTGCCCCCCCGCTTCCATCCTGGCTCAATGCCACTCCCGATTTTTTCCACCTCCTCCGCCCAGCAGCGCAGGGGGACGGGAATGGGGGCTGGGGTCGGTTCCTCACACCTTGTCTCTGCCGCTCCTTCCTCCTCAGGGGGAGGACTCCTCGCTCTTCCCCTGCTCCAGCGTGGGGTCCCTTCCACGGGAGACAGTTCTCCGTTAACTGCTCCAGCATGGGTCCTTTCCACGGGCTGCAGTCCTTCAGTCCCAGCCTGCCCCAGCGCGGGCTTCCCCAGGGAGCGGCGGCCATCTTGGGGGGCATCCACCGCCCTGCTCCGGCGTGGGCTTCTCTCTCCCCGGGCTGCAGGTGGGCATCTGCTCCCCCGCTCCCCTCCGTGGGCTGGGGGGGGACAGCCTGCCGCCTCACCGTGGGCTGCGGGGGCATCCCCTCCTCCTCACTGACCTCGGTACCCGCAGAGGGGTTCCTCTCACATCCCAAACCCCCGACTCCTTGGGGGTTCCCCTCCGAAATCCGTTCTCCCAGAGGCACTACCGCCGTCGCTGACGGGCTCGGCCTGGGCCAGCGGCGGGTCTGACTCGGAGCCGGGGAAGCTTCTGGCAGCTTCTCACAGGAGCCGTCCTTGCAGCCCCTCCCCTGCTACCAAAAAAACCCTCACCACACAAATCCATAACACCATTAATTTCAGAACTGCTTCTATCATGGCTTAAAGGCTGAGCGTGCAAGGCAGCTCTCTTAAGTATGGTGAGTTGGCTGCTGAGGACAATAGGAAGCATCCTCGTTCCCACTCATATATTCACAACCCTTGTTAATCTCAACACTTCGAAGTAAATAAGCCGCTAATTCAATTAATCTTAAAGAAGTGTTTCCATTTTTGCTTTAAACTGACATTGACTGGAGCTTCAGTGAAGGGATGAAGTATCTGTTATTAAACTAAGCCCATATCTGGTAAAGATCCTGAGAAGTGGATAAGAAGACAATTCTAGAATATTTATGGTGTGAAAGAGAGGAAGAGCATTCTGCATAGAAAGCAATCTTTATTTTCTGAGTATCTGTTTCAGCTTTGTTTACATGGATACGTTTAAGAGGTTTATTTGGGGATGTTTTATCACGCATTAAAGGTCATTGGTTTTGCTGCTCATACTGCAAGATTTTCCAGAAGCATCTAACTTTCCTCATGCATTGCACCAGGCGAGGAGTGTAGGCAAGTGACACCAGGAATTAGAGACTGAGGTTTTTACTGAATTCAGTAGGAACCATCCTAATGACTGGGCTGCAGAGTAGGTATGAAGGATACTCCACCAACTGGCACTTCAAGCTGAGGTCCCTTCATTCAGTTTTACCCCAGAAATGGTATGTTCTAGAGCATTTGAACGGCTCAAACCACTTATTTTTCCCATTTGCAAAAAAAATATAATACAACAAATGAAGCACTTTCTGGTCTCTTCCTTTAGCTGCTGTGCTGCAACCTCGCTATCAGGTTCTAACAGCATCACTGAACACGATGATAACATTTCTTATCTCTCTGCCAGTAGAATCCTGACAGAGGTTAAAGCACCAATGTCTCCGCCAGTGCAAGAACTGCTGTTATTTCAGAGGAGTGCAAGAGAAAGCGTGTAAACCTAGGATCTAAGACGTAGCTCATTTGATCTAAACATTAGGCAACTAACACAACAGGAAATAGAGTCTGGCCCTGCTGTCCCCTGAAGTACAGAGCCTCGTATTTTGAAATTGAAAACCTTGCTCCCTGCTCCCACAGCCTCCTTACAAATTAACCGCACACACTACATATGCTTGCAACAGTTTCTTTAACTCTTAGCAGTCTTGTACTTAACAGTCTGCTACTCTCCAAGGTTTAGTCAAACGTGGATTTCTGCTTTCCTGCTGCCGTCGTGCTTTTGGAGTCAGTGCTTCTGACTTCCGTGTCCGGGTTTGAACACAATTAATCAGGTGCTGTTAAAAAAGCTTTTGCATGGGGTTTTTTAAAACCTCTTTTCTTTAATGAGGATGGAAACACAAAATTTCTGGCCTAGCTATTACCTCTATTGATTTAGATTTCACCTGGAAGTCATGGATGGTGAAAAGGTAACATCTTCAACTAGCAAAGGCATCTGCAAAGTCAAGATTTGTTCAACAGCCTGTCATCTGAGTTCCTGATACAAAAGCAGAGCTATGACACAAGTAAATCAGAAGTACTGACTTTTAATATTAATTCTGAACTAGAGAGGTCTCATTTTTTTCTAGATTAATAGTTCTGATCCAGCTC